>NW_026607131.1:0-360000 GCF_029890125.1 Rhinichthys klamathensis goyatoka | reverse complement strand
AGCACGTTTGAGCTTCAGCAAGAACCAATGAGGTTCATTCTCGTGTTACGCAGCACGTTTGAGCTTCAGCAAGAACCAATGAGGTTCATTCTCGTGTTACGCAGCACGTTTGAGCTTCAGCAAGAACCAATGAGGTTCATTCTCGTGTTACGCAGCACGTTTGAGCTTGCACAAGAACCAATGAGGTTCATTCTCGTGTTACGCAGCACGTTTGAGCTTCCTCGAGAACCAATGAGGTTCATTCTCGTGTTACGCAGCACGTTTGAGCTTCAGCAAGAACCAATGAGGTTCATTCTCGTGTTACGCAGCACGTTTGAGCTTCAGCAAGAACCAATGAGGTTCATTCTCGTGTTACGCAGCACGTTTGAGCTTCAGCAAGAACCAATGAGGTTCATTCTCGTGTTACGCAGCACGTTTGAGCTTCAGCAAGAACCAATGAGGTTCATTCTCGTGTTACGCAGCACGTTTGAGCTTCAGCAAGAACCAATGAGGTTCATTCTCGTGTTACGCAGCACGTTTGAGCTTCAGCAAGAACCAATGAGGTTCATTCTCGTGTTACGCAGCACGTTTGAGCTTGCACAAGAACCAAAGAGGTTCATTCTCGTGTTACACAGCACATTTTGAGTCCGCAAGAGGTTTGTTTTCGCACGTCAAGCAGGTTTGTTTGAGCTTCTGTTTATGTTCGCTGATAATTATTTGTGAATAAAAGACTTAATTCAATCTGTTCATCATATGAAGTGATTGAGTCTTCAGAAAATTTGGAATAAACCGCTCAATTCATATGGATTAGTTTTACGATCTCTTTTTGAAGCATCAAAGTTTCTGTTTCTCAGAAATTGATTACTGCACCTTTAAGACAGTATCTTAAACTTAAGCCTAGTCCTATACTAAAATGCATGTTTGAGCCACCTTAACTGATCGTAACTTGCACAGACATATCTTAAAATATGTCAGTGCCATTGTTTTGTCTAAAGATGCATTTATAAAAGCTACTTAAATGTCCTAATTGAAGTAAGGCCTAATCCTGGCTTAATATAAAGCCTGTCTGTGAAATGACTAGAAAGTTACTACAACTGTTTTCAACAATGATACTAAATGTTTCTTGAGCATCATATCAGCATATTAGAATGATTTCTGAAGAATCATGCATGACACTGAAGACTGGAGAAATGGCTGCTGAAAATTCAGTTTTGCTATCACAGGAATAAATTACATTTGAAAAGATATTAAAATAGAAAAATAGACTTGTATAAAATTATAATAGTATTTAACAATGTACATTTTTTAGAGTATTTTTGATTAAATGAATGCAGCCTTGGTGAGCATAAGAGACTTTGTACAGACCCCATAACTTTCAACAGAATTGATGTAATGCATATGTAAATAATATAATAATCTCATTTAAAACTGGATGGCACTCATGTAATGTGATGAGATAATGTGACAACAATGTGGCATAAAACAGTTGTTTGAAATGTTTGTTGTTGCATAATCTGTTTATCTTTCTATTAAAAAAAAATAATAATAATAACCTGTATACATATTCAGTAAACTTAAGATGGTATTCCATCCCGAGAAAATCATTAAAGAATTGCCTATCAACAGTCTCACTTTATTTTATAGCCTACCTAAGGAATCCCATGAGAACCTATAATTAACCCAATATGATAATAAAATGCACATATTTCTCAATATATCAACATATTGAAAAATAAGCCATGCAAGCGTGGTAACACAGTTAATGAACATCAATTCAACTATATATGGCTGAATAAGTTGAATGCAAGTTGGATCCAAAACCATCTGCTATAGATACAGTAAAACTGTATCTCAGAATGCCAAGAAAACCCACAAGGGATCTGTTCAGTGGCAATGACTTACATTAACATGGTCCATTTCTGTATAGGGGTCCTGCAGTGCAATCCTGACCACCAGCAGATGCAATCATATTTGCATAATGCATTGGTCTGATATTTTATTTGGCCCTTCAAGAACTACTGGTTCTCAAAGCAATCTGAGGACGCTTCTGGGTCATTCCGAGAGGTAGTATATTTGAATTTCCCCAAAACGGTCTTATTTCACAACCATTATTTCCAGCCTTCTGATTTCAGTGTAATATTTACTCTTGCTCATGTGATTTGATTATTTGAATAAAATATCAAACTTTTTTATCAACGAATTTTTAAAAATATTAATCATATAAGTTACAGTAGATTTATTTTTATCACAATATCACAGTTTAATGAAATGGTTCAAGAAGATGTTCACATGTTTGGCCAAAGCCATTTTTAGATTGATATTCAACATATTTGTCAAGGTTTACATTTATGCATTTGGCAGGCACTGTGATTTTTTTTTTTTTTACTTTCAAATAATGGTCCAGATCATTAGTAGTTCTTGAAGAGTGACTATAACACTTGAGTGATTAGTGATGCATTTTATGACCACATTGAGAGAGAAAAAAGACAATTGCTCACATCTCAGACACGTTAATGTTGAAATTAGTAAATAATTAGTAACTCTTTATAATAAAAACGAAAGCATAATCCTTAATGACATCATCCCACAGGAAGTGACATCATCATGGTGGGAAAACATCAGCACAAATGTTAATTATTATTATTAATAATGGATTTGATTCATTCTGTGATGTTTTTGTGGTATTAGTTGCTTTGTCTGACTTTCAATCCTGTTTGGTAAAATTATAGACACATTTGCAAAAATGGCTTAAACTAATTAAAAGCTGACACTCTCTTTTGCTTCCATCTTCCATTCTGTCAGGCATTCTTTAATTTCCCTTTCTACTGTGTAAATAACAATTCACAATTAATGAAGTATTATGTACCTGAACTCAACCAGAGCATATTTCTGAATGTCTCCCATTCCCCTTTATAAATACATTCACTTTTAAACGTTACAGTTGAAATGGTTCTGCTATCACTCACTGCAACCAACAAGTCGATCACTGGAGCAAAAAAGCAGGATGGAGAGAGCCGCGTTTTGCATTTAAACCATGGCAGCTTCAAGCACTGATTAAAAATTGTTCAAACCGTGCATAATGAGTGTCTGGAGAAGACAAAGAGAAAGACAGCTAAAACAGTGCGAGCGACAGACAGAGATAGAGAGAGAGAGGCGGAGAGAACGAGACAAAACAGCAACATGCGACACATCACGAGAAGCCTAACCATCAGTCATGTTTCATGATGTCACAGAACCGAGTACATAATGTGTATAATTATAATCAGGTCTGACAGGCCCACACACGAGCGAGTTTCAGGGGAGTTTTATTTAGCAGCCTCCGGTTCTTCAGCTGCTCTCTGATCTATCATTATTCATCTCCCAGGATTTACTGAACTGATATAAATCTCGTCAGCTTTTATGAGTACGTTCACAATATCCCAACAAAGTGCTTACTTAAACTGTGTGGTTTATCTCAAATTAGCTGTGGTGAGCAGATTGAATCGACTGAGAGTACTTGAATTAGAGCAATTTGAAGACCGCATAATTCATTTATAATTGATTGCAGATTGATGGAAATTCCACAATACAGAAGAAATGTAATCAGCTCTTCAGTTTGGAGTGGATAGGGTTAGTACTGGCTATAGTTATATGTATCTGCTAATATTAGTAAGCCAACTTTTCTGTACTTTTTGAGGTAAATAGACAAGGTTCCTTATTAAAGGTATGTGTAGTTCCTAAAAATGACATAATTTACTTCCCCTCATGTCGTTCGAAACTGACTTTCTTCTGTAGAACACAAAAGAAGATTCATTGTTGTTTTAGTTCCCATTGACTTTCATTGTATGGGCAAAAACAGTTGAAGCATTATACAGAATCTTCGTTTCACTTTACATGCTGGACGTCATGTTCCTTTTTACTTCAAAGACCAATTTTTATGCATTATATATGACATTCATTTCAGATCAGTTAAAGGAGATGATCTTTAGAAAATAAATCTACCATCTTGTTGGAACGGGAGGTCTTATAACAATTTGACAGGTATCAGGACATGAAAGATATTTGAAAAAAAAAACAAAAGAACAATGAACTCGAACTGAATGTAATCATGGCTAGTGCACTAGGTAATGTCTCACATTAATGAGAGGAAAAGAAAACTTAATTTGTCCATGGTACGTTAGACATTAATGCATGAATGAATGAATGTGTCTAACAAAATGTCTCATTGTATGTTGCTTCTACACGGTCAATCAATCACAGCACAATGACTGCCTCACTTATCTGTGCAGGCCATTAACATATTTAAGGTCTAATTTATTAGAATATGTAGATGTGTTTATACTGCTTGTGTCTGATAGTTAAGCATTAACCACAGCTGTGTTAAAAGCTCTGCCCTGTGGTTTCTTTTTGTATTATCTCCTGCTTTGCAGGAGAGAAATGACAGCAAGCACAACTTTGACTTTGGATAATCTATAGCGTGGACTGAATGCAGATTTGTTAAGAAGACTAAAGTGATTTTTTTTAGAATGCAAAATGCTGTGTATCTGATACTAACATAATTATGATATCAGCATCAAACTTACAACTCAGTATATATTTAAAGGGATAGTTCACTTTGAAATTAATTTTTTCGTATGTTTTAGCTTACCTCAAGGGCATCCAAGATGCATGTCTTTGTTTCCGCAGTAGTTTCAATTTTGATATTTTTAGGTCAAACCGTTCTTGTCTGTCAGTCATATAATGCAGGTCTATGGTCACCACCTCAAAGAGCATGCACAGAAAAGTCCAAATTAAACATGATTTAATGACTCGTAAATGTAAGTACACATTGATGGCCTAAGACACGAAACGAGCGGTTTGTGTGAGAAAACAAACAGTATTTATATTGTTTTTACCTCTTGTAAACACAGCCACGTCCAAGTGATCTGAGGGCGCCGGCGCTTCGGTCTGCGCAAGCGTCAGAAGTGATCTCACTCGCAGTTGCGAAAAAAATTCAACGTTGTCTGTTGTTATATCGAAATCGTCTTCCATTGCGATTCCCTGTATATCTAAATATGTTTAGATCTTCACAGTGAAAGGTAACACTTCCGAAATCTCTGTGTAAACAATGAGTGACGTACACGCACGAGAGATCACTTCCTGCGCTTTCCTGCGCTTGCGCAGACCGAAGCGCCCGCGCCCTCAGATCACTTGGACGTGGCTGTGCGTTACAAGAGGTAAAAACTATATAAATACTGTTCGTTTTCTCACACAAACCGTTCGTTTCGTGTCTTAGGCCATCAATGTGTACTTACATTTACGAGTCATTAAATCATGTTTAATTTGGACTTTTCTGTGCATGCTCTTTGAGGTGGTGACCATAGACCTGCATTATATGACTGACAGACAAGAACGGTTTGACCTAAAAATATCAAAATTGAAACTACTGCGGAAACAAAGACACCTACATCTTGGATGCCCTTGAGGTAAGCTAAAACATACCAAAAATTTATTTCAAAGTGAACTATCTCTTTAATGTAAATGTAGCTATACAAACAATTGAAGACTATTCAGCTAATTATGTATCATTACAAAGTTTTCTTTGCAAGACTTTTAAGTCAAACAAATAATCATTTTTATGGTTAATTTTATCAACGGAACAAATCATCTGAATAAAGTGATTTACAAAAATGACTCAAACTTCCCAACAATGCTTATATTAAATAGAAAGTGTGCTTCAGATTGTGTCTCAGAGTAATTAAGTTGGTTGACTTGAGCATTATTTTGCTATTCATACTAGCTTCAGAAAAAGTTAACACTATATCTTATATCTTAAAAGTTGTCACTAATAAAAACAATATATATATTTTTTTTTAAGAATAGGTTTGAGATATTTTGGCTATTGTTGTTTTTGTTGGTTGAAATGTTTTGTGTGATGTCACCATTAGTGTTCCCTTTCGAGGGAACTCGCGATGCGTCATCGACGCTTTGGGAACGCCCCCAGCGTGAATGCGTCTGAGCATCAATGTCAACTAGTCCAATGGAAAGAATGAGCGTCACGGGCGGGTGACGTCATGACCAGGAAGGCATAAGAGCACATCCGGTGAAACGCGGCATTAGCTTCTGTGTCTCAGCAAGCGATCTGTGTCATTTTGTCTCTGTCTATTTACTGTTGTCTGTTGCGGAAAAGGATGGAAACTAAACAAGTGTACAAACAGTGTGCTTCTCCCTGCCCGCGTTATTTAACGGGTGGGGACACACACGAGCTTTGTGTCATTTGTTTGGGAGTGGAGCATGCGGTCTCAGCCTTTGAGGGGGCTGAGTGCCAGCATTGTGAAATGCTACCGCTTCGCATGCTCCGCTCTCGCCTGTCACTCTTTGATAAAGAGAGTGGGCAGGCTCGCGATCCGCAGGGATCAGGACCCGCGTCTGCCGAGGCAGCGCAGAGAATGCATTCCTGGGGATCGCAAAAGGATCTTTCGGAGGGGTTGGAGACGGGTCCGAGGGCTCTTTCTCCTTCCTTACCCGAAAGATCCAGCGCTCCCCCCCCCCCCCCCCCCCGGTGTCGGAAGCACGCTCTGCGGTTTCTTCCGCCCGGGGAGAGAGCCCTCCATTACTTCATTGTTCTTCCTCCGAGGAGGTCGATGCTATGAGTTTGGAGAGTGAAAGCAAACACATGGGGGAAAGAGATTCACAATTTATTTCCCCAGCATATGATGAGCTGGTGGATGTTATGTCGCGGGCTGTAGAGAAATTAAAGATTGAATGGCCATCTGATAATAGGAGCGCTCGTCCTAAGAGTAAATTAGATGAGCGCTTTTTATCTTTTACTGCTTCATCTCCACCACGAGGGCTTCCATTTTTTCCTGATCTTCACAATGAGATTTCTAAATCATGGAATAAGCCATACTCATCACGACTTTTCAGCCCTCAAGTTAATATTTATTCGAGAATTAGAGGGCTGAAAGAGTATGGTTATGAGGCGATGCCCCAGGCGGAACAGAATTTAGCCAGCTATCTTTCCCCTGGTCCCGCATCGTCTCTGAAAGCCTCGGCTTTGCCCACTAGACCGCTCAAAGCCACGTCGGTGTTAGTGGGCAAAGCTTATACGGCAGCAGGTCAAGCTGGAGCATGTCTGCATACTATGGCAGTGCTTCAGGCTTATCAAGCTGACCTGCTGGGGGATCTGGATAATAGTGAGGGAGTCAGTCATGACGATATTCAAGAACTTCGTCGGGCTACCGATCTTTCTCTCAGGGCTACTAAAGAGACCGCCTGAGCAATTGGGTGGTCTATGGCAGCTTTGGTAGCTACTGAGAGACATTTATGGTTGAATCTTTCTGAGATTAAAGAAAAAGATGGTGCTTTTTTGTTAGATGCTCCGCTTGAACCTTCTGGTCTCTTTGGTGACGCAGTACACACGGTCGTCGAGAGATTTCAGGAATCAAAAAAGCAAGCGTACGCTTTCAAAAAGTTTATCCCTCGCCGTGTCCAGCCCCCTGGGGCTGCTGGGCGTGAGCAGCCCCAGCCGTCAAGCTCATCATATCGTGTGCATCAGAAAGAGAGTGTTGCGTCTCGTGCACCTCCACGTGGAAACTGGAGACAGACGCAACCCTCTCAGCCGAAGTCTTCTAAGTCGAAGCCGGATCTGAGGACCGTTCTTCAGGCGAAGAAGACTTCGTCTCAAAAAAAAAAAAAAAGGTCCTGATGTTCATGCATCAGGCCTGTGAGGACAGCCCCGACCGAAATAGAGTGGTGTACACCTCATTATACGGTGCCCGTTCCATTTCGGGGTCCTCACGAGACCGTTCTGCCAACCCTGCCACCCTCGGTGCTTCAGGGCGCAGCGGTCTCCAGCGAGTCGCTGATGCTATGCTGCGGCACAGCATCGGTTTCGCACCCTCTGAGGGGGGCTTTAGAGCGGCCAGTTCAGGTAGTTCCTGCCATTATGTTTCAGGCTCCGGAATTAGCTGTCTCGATAACATCAGAGACCTGCCTCGAGAGGCTGGTTCCCTTAGTAAATTTTCTGGCAGCGTGGAAGCTTCTGCCGAATATTTCTCATTGGGTCCTGCAGATTGTAGAGAAAGGATACAGAATCCAGTTTGGTTCTCGTCCTCCTCGTTACAACGGGGTGCTGCCCACAGTGGTGCATCCCGAGCAGGCTCTGGTAATGGAGCAAGAGGTAAAGGCCCTGTTGGCAAAGGAAGCTATAGAACAGGTGTACTCACCCGACAGAGAGTCGGGTTTTTACAGCCGTTATTTCATTGTTCCAAAAAAGGATGGGGGGTTGCGTCCCATTTTAGATCTTCGTCTGTTGAATCGTTCAGTACAGAAACTCAAGTTCAAGATGCTGACACTCAAACAGATCGTGACTCAAATCAGATCCGAGGACTGGTTTGTCACGATAGATCTGAAGGACGCTTACTTCCATATTTCCATCCTCCCTCAGCACAGGAAGTTCCTAAGGTTTTCTTTCGGGGGCAAAGAATACCAATTTCGGGTTCTTCCTTTCGGTCTAGCTTTATCACCCCGCACGTTCACGAAATGCGTGGATGCAGCTCTAGCCCCTCTCAGGCTTCAGGGCATACGTATTCTGAACTACATCGACGACTGGCTGATTCTGGCGGAATCAGAGCAGTTGGCGGTTCGGCACCGAGGTGTCGTTCTCGCTCATATGCAGATGTTGGGGTTGAGGCTCAATGCCAAGAAGAGTGTTCTTTCTCCAGTACAGAGAACCACTTTCCTTGGTGGGGTATGGGATTCAGTGACGATGCGGGCCACTCTATCGCCCGTTCGTGTAGCTGCTATCCTGACAGCCACCAAAGAGCTAAAGCTAGGCCAGTCACGCACTGTGAAACAGTTCGAGAGACTGTTGGGTCTCTTGGCGGCAGCGTCCAACGTGATACCTTTTGGCCTGCTGTACATGAGACCTTTACAGTGGTGGCTAAGGACCAGAGGGTTCTCCCCGAGGGGAAACCCACTTCGTATGATCAAGGTCACGCGGCGGTGCCTTCGTGCCTTAATTATATGAAGGAAACATTGGTTCTTAACCCAGGGTCCGGTATTGGGAGCTCTTTGCCATCGTGTTACTATCTCGACAGATGCTTCCCTCACCGGCTGGGGAGCGGTAATGGAAGGCCGCTCGGTTCAGGGTCTGTGGAAAAGTCATCATCTTTCGTGGCACATCAATTGCCTGGAGATGATGGCTGTCTTCAATGCGTTGAGACAGTTTCTCCCAGACCTGAGGGGCCATCATGTGCTTGTACGAACAGACAACACATCAGTGGTCTCTTATCTGAACCGTCAGGGGGGTCTGCGGTCGCGTCCGCTTTGCAAACTGGTGCACCAGATCCTCCTGTGGTCTCTGGGGAAGGTACTCTCCCTGAGGGCAGTGTATATTCCTGGGGACCAGAATATGGGGGCAGACATCCTGTCGAGGCAGGAGCTGAGGCCAGTCTCCGGGACTGGAGACTCCACCCCGAGGCGGTGGAGAAAAATTGGGAGTTTTACGGCCAAGCAGAAGTGGATCTGTTTGCGTCTCAGCATACGACGCACTGTCCACTTTGGTTCTCCCTTACTCACCCAGCCCCCCTGGGGCTGGATGCTATGGTGCAGACGTGGCCGAGGCTACGTCTGTACGCATTTCCCCCTGTTGCTCTGCTCCCAGGAGTTCTGGAACGAGTCCGCCAGTACGGAATAAGCCTACTGCTTGTAGCACCACGCTGGCCGAGTCGGATCTGGTTTGCGGACCTGATCCATCTCTTAGACGGTCCTCCCTTGGAGATCCCGATCAGGAGAGACCTTCTGTCTCAGGCCGGGGGCACAATATTTCACCCTCGACCAGAGATTTGGAACCTGTGGGTTTGGCCTCTGAGGGGGCCCAACTCATAGAGAGTGGTCTCTCAGCTGAGGCTGCTGAGACCATCCTAAGCTCCAGAGCTCCAGCTACTAGGAAACTTTATGCGCTTAAATGGAGAGTTTTTTCTGTATGGTGTCACCGACATCAGTGGGATCCAGTTAACTGTTCTGTGAACACAGTACTCGAGTTCCTGCAGGAGCGCTTTACGTCAGATCTATGTCCTTCCACGCTCAAGGTCTACGTGGCGGCCATTGCGGCTTACCACGCCCTGGTGGGGGGTACATCGTTGGGTCGAGACCCCCTGATTACACGTTTCCTTCGTGGCACATTGAGGCTGAGGCCTGCAACTCGCACTAAGGTGCCAGCTTGGGATCTTGCTATAGTACTAGAAGGCCTGTCTAGGGCTCCGTTCGAGCCCTTAGATTCGGTTTCAGAGAAATTTCTTACCCTCAAGACTATCTTTCTGCTAGCTTTTTCTTCCCTTAAGAGAGTTGGAGACCTTCAGGCCCTTTCGGTTTCCCCCACCTGCCTTGAGTTTGCACCGGGGATGGTCAAGGCATTCTTATATCCGAAACAGGGATACGTCCCTAAGGTGCCGACCTTGATTCCGAGGCCTATTGTGCTGCAGGCTTTCTGTCCTCCTCCTTTTACATCTGCGGACCAGGAAAGGCTGAACCTCTTGTGTCCAGTGCGAGCACTGGATACTTATGTTCATCGGACATCTTCAATGAGGAAGTCCGACCAGTTATTTATTTGCTTTGGATCACCTAAGAAGGGTCTTCCTGCTTCTAAACAGACGGTTAGTAAGTGGATAGTCGAGGCTATTTCACTTGCATACGAGTACTCTGACCATCCGTGTCCCTTGGTGGTCAGAGCTCACTCTACGAGGGGTATGGCGGCCTCTAAAGCCTTGTTATTTGGGGTTTCTCTCCAAGACGTTTGTGATGCGGCAGGCTGGTCCTCACCGCTCACATTCGTCAGGTTTTACAGTTTGGACCTGGATGCTGCCCCAGGTTCTCAGGTGCTTAGTGCTTAGTTCCAACAGACTGACACTCAGGTACTTGGAATTCTGGCGTTTTTGGTATTCTCGTTCCCAAAGCGTCGATGACGCATCGCGAGTTCCCTCGAAAGGGAACGTCTCAGGTTACGACTGTAACCATAGTTCCCTGAGAAAGGGAACGAGACGATGCGTCACCCTGCCATACTTCCTGCATCCCTGTGATCGGCTTGCTTCGACTTTTTGAAGCTAATGCCGCGTTTCACCGGATGTGCTCTTATGCCTTCCTGGTAATGACGTCACCCGCCCGTGACGCTGATTCTTTCCATTGGACTAGTTGATGCTCAGACGTATTCACGCTGGGGGCGTCGATGACGCATCGTCTCGTTCCCTTTCTCAGGGAACTATGGTTACATTCGTAACCTGAGACGTTTTCTGTGAAGAAACTTGGACCCTTGAACTTATGTCATTTTATGCAAGAGTAGATATTTAACGAAAGTTTTGAGGAGAATCAATTGCATCAATGGCTGAGACTGATTATTTCCCTTATGCTATAATATATGTGGTAACACTTTATTTCAATGGTGCACTTAGAGTATTAGTAGACTGTCTGCATAATATCTGCTAACACTTTATTGTGATGCTCCCCCAACAGACATTCTACTGACTATAAGTAACTTTGCAACAACATGTCAACTTGTTCTACTAACCCGAACCCTAACCTAACAGTCCACTACAGTCTACTTTAATGAGAGTTAGTTGATATGCATTGCAGTTACTTAGGCTATACTGTAGTTAGAATGTCTAAAGTGGACCATCAAAATAAAGTGTAACCATGTATTTTTATTTATACATTCTTATCTAAAGCAGTGAACATTGCTTTCAAGGCCTAGATTTAATCAGTTCATGCATTCCTCATTAATCCCATGGCCTTAGTGTTGCTCGCGGCATACATAGCGGAACAACCAGTGATCCACTAAATGCATGAATGTTAATGTATAGTATTTAAGATGATTTTTCTAAATAACTTTGAGCTAATTCTAATTAAATAAGTATTGAATCTCATATCTGAAATCACTTGCATATACTTCACTTTAATGGTTAGGCTCAGTAATTAAGAAGACCACATTAGTTGAATGCTAAGTGTTAAATAAGCACAGCTAAGACATGCAATTCCTAATCCACATTACTACAGCCAATTAAGGATATTCACTTTTTATTTTTAAGCCTTAAATGCATTAATGTTTCGCCAATCATGATTACATATTCGGGTCTTTGGCAACCCGGATCTATATCTAACACGGATGGATCTCTACCTGACTCGATAATATAAAACTCTCCTGATTTAGAGTAACAATTACAGAGGAATAAAATAAAGCATGTTTTGTTCACTTTTAGAGCTTGGAAGGGTTCAGTTTCAGCAGATGTTTTATACCATCATCACTGTCCTCATCAGACCTCATTTCCCAGTACATTCAGCATCTGGCTCATATTCGCCATCTCAACCTATCATTTTCAACATCTTCAAAATCAATAGCCTACTTTGATCGCTGACAGCTTCTTCACCAGATCCACCATCAAGTGACAGAGACAGTAATATTTGATTGCGTTCAGTACTTGCTCTGCAGTAAATCACTGAGCCATTTCAGGTTTTGCTGATGATATTTCCTATTCTTTTGTTTTCTGCCTGCGGCAACTATGAGTGAAACATCACTTCATTAATCAGACGTATCAGACATTAAAGTCTGATAAATAAAGGTGAATTGCACTTATTCAGTCATCAAAGATTCAATTATTGTTGTGCAGAAAAAAATATACTATACCCTATACAAAAAATGAATGGGAAAACAAGCATTCTTTTATAATTTTATTGTTTTGTTTTTCTTGTTATATTTTTATAATGAATTGATTGAGGAAAACTAAGAAGGTTGATGTCTAACTTTAAAAAATGAATGAGGAGGAGGGTAGTGAATGACGTCCCGGGTCATTTTGCATACTTCAATCAACCCATTGGTTTTCACATTGAATGTTCAGTGAGGTCCAGGCCAACAGAGCAGCATGAGGAGCATAAAAATTACTTAGAAAGAAAGAAAATATAGTGAGGGTATGTAAGAGGTAAAGGCTTGTCTAGTGCGTGTGTGTGTGTGTGTGTGTGTGTCATGCACACTCTAACCCTCAGGATATATGACTGCTGCAGAGTCATGTGATGAGAAATATACTCCTGCACAAAAGGCTGCAAACGCTCACCTGGGAGCAAACAATAAATAACCTCTAACAGATATGGACAACATGCCAGAGAATTTACTGCGTTTATAGTCTCATTTGTCGAGGCCGGACTCTCGGCAGGCGACATTAACAAGATTTTGGTAACAGTTAGGGCCTGGACCTCTGCACTTCCCTTGAGGGGAGAGTTTAGTGTCCACGTTTATTTAACAGCTCTAAGTCTGACTTCTCTCTGCACTACTCAACCTCAGAGGATATATACAGTATACTGTATGTGTTCCTGTGTAGATGTGTTCTGGTAAACACATGCTTGTGCAATGTATAGATACTGTCTTGTTCTGACGGCAGAATTTAGATAACAAGGCTGGATTGGTTGCAAGCTGTGAAACAATGTCACCACGGCAAATTGCACAGTGAGTGCAAGGACCTTCACGCTGTTCTTTTGAAATTACACAGATGTTTTCCCTGTCAAAAAAAGATTATGATTCATTGCATGAAAGCTGATTAACTAACCAGTGCTGCCTATGCTATTTTAATCTTACCTACTTCCTATTTGCAGGAGAATTAATAGAGAATTACAGTTATTGACAATCAGCACTTAAAGCTGAGTGTTGTAGAACCGGCAAAGATAAGGGACAGTAGCATCTGGCTATGTTTACACTGACAGTCGTTCATTAAACCTACATTAGACTACTTTAAGTACATACAGGGAAATCTATAAAAAGATATATTTTTTTTAAATGTTTTTCTTTGACTAAGAATCATACACAAATCATTTGATATAGATGGTTGTTCAGTTATGGGGTTTAGTTAATGTAATGTGAGTGTAGTGGTCATATCTGTATTTGTGCTATATAAACGACATTATTTTGTGTAAGAATATTTCTGACTGTTTGAAAAAGCAAAAGTGAAATATTGCGTGATTTTGGTTCCTACATGTCACTTGTCTGTTTTACTCCCAAAGTCCTTATTACAATCTTCACCATTACAACTGGACTTCAATATGCTAAAAAAAAATTCTAATAATATTTTTAATGAAATATTCAATAGATTTTAAATACTGTTTATTACAAATTTAATGCTTTTCCTATTTAGCACCAAAACTTTGGAATAGTCTTCCCACCATTGTCCGGGAAGCAGACACACTCTGTCAGTTCAAAGCTAGACTAAAAACACATCTCTTTGACCTAGCATACACATAATACATTATAGACTTCTATAAATTCAATGTTAGGCTGCATAGATTAGGTCAGCCGGAACTGGGAACACTTCCCTTAAATCCAGATGTACTCGTTACATCATAAGAAGAATGGCATCTACGCTAATATGTTTATCCCGAGGTTTTCCCGCAGCCTGCCGGATCCAGGCCGTGTCCAGATCTGACGGGGGAGCTTTGCCTGGACCCGATGACAATGCAGTGCTGAAGTATCCACTATCCTCTCCCTATGGAGGATCCCTTTCCCACTCTACAGATAAAGCGTTGGGAATTCCGGCTCGCGTACCCCGAAGTGATAAAATAAAACAAAATTCTGTATCAAAATTTATAGGCAAGAAAAGTAGTTTGTTTAGGCTGGGTTGTATGAATTACAAACCTGCGCACACATTTTAAAAGGCACATAACTATAGAATTCTGAATGAGCATGTGAACGCCGTCAGCGTTAATCACAGGTTCGCGTTTAAAGTCTGATCATTTCGACGGAGGTGAATCAATCAAAGTTAACTTTAGCTGGAAGTAACATTATTCAAGAACCGCTATAACCCCAAAACAATCTGTTACCTTAAATTATATGTTTATCTCTGTAAAGCTGCGTTGAAACAATCCATTGTTGAAAGCGCTATATAAATGAAGATGACTTGACTTGACTTGTAACTCTGATTTCAACGATTTCTGAAGATGATCCGTGGTTCAGTGAAGGAGTCAGTTATTATTAGTAATGAATTACTAAGAGAGTCTAATACAAATGGCTAATTCAAGAGAGAATGTGAATCTGTTTTATAAATCTTTTTTTCCTCACTTACTAAAAAAAGGCCAGTTCATAAGAGTCATATGTTTGTGAATTGGAAATCACAGAACACGTTTTCATATCTGACGAAATGGTGAATTGACCTGCCCAAAGTTCTGATTTCAACACTCCAGTCCATTAGGGGGCAGTAATGCACCTATAGGCTGGATTGCTGATCACCAATAAACCCAAGAAGACCTACCTAATGTGTGCCCAACTGTTTTAAATTATTGTCCCATGATTTATATGTATGCATGTTTGTATTGTATATCGCATTTATTACTATTTTGTATGAAAGCTTATTTCCGCCACTGAATAAAAAATAGAAAAGGTAATTGTGACTTTTTATCATGCAATTCTGGCTTTTTTTCCTCTGAATTGTGTGATATAAACTCGCAATTGTGAGTTATAAAGTCAGCAATGTGTGATATAGTTGCAATTGCGAGAAATAAAGTCAGAATTGAGAGATATTAACTCGCAATTGTGAGAAAAGATGTCAGAATTGTGAGATATAAATTTGCAATTGCGAGAAAGTGAGAATTGCAATTTTATCTTTTGTCACAATTCTGACCTTTTTTCTTGCAATTCCAAATTTTTTCTCAGAATTGCTTGATATAAATGCGCAATTGCGTGTTATAAAGTCAAAATGACGATATATGAACTCGCAACTCTAAGAAAAAAAATCTGAATATCAAGTTCTGAGAAAAAAAGTCAGAATTCTGAGACAAAAAAATCGCAGTTACCTTTTTTATTTTATATTCAGTGGCGGAAACAAGCTTCCACAATTTTGCCCAGTTCTGGAGCCGTGACAGAAAGTACGTTTATGAAGTCATGTATGAAGTGGAGATTCATAAAGTTGGTAGGTAAACAGCAATGAAAGCTTTTTTTTTTTTCTGTGAAAGTAGGGTGCGGACTGACATCTGTCTTTTGTGGTCTAAATCCCTTATTTAAATATATGTGACCTAAATTTCTTTGCTTAATAACTGGGGTGTCTCCCAGCTGCTCCCCTCTGATAATGGCTTTTAAATGATACATGGCGGTCCATTTGAATAGGTGGGCTGGGTTTCCTTCTTTCAATGTTGATGGTGGGTGACAGAATGATTGAATAATAAATGCCCATTCTTCGTCACCCATCAATGTGGGCATGACAATCATGTTTTATGTTGCTCACAGAAAAACCACATTAATTTCACATGTCTTCGACATATTTCACATGTGATTTTAACATGTTTTTGCATATTAAATTTCCCATGTGCAAAATCACATACACTGTAAATGTAGTCCAAATGTGAAATTTATGTGTTTTTTCTGTAAGGGACCACACCAATGGTTCTGAATCTCTTAAAGGCCTTTATATTGGTAAAATGTTTAAAGCAAAGTCAGTTTTTTTCACTGTATAATCCTTCATTGCTCTACTGTATAGGTTCCTCAGAGATACAGTACAATTAGGAGAGCAAGCCGTCCTGATTCAGAAGAATAACTGGGACAGGTGTCTGGGCCTTGTCCCAAATGGCGCACTTGATGTGGACTTTATTTGCACATGTCTGTGAAGACTACAAATTGGTACAGTGTTCTGTTTTGCCTGCATCAGTCAATAGTTGCAGATGAGAGTGAAAAGAGTATTTACTTGAAAAACAAGGTTATCGCTGAAATATACTAGACACAACCAGCGGTGCCAGATGGTTCTAATAGAGTTTGAGAGCTCAGAGGATGTTGTTTCGTTTTGCTTTGTTTTCCAAACCTTTGGGGTTGATAGGAAATCAGCATTGGGGTGATAAGTGAGGTCGAGGGAGTGTTTTGTTTGAATCAAGTTGTGTTGTACCAGGAAAAAAGCTATTTCACTCGACCACCGTAGCTAATCAAGTCGGATGGTGCCAGTTAATCAGATCAAAATGTAAAATCTTTTTTGTTTCTTTAGAATCTCTCTGACTCTACATCTCTATCTCTATGAAAATATGTAAATGGCCCTGCCTAACAGTTTAAGATGTTTTTATCTCAAGCTCTTCACTGACACTATTGTTTCTTTGGTAAACAAGTACATTTACTTTTTAAATTATTGTTGTATAAAAAAAACTTACACCATTTGTTGTAGGACTGTCATTTGTGAAAAAAAAATCAATAAAATGAAATCACAAAAATAAAATTTTCACAGAATAAACACTGAAATGACTTTTCCCTATTTATTTAGATGATAGTTTTAAACAATCATATTTTTTTATAATGGATTTTCATATTTTAAGATTGAAAGTCTAGGTCAGGGACAAGGGTAAAACCATAAAGCATAAGGCATTTGAAAAAGTGGCACAAATAAATGTGAAAAATGGTAAAAAGTTTCCAATACAATTTTAACATGACCTTTAGATGTCAAAAATAATTCTAGTTTTTAGACAAGGGCCTTTAAGCCAACAGTGTGCGTAGGTATGAATGCCCTATAAGAACTCACCTCCATCCATAATGGAATTTTAATAGAAATATCAAGCAAGGTTGTCTGATTCACAGCTCAGTTAATGGTATAGTAGGGCTGCCATGCATCACATTCAGCCCCAGTGTCCCCCAGCACAGCTGCTGATCATGTGACCACAGTGTGGCAAGTGATGGGCAGCACACACAGTCTATTTGTTTGTTTGCCATGAATTCCAATTTCCTGCATGAAATCACACCCAGGTTGCCCTTTAGTACTACAGCAGCTAATCGATCACATGAAATGCAGACAAGGGCCCACCCTTAGAACACATTTCACTGACACACACACACACACACTTGCTCATACCGGTATGGTCGCATATGACCACTCCAACATTCACCTTTTGTAGTGCTGAGGCAGGCCAGACACACTGGAGGCTCATTACGTTAATTACCCAGCATGCCTCATTAATCCACTGCACCAGTTCAAGACTTTTTGCAAGGGATTTCCCGTACCATATACGCTTGCACTAAAAGAGAGGGCAAAAGACATACAGACAGATGCTGGTCATGATGTCTTTTTACAGATTTTGTCAACAAGTGTCTTTGATAACACTTTACAATAAGGTTAATTAACATTAGTTAATGTATTAACTAACATGAACTAACAATGAGCTATACAATTGTTACAGTATTTGTTCATGTCAGTTAATTAAACTACAGCTGGTCATTGTTTGTTCATGTTAGTTCACAGTGCATTAACTAATGTTAACAAATACAACCTTTGATTTTAATAACGTATTAACTAAGATTAATAAATGCTGAAGAAGTATTGTCCATTCTTAGTTCATGTTAACTAAGGTAGTTGACTAATGTTAACTAATGAACCTTATTGTAAAGTTACCGTGTCTTTTTATCAAAGGTCTCTCTGATAAATGAATAAATCCTTGGCAGATCTCAACACACATTTAAAATAATAATTTGCTATAGCTACCATTTGGATTTAGAAGATTTGTAATAGTACACAAGTCATGGACTATATGTTGCACGCACTATAGTCAATAAAATTGTGAATAAGATGTTTTCAGTCTGTTATTATTCATTATAATGTTTTGGGAGATTGTTCTTTTTTGCTTGGTCACATTGCAATGACAAAACAATGTGACTGGTTGCATTAAATGACAATGTTTTAGGTATACTATGTAACTTTTGACCCTTCAGCAGTTAAAAAACAAAACTGCATGCATTTTGCAGAAGAACGTTGTTTTGGCTCTGTGTGACTGTGTGGATGAATATAGTTATTTCTCAACTAAAAAAGAAAAAAGAAAGAGAGATTATCTGCTCACAAAACACTCACTATAGGATTAAGCAACTTTTCTCTGTTTATGGATATGACGAGTCGGCCGAGTGACGCATGTATGCCATTTCCAACGAAAACCATCCCGTCAGGTAAAATATAAACACTTCTAATAGGCTTACCATAGTAAATCAGGGTGAGACAAAAACGCATTTCGGAAGAATTATCATGTATTGACTCGTTATACTGTACCAATTGTGTAAATTTTGAACAAAAAAAGTCACAGTGTACCTTTAAGACAAAGCTGAAGCCTCTGCCATGCTATATGCACTTCTGAGATGGTATTTTTGTGTGTTCGTATTCAATCCCAAATAATAATACAAAATTCTTGTAAACTGCCCTGAAAATAACCAAGTGTCTCCCAGAGGCTGACAGGAACTATAAGCGAGTGGTACATATTTGATGCAAGCAGCACCCACATCATTTTAGCTGCACTCATGCACTCTCCGTTCACACACCGCTGGATTTGACAGAAACGGCAAAGACCGCTGATGCTGCTTGGCGTTTTGTCATTTACATAAAGTTAACACTGACCTGCTGACTAGTCTGCAACTTTAATGGATGACTATCGACTAGTAAAAATGTGTGGTTGTGCAAGCTCTAGTGGATTTCTTTTATTGTGCTTAGTGCACTGTGAAAATCATTTTTTGAAGTATTTTTCTTGATTTTAAGTTAAAGGGTTAGTTCACCCAAAAATGAAAATTCTGTCAGTAATTACTCTCCCTCATGTTGTTCCAACCCCCGTAAGACTTTCGTTCATCTTCAGAACACAAATTAAGATATTTTTTATTAAATCTGAGAGCTGGCTCACTCCTCCATAGGCTTCTTAAGGGATCGAAACTGACCGGCCCAAAAGTTATGAAAGACATCGTTAAAATAGTCCGAGTGACTACAGTGGCTCAACCTTAAGTTTATCAAGCTGTTGTGAATTAATTAGAATAGAAATGTTTAAATAATTAACTTTAATAATAACAGAAACAGTGTTGTCATTTATAAGGTTGTTCAGCTTTAAAGCTGCCTGCAGTCCGTAGCTTTTCCTCTTTGTCGCCATCTCTCTGTTCGAAATCTGTAACTGCAGTGATTCGCGGAATTATCATCTTTACGTGGGTTGTAAATCGGCATGAAAAAGCGCGGATGAACACAGTGTTTTGAGGCGAGTGGTGCTGTCAGTCACCGCGCTGTGTGGATACTGTCATACAGAATCACAGATTCACTTTTTGAAAGTTTGACCAACATAAGAATTTTCATAAGAAAATGTCTTCTGAACAAGTAAGTAAAATCCATTTTTGTTCTGACCAACTAGGGGGAAAAAGCATTCGACATGATAAGCTTCGTTAGATTTAATCAACGCGATTTACAGCAACCGTGCAAATTATAGCCTAACTTACTTTGTTCTCAAATTGTTCATGTTAACAACATCACATCAGCATTGCGTGACTAATGTTAAATTTAATGTGTTTTATGGTTACCTGTGTAGTTCAGAATTCATATTCTCCATAATAGCAAAACGAGAAAGGCACAACAAAGGAAACTCCATAACTGTGAATTAAGAAAACGTACTGTTACACGATTGAACTATTGAAATGTCTTACTTGTTCAGCAGAAAAAGGCCGTCTCTTCTTCCGTTTTAAACCCCTTCAAAACACGGAGTTCACACACTTTTCAAAAGGCCCGCCGATGTTTAAATCCTTGTGTTCACATGAGACAGTTTCTTTCTCTTTCTCTAGCCACCTTAAATCCGAAGTACGAAGTCTTTTGGGTTTTATAACTGCTGAATCTCCAGTTGACACTGATGATTGTTGTTTGGATCTTTCTGGATGCCATAAGTTTAATCATGTAAAGTGCTGCGAGAAAAGCCTATACATCTAAACATCTCGTCACGCGCAGTATAGCCGGCTAGTCGAAACTCCTTCTTTATGTGTATGGGTGTGACGTCATGACGCAAAGACATGCTCGAATTTCCCGCGGAAACCCACCAGAACCACTGGAATTAAAATCATTATTACAAGCTAACCGTTTTGAATCTAGCTATGGCAAGCAGATAGTTTTGACCACTGGCAGAATATGTTTTTTTAATATAATTATTTTGGATTATTTTTAACTTAAAAAAGTTACGGACAGCAGCTTTAAGAAAAGTCTACCCAAAATGCATAGGGGGCTAGAGCGAGCAGATAGAACTAGAGAGAGAAGAAAGAAATGAAAATGACTCCATGTTTGTGTGCTGTATCAATGTGTAATCCTGTTCATAAACCTGTTCATAAACTTCAGTAAACAGTTCGTTTTATTTAATTCAAGTCGTCAGTGGTCATTACTGCCTGTTAAGGAAGAAAAGATACGACACAAGCGACGAGAATACTTTTTGTGCGCAGAAAACAAACAAAAATAACGACTTTATCTGTTGGCCTCGAGATTTCACGTAGTGAAACTACGCAAAGCTTCTAGGTTGTACGTCACACGCATCACACACATGACCAGCGTCGGCCAATAGTGAGCCTGCGTGTGACGTGTAACACAGAAGCTTTGCGCAGTTCCACTACGTGAAATCTCGAGGCCAACAGAGAAGGAAATGAATAGTTGAATAAAGTCGTTATTTTTGTTTGTTTTTTTTGCGCACAAAAAGTATTCTCGTCGCTTGATAAACTTAAGATTGAGCCACTGTAGTCACTTGGACTATTTTAACGATGTCTATAATAACTTTTGGGCCAGCCAGTTTCGATCCCTTAAGAAGCCTATGGAGGAGTGAGCCAGCTCTCAGATTTAATAAAAAATATCTTAATTTGTGTTCCGAAGATGAACGAAAGTCTTACGGGGTTGGAACAACATGAGGGTGAGTAATTACTGACAGAATTTTCATTTTTGGGTGAACTAACCCTTAACAACCTTAAAATTCCAGTTATGAAAGTAAATTTATTTTAGGGATGTTTTGACATTTTTCATAGAAAACAATATTTTATTCTATTTCATATTAAATTTAAATTATTTATTTGTATTTATTTATTGTAGCAGATAGCCATTTTCTCCATTTACTTTCATTATTTGAAAAAGATCATTCAGGGCAATCTGCAAAATGAATTTAAATAATTCAGTGTAAACATCGTTTATGGACTGACATGAGGGTGAGTAAATGATGACAAATGATGACACTATCCCTTTAAATGTTTTGTAATTGTGTAATAAGAACGTGAAAGAGTAAAATTGCTTTACAATATTATTATTGATACACTTGATGGAATGTGTCTAATGTTGTGCGCCTCTTTCTTACAGAGGGAAATCACTGAATTGTGCCATGAAAAATGCTGTTTTGTAAGTGTTTTGGCAGCTGGTCCCTTCACGGTTGTAGTGATCAGCCTGAGCAAATGACCTAACCCTCCATAGGGCCAGAGCGATGACAGAGCAGTTTGTAGGGCAACCAGTGACAGCTGGATGCGCCCCAGCAAGGCAAACACACCTCTGAGCTCATACGTCTTTCTCAGGGCCAGAGCGCTGACGGGAACAGCATTGCAGTACAAGCTCAGCTGCTTCACCTGCCATTTCCAGCACACAGCGAGACACGACAATGGGGAGTCACAGTACTGCAGGAGAGAAGAAGTGAGGTTAGACAGGACATCAATGAAAGCACTGTTTGAAGTGGGCATTAAATGAAAATTCACCCAATTTATTTTTTCAATGTTATTGATCTTATTTTGAATGATTCATCCATGCATGTTTACAGTACATGCATGTTAATGTTTTCAATCTCAAAACCTATCAACAACTGAAGGATAAAACAAAGTCCCGCCCTAATTTTTTTTTTCAATAATTCGTTACTCTTGAATATACATCACAATAATAAGAAAAATAATCTCGCAAATTTAAAGGTATACTTCGTTTCTGTTAAAATGGGCTTTCAATAAAACTTGGCTGCCTATACAGTAGAAATTTGTATCTGTGTTTTTCGCAAACCTTTTGTTAAGTAGGAAAACTTCAACACCCATAATGCACTGGGCATGTTGCCATCCAAGGCCACTCCACCAGTCTGCTATGGATGCGCTTACCAGAGTCAAATCCTATCTTGCTTTAGTAGGAAATACCCCTTAGCAAACTTTTAGTTATAAGGGTGTCGACTTGTATTGTTCCCGGATGCAAGAATTCAAAGAGTAAACGTTTAGCGTGAGTGAGTTACTTTCAGTTTCAGGATCCAGCGCGTTGTAGTCAGTGGATAAGGCTGCAAAGAATCGTGAATACGAAGAGAACGCTGTGATGGAAAATCTGAAAAATCTCTGTGTTTGTAGTCTACATTTCAAAATGAATGACCATGAACACAGTGTTTTAAATGAGGGGGTACAACTGAAAGAAACCCCCGATCCGTCAGCAAAACAACATCGCTTATAGAGGTATAAGAAAGCTGTTGCCACAGAGTTCCATTTTTATCATAATGCTGTTTAAAGACATAACACACATTTCAGAGATAGACCTAGCCTTACAATAACTGTTCTGTTCTGTTTAATTCAAGACATATTCTTAATATCTCATATAAATTGGACACCTTTTAAATAAGTTTATTAAAAATTATAACATTTTGTTTTAATTTGTTTTATTGAAAAATAAACCAAAATATTTATTGAGAAATCAGTTTGTGTGATTATTTGCATTATATATATATATATATATATATATATATTAGGGCTGGGAAAAAATTAATCGTGATTAATCGCATCCAAAATAAAAGTTTTGTTTACATAATATATGTGTGTGTAGTGTGTGTAATTATTTTGTATATATAAATACACACACATGCATGTATATATTTAAGAAATATTTGCATGTATATACTGTATATATATTTATACATCATTTATATTATATATAAATATACATATTTTTTATATTAATAACACATTTTTCTTAAATATATACATGCATGTGTGTGTATTTATAGATACAAAATAATTATACACACTACACACACATATTTTATGTAAACAAAACTTTTATTTTGGATGCGATTAATCACGATTAATTTTTTCCCAGCCCTAATATATATATATATATATATCAATAGCCCAGTATCCATTTACTTTAATTAAATACAGGTTTAGAATTATCAGAGTGAGGAAATGTATCAGCATTTGCATCATTACCTGATTTGCATAATTCATTTATTGACCTGGGGAAAAATATTATATAATAAAACCATTTTTTGCAGAAAGCATGTGCAAATACCCAGCACTATCAGTTCTTGGTGAATTACCATTTTTAGCTTCAGTTGAATAGTGCAGGAATATAGAAAGTATCACAAACAAAAATGCAGCAAGGGAGAATTACCGAAAATTCATACCATGGACACAGAATTAAGTAAATTTATGAAAACAAATGTTTCTTTTCTAAAAACGATACTAGTGAAGCAAAAAAAAAATTACCCTCTCATATATCCAAAATCGCTAAAGGTAAAGCTTCAGTTAGATGACGCCCTAGGATCGTCATCTAACTGACGTTAAAGGGTACCCTAAAACATCGGATGATGACGTATGGTCAAAAGCGTCAGCCATATGACGTCTTGGGATGAGACTGTGTTAACCCCTGCAGCATATACCCAGGTGCCTTGTTTTGGAAGATAATACATAGTGCTTGAAATTGATTTATCCCGTCCACTTGTTTAAAAAAAAAAAAAATAGAACATCATAATCAGGTAAGGTTTCCATGGAGAAGCAGTGTTCTCTTTGTTAACGGTAGCTTTTGCTCTCAAGATGAATAAGACATGACCCTGCTTACTTGCAGCCTTGCTGTAATTGGATATCAGCTGTCTAATTGGTGAATGCTTAGGCTTCACTCTCACTAATTACAAAAACTAATAGGCTCTCCAGCACTGCCCAATCCTCTTGTCCATGTCACTGACAAACCGCACACCAAACAGAAAAAAAAATGTTTGCATCATCTCACCACAAAGTCTCTTTTTTTACCACAGCTGCCTCTTTCAGGCTCATGATGGATTCTGTTTTCCACAAGAAATGGCACTGAAATACATTTTGGTGCAGAGGAAGAAACATGGTAGCAGTTTCTTCCTCTGTTGGTTCAAATGTTGGTTGTATTCAGCCACTCAAAGAATCCAGCAAAGATGCACCTGGAGAAATTGTTCTGGGTGGTTTTGTTACTTTATGGCCGTTTATGATATTCTGGTTCCTATTGATATGTCTCAGGTCACTCTTTGGTTTTTTTATGCTTGTTTGTGGTCCGCACGGTGAAAATTGATCACTTAGAAAAGTCTCTAGTTAGTTATAGTCTCCTAGAAAAGTCTCCTCAACAAGCTACAAGATTTGAGTTATCAAACATACAAGTGTAGCCTAATATTTGAGGATAGGCATTTATTCAAATCCATAACCTCAATGAGCAATAGTAAAAGTGATGGTTGCCTTAGCAAATACCGCTAAAAAGTGATGCAACTAAATGCTGATTTCCACATATACCCTTCGATATGAATATGAAAAAGGACTGCAATTTCAGTCTGAGCTGAAGCCTTTCAGGGGAAAATACAGTAGGAAATACTCAATAATTCAGTCCGGTCGGTACAGTAAGTATCCATATGTTGCTGCAACTCTCCAAGGACAGGCTCATGATTTCTGCACTTAAATCAGCTCACTCACAGACTTCCCAGGGGTTTGGGGACAGTGTCTTATGTGTGGGAAAATGGCGACGTAATTGGAGGTACAGAGATCCCCGTTAAATGTAGCTGAGATGATGCCACTACAATTAATAAGCCGCACAGGTTCCAGTTCAGCCTACGGGAAGAAGATAAGAGCTGATAATAACAACCCATCTGTTCTCTAATAGCCAGCACATTGTGAAGATTTCAGATCGGTGCCGCACTTTAAGAGACTTTCTGACACACACGCATGCACGCACACACACACACACACACACACACACACACACACACACAAACAAAAGGTCTATCTAGAGGGAAGACTATAGATGCTGGCTACATCTACATCCAGTGGCTCCATATTATAAGGAGTTGCCATGGTAACTTATGATCCTTTTCCACAGAATCGTATATGAAAAGGACATTTATGACTCCAAACCACATGTGTTTGTGCTGACTCTCTCTGAAAAAAAAAAAAACTTCTGAGACAAGTAAAACAAACCACATTACATCAGCCCAATACCTTCAAATGAGTGAGAGGTGTAAACCACGGAAGGCAAAATGCCATCAGCTTAAACTCCTCTCGCACGCAATCCATCACCTCTCAGAAAAGCCAGGGAGCAACCTTTTCCTCCCAAATGAAAATGTCAGAAAGGCTATGTGCAGAATGGAATACTAGCTCACTATTTCTTAGTACAGCAGCATACACTCTAAACTGCTTTTTTTAAAACAGTAGGTGTTATTCCATTCTTAACATTTTGAAGTTGATACTGTTGTTCACATCTTCCGCGTGGTATTAAACCTTTAACAATTCAATATTACCTCGTTATTTTGCTGGAAAAAAAATAGAATTTATAAATAATATTGATAATTAATAATATAAACAATATTAAAATTATATTTAGAAATAGTTTCTAAGTAATATTTGTAATATATTTTGTAATATTTTGTTTGTGATATTTTGCAATGTTTTATTTATTTACTTATTGTGTGTGTGTGTGTGTGTGTGTGTGTGTATGTGTGTGTGCAAAAATGTTTCAGATGAAATACATGTAGAAATAAATGCAGTAAGTAATTCCGGTTCATCCAAATTAAAAAACGTAGTAGGCAATTCAAAGGTATTCTCTAGACATTTTTTTATACATACTGTACTGCAGTAGTATGCAACCACGCTATTCAATATGTTTAGGCAGCGGCTGTTTACACTAAGTGAAAATAGCAGTATTTTCTTGTAAATAGTAGTTAGATTCTATTTGCACTTAGTTCAAATGGTTGTCAGATGCTATTTATACTTAGTGCAAACAGTGGCAGATGCTTGTATTGTAGCATAATAGTATGCAGTAATAACAACATATTCAGTGTATATGATTATATTTATTGGTTTATTGGGACATTACTTGTACTTGACATTACCTCCCCTACACATATACTCCTAACCCTACCCGCTAAACACTTTATTCCCACTATTAAATACCTGTTAGACACTTTATTCCACTTTTCTAATGTTGTAT
Source organism: Rhinichthys klamathensis goyatoka (assembly GCF_029890125.1). Taxonomy (NCBI): domain Eukaryota; kingdom Metazoa; phylum Chordata; class Actinopteri; order Cypriniformes; family Leuciscidae; genus Rhinichthys; species Rhinichthys klamathensis. Next base: position 333,091 of record NW_026607131.1, on the reverse strand, counting down.
TAATTTTTAGTTCAAATAAATGGTACTCCTAGCTGATATGCGATGAGGGAAAAGGGAGAAGAATGAGTTTGGTAGAAGGCGGATTCGAACCCAGGTATGTCGCTTCAAAAGCTATCACCACCTGCCTTACTGTCCATACCACTGATTCTGTTGTCAGCAGTAGTACTTTTGTAATTTTGAATGGCTCAATCAGATAATGGTGGGCGGAGTTAGTGTAAACAGCCTCTGCCAACAAGGCGGGCTATTTGCACTTGGTGTAAATACACTCCAATATAGGGCAATGTTTATGGTTAATGTGAAGAAAACTCAGTTGGAAGCCATTCAAACCACACTGTTCTGCTATTGTAGTCGTTTTGCGCAGATCCTGTGCCAAGAAGCCATTGTCTCCTGCCAGGTCATTAGCACATTTAATTAACAGAGAGAGTAGAGGAGAAAAAGAGCTGGAACTGTGGACAAAGATAATTCCTCAACATCTATTTGCTTTATTCCATATGCTGCACATGGTAATAAGATTAAAGGGGGCTGGGTTCCAAAAATATGGCCTAATTTAATGAGCCTATAGCTAGAACAGCAGTGGATTGAATGCTCAGAGTAGCTCTTCGTTTTCCTCATTAATCAACTTTACAAGGAGCGTAGCGACCATTATAACTTACATAAATTACTACATTTCACTTCCCTTTTCTGGGTGATAATCCTTATATTTTTACATGTCTGTGGCACGAAGAAAAAATTACGTCGACAGTAGAGCAAAGACTCTTAAAGTCTAAAAGACTTTTTAAGTTGCCTTGTCAAGTTAAAAGTCATTTTAATATGACTTTGAGACATCTTATTTTCATGGCACCGTATCTAGCTGGTTTTGGACCAAATAACATGTACGATATGAACGACCCTTATTATGGCAAGCACCTACTTACACGTTTTTCAGAAAATCATTTAGGACTACTTGGTGCATGTTACATAACAAAATGATTATTCAGAAACAAAATGATTATTCAGAAAACTTTTTTTGTCATAACCCGCACACACACTTTTTCTATGAATTTAAGTATTGCATTTGAGAACCTACCATTCACCTCTTCTCATCATTTCGATTGGTTAGATCTAAGACCATTTTCATTGCTTTGTTCTGTTTGATTAAAGGGATAGTTCCCCCCAAAATGAACATTCTGTCATCATTCATTCACCCTTATGTTGCTCCAAACCTGTATGACACACTTTATTCTGTGGAACACAAAAGGAGAAATACTGTGGAAAATATGATGGGCTTCTCCATACAATTATAATTCATTAATTCAACATCTTTCAACTTTTAAAAAATGGCACAAATGCACCAAAAGGAGCAAGGATATGTTTTTGCGAGACGCATGGCAGTAGAATGAAGACAGTTAACAGAAGTTGAACTTTTGTTAACTTGTGCACTACAGTTTGTGAACACTGTGTCATGTGCAAGACGCTGTAAAAGATGCTAGCGCAATGGTCAAAGACATCCGTCTTACATAGAAAAACAAAAGGAAAGCACTGCAGTGGGATTGCAAAAATGTGTTCTGTGAGAGTTGAACTAGATCAGCCTTACCTTTAATGTTCCACAGAATAAAGAAACCCATTCAGGTCTGGAACGATATAAGGGTGAGTAAATGATGAAAGGATTTCATTTCATGGGTGAGCTGTTTCTTTAAGACCAAATGTCTGATCCTAAATGAGCACCAATGGAAATATTTTTCTTGGGATAATACTTGTGGGCCCACCAATCTGCTTACAGATGAACGATATACATTCACATTAATTTGTGCTGCACACATCTGTCAACTCAAGAGGCTTGGTTACAATCAAAGCAGGAGGAAGCTTGCAGAGATGCTGAGTGTTAAATGCAGATGCAGCACCTGTGTGATATCTGAAGTGTGAGCCGGACAAACCCCAAAGAGGCATAAGCTGCCGCTCGGCATCTGCAAGATTGGTTCCTTCCCTCATTACAGTTGGGAGTGACATGTCCTCAAGCGGAAGCATGCCTCAGCATTTCTGTCCAATTAGATCAGCCTCCCTTTAATATGACCCATTCGCCATTACATCCATCAGATGTTCTCATTTATCAATTAGCTCTCTTCAGGGGCACATCTTTGACTATGACTGCAGGGGTAATCAGCCTGACTAATTCTCAGTGAAGGAGCCTGTCCAGATCGGACAGATAGTGTTTTGCAGTGTGTGCATATCGCTTCAGAAACATCTGTCCGGTCTGTCAGGGAATTGCCGACGCTGTCTTCCCTGTGCACTGCATTTCTGCATCGCCATACTGTCTTTGCTTTAATCTACCCCATCTCAAATTATATATGTGTGTTTCAGGCAAAGACAGTGAGAGCGTATTGAGTGACAGCACAAAGGCAACGCTCTCGCTGCTTCTGCAAGCCAGGCGTCCTGGAAAACTGATCCCCAAACCTCACATTTTGTGCCTACAGCGGAGAACACACATATAGCTGAATAACAACGAGCATCAGTGATGGAGTGATGACCTCAAGCCAGCAGTAGAGATAAACAAACAAACTCTTAGCAGATGCTGAAAACTCCCACCATCCACCGCCTGCATACTTCCAAATAATGGTGCGGTATTTACCTTCAAAATACATTTATATGTAAATTTTGATGCACGGTACAGTAATGACTTGACCTGATCGTGCTACGAGGGACAGAATAGTGCAGTGTGGCCGTGATGGTGGTGACTCTGTGTTGCCGGCCGTGCAAAACTGTAAGGTCAGCACTTTTGTAGGTCCATAAATCTGTCATGCTCTTCCCTTCCTCAGGGCTGGGGAAGCTCCTCCAGCAAGAGGTGTTCTCCAGACCAGACGGCATCTATAGTGCCGAGATCCCATTTATCACCCGGAGCCCTCGTCCCATCCCCCTACTAGTGAGCACAGAGGGAAGGATTGTAATGTCTTTTACTATGTGCACCATCTTTGTTCGAGGTATCCTAGAGCGTCTTTGTGTATGACAGCATTTGTCTGTTCACAAACTGAGACATTAGCGCTTCTGTGATAGCAGTTTTTCTTCACCAGCCTCAGTTTGACCTTTATACCACCCACTTACTCGCACCTACGCACAAAGGCAAAGCAGAACCATCACTCTGATTGCATTGTGGAACGCTGATATTTTTGTACCTAAAACTGTTGTTTTAAAAAACAAATGATTCAATTGACCAGAGCTATTTTAGCACTTTAAAGGGATAGTAGAAGTTGGATGTACTTCCAAGGAACAGAAAAATAAGTTATTTATAATGTTTATAAGTTAAATTTAAGCTATAATGTCCAAGTTGCTCTTCTGCATACAACAAATGATATTGAGGTGAAAAAAGTACAGTAACATAAAAGTGATGTTAAATGATGTCAAACTCCATTGGTTCTTTGTTTGTTGTTGATTTGAATGTATCTCTTTCATGGTAATTTTATACCATTTTTTTGTTATTATTTGGAGCTTAAATGGCCCAGCTTCATTGTATAGAACATGCTAGACATTTTCATTGACATCTCCTTGTGTTCAATGGAAGAAAGACACACTGTACAGGTTTGGTATGACATGAAGGTGAGAAAAAATTCATTTTTGAGTGAACTATCCCTTTAAGTACTGCCTTTAAAGAAAAAACTTAAATATTTGTTTTAATAAACAACTCATCAAAAACTTTGATTCCAACTCACCCTCTACGTCCATTGTTAGTTCTGCGTGGAATATTTAACATATTTTAAATGTAATCATTCAGATAACTTGTATCAAAACATCCCACATTACTTTCGATCAGGACCACTTTCATCAAAGATGATTGACAATTAGCATACAGTTTGGATTGGTGGAATGGTTCTGTTCTGGGCAAGAACTCCCTGCCCATCCATGCAGCCATCCAAAACAGAACCAACATAAGGTGTTGCAGATATCATCAATGTTCCTAACAACAAATATTTATTGTAACAGCATAATAGAAAAAAAATGTTTTGTCTGATTCGACGAGGAATATCAGAAGGCCAAGTCCTGACTGGGCGACAGGAGGTGCTGGGGATGGAGGAGGGTAATTCGATTCTGATCAACGCAATAAAACTGCTGATAATACTGAATGGACCTTATATATAGGAATGCTGTGATAGGCGTCATATCCCTATAGGTCGACGTGGATCAGCTGAGAGTCAGCCGATGCGAACTTGACTGACGTGACCTGCCAGAACTAACGCTACACTTGATTTCTCTTCTCAGAGTCTCTCCAAAGTTTGACTTAAAGGACGTCCTCATCAAAAAAGGACTGCCTGGCTTGTGTTTACAGCTTGAGCTGATCAATCACTATGATAGCTGCTGTCAATACCAGTAAAATCCGCATCAGTCTTAAGGCTACAATCAACAGCGCATCTTGATTTTTCTGAAACTGTGTCCTTATCAGAGGACTACAGTCCTGTACAGACTATAGTGATTAAAGTAATGTGTAATTGTTCAATGTTTAAGTACTCTCTTCCGTCCCAGTTTAACATGCAAAACAATTTAAATAGTTTCTAAGTTTTCTTCCATTAAAAAGTGCAAACACTATGCTGCTATCAAGACAGCAAGTTTGTTTGAGTATCCCAATCTGCCTGACAACAGCAACACTTACTCAACCAATGGTGTAAGTTTGGGGCAGGACTATTTGAGTTTCTCTGACCAGTACCAGGCAGGGAGTGTATAGAAAACTTCTCCGGTTACCTAACGTAACCTCGGATCCCCGAGAGGAGGGAACTGCGGGGGGTTATCCCTCCTTCTTCGAATCTACTGAAGCCTTATGTGAGATAATCCATCCATGCGAAGGAGATGCGTTGCAATTTTATTGTGGCTAGCCTAAGGCACACCTGTGCAATAATCATGCTGTCTAATCAGCATCTTGATATGCCACACCTGTGAGGTGGATGGATTATCTCGGCAAAGGAGAAGTGCTCACTAACACAGATTTAGACAGATTTGTGAACAATATTTGAGAGAAATAGTCCTTTTGTGTCCATAGAAAAAGTCTTAGATCTTTGACTTCAGCTCATGAAAAATGGGGGCAAAAACAAAAGTGTTTGGTTTATAATTTTGTTCAGTGTAATACAAGCGTGGTAATACCATGCAGATGAAACCCGAAGGCAGCAGAAGTACTGGTGCCATTACGGACAACACATGTATTGCCAGGAACATCCAGGTTATAAACATGGTGGCTGATAGCCCACCTGGCATAGATTTTCCGCAAAGGTTACTACCTGTGTGGGAAAAACCATAAATGATGACAGATTCCTTGTCTGTGCTTTACACCATGAATGTGTACAACAGCACTGCGCATAGATATAACCACGAGAGTGACCATTCGCGCAAGAGGAGGCAGTGTGTCCGCCTGGCTGTAACAGCAGACTCCGAATGCCTAAACAACCTAGTTGAACACCACTAGCAGGGGCGTAACAACTGTCGTAATAGTCACATGATCTGTTTGACAACATCCATAAAGTAGTTCGCGTTGTAGATATTATCCTCTTGGAAGGCAAATCACGATGCGAGCGAGAATACAATTAATCACAGGACCAGAGCGTCCAGCACAAATCGACCATGAAGAAGGGCGAGAGGTGTGCTTAAAACAGGGAGGGCATAATTCACTATCCAAGTACTCTTGCAAAAGACAAGGCCACTGACAGGGGCCGTCTGACCAAAAAGAGATATATAAATACACTCTCAAACACCTGAATGGACTATGATCAGTTGATCATCCAGAATGCGCGCTCCACTCAAGTAGAGGGGAGATAGCCGTACTCAACACTCATGAATGTACACATGGTTTGTTCATTTCGGTCGGGTACCGAAAGTTGAAACACCAGGCATCAAGCTGAGAAACTAAGCACAGTCGAGCAACGCTGGACTGATGAAATGGAGAGCGTGGTGGAATAATAAGCAACAGTGCAGTGGTGCATACACAGCTCTTACGATAGCTACAGCCGTAGCGCCATTAGAAACCATGGAAAACAGAAGGCTGTGTCGTGAATGGATTAGCTACATATTCAGTAGCTAATAGTGCAAGAAGTGGACTGCACATTGATCTAAACGACCCAGTTGAAACATGCGCCGGAGAGGGGCGTGGCCACGAAGCCTTGCAGACACTCCAGTGGTTACTCAGCCGTCTTCCCCTGCACAGCCAGAACATGCGGTGCAAAAAGGGTGAATTCTCTCTGATGTAGAACCTGTCTTACAGTTGTCATGCCGCACAACAGAACAGTAATTGCTCAAAGGCAACTACGTTCTGAATATAAAAGGTGGCCTTACGGCCACAACGTCCTCTGGATTCATAGCTGCTCAGGCTCTATGCAAGGGGCTGAGGCATGGTTAGAGAACAGTTGCGTGGAGTGAGCACAGAGAGACAAAGCGTTAGGAACAGCTGTATAGTCAGTGCATCAAGAGTGCTATGGCCGGCGTCGGCGCCGGGGTGTACAGTGGTGTAAGTGACACTACACTTTTATGAAAAACAACAGCCAGCGTGTTCAACATAGAAGGCGAGAAGTTTTCGTAGCACCAGCGTAAGTAGCGGTATAACATACGCACACACTTCCTCACAATGCAGCAGCACAGCCAGAGCGCTTATCATAGAAGCAATAATGGCGGTCACGCAGTTTCTCAGGGAAACAGGGTTGCGACAGTAACCAGAGACGTTCCCTTCGAGAGCGGTCACTTCAGTATCGGAACAGAAAATCCCGCCTTGTGAGAGGTGAAGATCAGGCTGAAGATACAGGGTTAAGGCTACACCAATCACAGAGTAGAACCACAGCCAATAGCGTCGTTCCTCTAGGAGTGCTCACAGTTGATAGGCAGGGCCAGACCAATGAGCTACTCAGCTCAAGTACACCCAAATTTGCATATCAGTTAGAATATCAGGCTGCAATGAATACGAGGCAGCATAACAGCAGTAATCACATATCAGTATATACATGAGCACAGTGTCAGCAGCCGTAGCGACAACAACTGTGAGCAAACGCAGTTAGATCAGAATAGCCAGTTTCACTGAAGGATACAGGGCAACATAACAGCATAATCACATATCAGTATTTACATGAGTACAGCGTCAGTAGCCGTAGCGACAACAACTGTGAATATACACAGTTAGATCAGATTACCCGGTTGCACTGAAGGATACAGGGCAACATAACAGCATAATCACATATTAGTGTGTACATGAGCACAGCGTCCGCGGCCGTAGCGACGACCACTGTGAGCCCAAGTCATAGTCAATACAATAGCAAGATTAGGAGATAAGTGAGGTTAATTACTCACCGAAAGCACTTAAGACTCGATTTATGGCGGCACATTGAACTTGCACGTCCCTCAATACAGTCAGCCATTATAGGCAGCACACGAAGAGCTGGTCCATTTGTCCGCGACTTACTCCTGCACTGAGACAGGAGGGTATTCATCTAGCGTGAGTGGCGGGAATTTCGTCCTAGAGCATAATAAGCCGGACTTATGAAGATTCTTTTCTTTGCTGCCGCTCGGCGTCGTGGGATGCGGGGAAAGCATGATACTGGCAGGCCATACCAGGTATAGACCACGGCTCAGAGCTGCTCTAAGGCAGGGTAAGCAATGCAGTATTGTCCTGAAGGTTTCCTGTCATTTGTTCAGACGGACTCGTGCAGTGCTGCTCCTTAAGGGCATCGTCCAAGCAGAAGTGCCGCGGTCCAGGAGGCATCTTGAAGAAATTTGTCATACTCGCCAGAACGCTACAGGGGAGCGGCAATCCTTTTGGGCTCCGACCCGCTCAAAAAAGATTCTGAGGCAATAGCACTCAGTGCAGCCCTATTGTGCAGGGGAGCCCGCCTCTATTTCGTGCACTTGAACACCATTGGCGGGCGTATTCTTGCCCGCGAGATTTCATAAGGCTTCAGTAGATTCGAAGAAGGAGGGATACCCCCCCCCCCCCACCCCCCCCCACCCGCTGTCGAGAGACCGACTCGAAAGGGAACCTGTTTGAAATCAGTAACTTTGCAACAAATTACTGATTTCAAACAGGTTCCCTTTCGAGTTAGTCTTTCAACACTGTGTCACCGTTAGATGGCGGGTTATCCCTCCTTCTTCGAAGTAGACATATTCTGTGTGTATATTTCTGTAATTATGTCTTTTTTTAAGGTGACTCCCGCACTGGACTGTATCTGCAGCCTCTTTGCAAACAGCCTTTATCCTTAACCATCCAGCTACCTCAACATCAGATGAGTCGGCTGTGTGGATGTTTTTATCCTCCCTTTCATCACTAACAAGCCTATCACTTCCACATTTAAATGTGTGTTTGTTTTTGCTTCTGCCTGTGTAAGAGTGAGACAGTGAGAGAGATGGAATTTGAACACTCATAGATTATTTATTATTTACTTTAATTGATAATGACAGTACTTTGAGGGAGTGAAATTTGCTTTGTATGAACTGTGAATGAATCTGTATTCTAGCGGCTTAGTACATATATTTTGTGTTGATCTGAAAACCAACAGCATTATACTGTATCTTCTGACTCTAATGGACTCTTTTTGGAAGAAGGATACTGCTGAGTGGCCTCTTCAAATCAGCATTGCAAAACAGCCCTCTGTACACAGAATAAAGGCCGGCAAGAGACAATTACTGCATTCCAGCAGAGTGGCTGAGTGAAACCAGAACTTATCACACGATGATGGCAGAGCCAATATCAGGAGTGATGTGTGCATCCATGAGAAAAGAGAAAGGCAATTAGATCATTTAAAAGGGCATAATGTTTTTTTCTGCTACTGTTTCTCCTCTCACAGTCGAAGAATAAGGGTCCCTAATGTGAAATACCACTTTGGCCTGGACATCAGTTTTGAGGGAATGGTGAAAATATTTATATTTCACAGTGAAAATATTTGGAGAGAACCACGTGAAGGGTGTTGTGAGTCATGAGTGTGTCCATTTATGCACATAAAATGCTCCACGCAATTGTAAATTCAGTCATTCAGGCAGTGCAGTCTCATAATGCAAAAGTCACTTTCGTGACATTCGGAGATTCTGTCAAACCTCGGAAAGCTTTGGATGTTATCATGTGATTGAATGATGCAAAATGACCGCAACAGAATTTATTAACTTATGTTAAGGTTTGTTGTTCCTGTACTGTGTTCAAAACAATACAAACAATGTCTTATTATCTTCTTATGTTATCAAATATTTACAGTAAGCAATATCACACAAGCAACACTGCTGTTGTTCTGGATATCAACAGAACCTTTGCAAGTATGACATTGCCAATAAACAAGAAGTAAATAACTAATAGTAAAGGGATAGTTCACCCAAAAATGAAAATTCTGTCATCATTTACTCACCCTCCAACCCTGTATAAATGTCTTTGTTCTGCTGAACACAAAGGAAGATATTTTGAAGAATGTTGGAAACCAAACAGATCTTGGCTATCATTGACTACCATAGTAGGAAAAAAATAAAAAATGCTTGGTCACAAAAATTCTTCCACATATCTTCCTTTGTGTACAGCAGAACAAAGACATTTATACAGGGTTGGAACCATTTGAGAGGGAGTAAACAATGACAGAATTTTCATTTTTGGGTGAACTATCCCTTTAAGTAAAATATTAGAAACAAAATTGGCACTTTGCTTCGCCAACAAAACCAGATCTAAACAAAGCCAAAGTGGATTCAATGATCTCCCAGCAACACACAGTTTTTTTTTTTTTTTTTTTTCACAGCGTTGAATGAATCAGTTGTGTGAATGATGCAATGTCTCACTAATAATAACAGTTAAATAATTTGGAACCACATAATAGATATGAGACACACAGAGAAAAATATATGGTACAGATAAGAGTCTTATGCTAATATGTGGTTCTGAATTCAGGCAGTCAATTGTTTTGTACCTAAATAAATCAGTGTTGTTTGAATTAATAATTAATAATTCAGTCAGTTATATTGATATAACCTCCCGTCCATTGGACAGACTGAACATTTTATGGTGCTTTTGTCAATTTTGAATAAAACAGAAACGATGAGATATTCATTTCATTTTAACACCTTTCTCTATGCATAGAAAGCAAACAAATAAACATTTTACAGTGAAGCCAAAAGAATAGGCAAAGATTATACAATCCTATTGTCTATTTGTGAACCTAGTCTGAGATGCAGACAGGGCCTGAGCTAGTCTTTGATATGGTAAAGAGTGTTGCATGTCCCTCAGCTCCATGCATGAAAGAGAGCAAGAAGAGAGGCATCAGAAGGGTCCTGAAGGGTGGAGAAATCATTTAACTGTTGTGCTTTTTTAATTTGCTGGACATATGCACACAGCCCAGCACAAGCATTCCAACTCATACTTCCTTCACTAACAATCTCCTTGTCATATATTTTGATCCACACAGACAGACAGAACAAAAAAAGCAGAAAACATCAAAAGCCATCAGAGATTTGATCTATCTGTGAATGCAAAGCCTTTTAGCATTCTGTGAGTGAGGGAGAAAGAATCGCTCACAGGACAGCAGCTTAAGGGCCATTACTTGTTCATTAGACAAAGAATAAACAAGAACTTCGCTATCTATATTTTAAAATGAAAGATGTGTAGGAAGTAAATCTGCATTTAGAAGTAAATCTCTATTTGATCTAGAAGCAGGTTTTCGGAAAGGACTGTTTTCCTTCATTGCTTTTCAAATGCCTTTCGGCCTTGAGTTTCTATATGCAAGGCAAAAGAATATATCAATCTTCACAGCAAGAATGCACGAGAGGGAATACAAGTTTACACACCTACGAAATGAATCACTCAGATGCTGAGCTGAAAAAAAAACAAAGATTGAGAATGTGACAGAGTGAATTGAAATGAGTTATTCTTTAACTTAAGTGCGATATAGGCTACACACTGATTGTTCATATGTACCATTTGATATATTCTAAGCAACAGTGAGCCATTTAAATATTAATAGAGCCATTGTTTCACCCTGCAGCAGCCAGAACTAACAAGGCCACCGATTTTAGTAGCAAATGAAGATGTTAACGCCCACGTGAACTTCTCAACACACTGCTAATTAGTTTGGCCGAGCTGTAGAGGACTAATGAGAGGTGGTGCGCGAGCCACACGATGTCAGACTGCTACAGGGATAGCAAGCAAAGGGGAAGCCGAGCGTGTGAAATCGGAGTGATGTTTAATTAAAACTACATGTCCTAAATGCTGCCAGCTCAACAACAGTCCAACAGTCTCCCAATAAACGTCTGTCCATCAGAATGGCGCCTAATGAGGGAGCATGTGGTTAGGTGGTTCGATATTGAATTAAACTTGGGGTAGAAAGACAACTCTTTTTCTTTTGTTCTTGATTTCTCTTTCTCCTCTGTCTTTTTCTTAGTTGTTAAAAGCTTTATGAATCTCAAAACGAATGCATTTTTTTCCCTATTATATGAGGAGGCCTTCAAGTCACTGTGTTGTGTATTCTCTCTTATGTATGCATTTATGGATGCTTCTATATGAGCAACCCTGCATGCATCACGTTTACATTCATATTGTTGGTGAGAAGGTTCATTACAGCGGGTTTTGTTGCAAATGTGCTAGTGTCATGATTCTTCTCTATATCTTGTGGAGATTCTCTAGGAAGACCATAGAGTGGAATTTCTTTGTCTCTTGGGTTACTTCATTTCCAAGTCTTTCTTTCTGTCTATGTGTGCCAAAACATGATGCATTATTCATTTATTTCTTAACACAGATCCAATTAGTTGTGTTTGAAAAATTCATAAGGCAAAGAGAATTGTGTGCAATGATACTCCAAGAAAGGAACTTTCTGAGTATTTTATCTTTCGCGAATGTCTTGGGGGAAATGTTATATTTCAGATGCAGGCAGAATCTGAGCATTCAAAGTTGCCAGGTAACTGTATTGCCATGGCTGACTCACAAATGATGTATGTATATGAAATAATAACCTCACAAGATGTTTAAAGGCATAAAATCATCTTTTGGTGTAATTGATGCCCTGCAGCTATGCCTAATTTCCAGAGAAACTGAGCCAAAATACACAAACTAATGATCATGAAATATTTGTTTAAGGCACACACTGTAAAATAAAAATGATGCAGTGCTTTTGAAAATTTCGTGAATATTTCATAACTATTTAACGTTTTTTTTTGTTATTAAATGTTTTTGACTAGTTGAGTTAATTTAAAAATGATAAAAATCTACTCCTTTTGTTGTGAAAAGTAATATCATTCTGTTTAATTATTGAGTAAACCCAACATGAAGGAGCAGTTATTAATTAAAGCATTTCTGTTATGTCTAATCATGCTTCCAATCAAGGTTATTAGTCCCATTTGCCTTCTTCCCAGCATGCTCTGGGTCATTAGTAATCGCAGTTGCATTATTTGACCTTTTGCCGTTTACGTTATACTGTTGGTGTTGTTGTTGTTGATTGTGTTGTCACATTTAGTAGTTTGTTTTGTTATCTCAGAATGCATTTGTTCTCCTTAAAATGATCAATTATTAGATTGTTTATTGTGTGTCTATTTCTTGTGGCATGTTAAAGGTACAATATGTAAGATTCACTTGCACAGTGGGATATATTTCCTGCAGTTGTGTACTAACAATATCCCAAAGGTCTCCAAAGATTTTTTGTTTCAGAGAAATTCCTATTTTAAATAAGTGTCCGTCCCAAAAAAAAATGTCGCCTGTCAATGACGCAATATCCGCGCTATCCTCGGTTTCCATTCATACTGCCATAGCCATGACGTAACCATGGCGACAGACATGGACAACTACGTAGTGCGTAACGTTTAGCGGCACGCAGTTCTTGTTTCTTTCAAACATAGACCATGATAGCAAGCAGACTTTGGGACAAACAAGGAGAACTAAAATGAGGATCAATATCAGTGTGGCGTTTTTGAGATGCCGAGCTCCACGTCCGTGACTAACTTGGACTTGACAGAGCTTCAGTCACGACTTGACAGCTTTATTAGACAGGTGAGCAAATGTACATAAAACAAATCAATGTATAACGTTAGCTCAACATGATGAAATGTTAGAATATGGTCAGTATGTTATTCTAATGTTGATCTAGCTTACTGCTAGTTTCGTATAGCAAACGAACTAACACGTAGTATAACATTATAACATTTAAATGCCGCTTAGTGTGCTAGTGTAACGTTAGACCAGGTGAAGCAGCGCTGCATTACCTCACAAGTTTAATTCGTCTAATAAACTGACCTGTGTGAGTAATCCAGCACTTGCGGGTAGTTCGGTAGAATTAAATGTCCTTATTCCTTTATATCTCCGGGACTCGCGTGTGATATCTGTCTCTTTAGCAATCGCGACCTGCTTCATACCACTGTAATGTTAACCCTTTCACACGTAAGTTTAAAATATTCTAACTGACCCCCCAGCGTGAGTTTTTCAAGGCGACCGTTATTTAGAACTTGTCACTTTAATGTTTCCATGGTGACGCGTCATTGCTTGTCACGTGACACAGCGCAACCACAACACAGCGCTGAATGAATGATGATCTGCTTTTATGTCATTTTTCCTTTTTTATTAAAAATATTCACAAATGAATTAGCTATAGCATGAAACACTGATATTCCGATTGTCAAATATGTGCAAGTGGATGGGTTTTGTTGTTTAAACATCTTTATAACGATCGCGTTAGTTGAGCTGTATGCACGATGGGCGGCGCCATTTTAGTTTTTTTACAGTTCAGAGAATCGGATCTGTTGGATTTACAACACGTCAATTCCTCCACTTCTCACGAAATACATGAAAGTAAGTGGCCGGTGAACTGGGAGAAGAATAGGGTCAAATGTAAAGCTACTTACACAATGTGTATCTGATATGAATAAAACGTGTCGTCTTATTATAATGGAAAGGATTATTATTGCCGCTTCCATAGACATCAGTGTTTTACAAACTCAAAATCATTGTTTTGCTAGTACTTATGTGTATTTAAATGTCTGAAACCTAAAATAAACATTATGTGGTTGAAAACACTCAATAGTTGTGATATATGACAGCACTGAGTGCGTCTGTCTCTGGCTCAGCACCAGCCAACGCGCGAAAGCACGTTTGACAGTTGATCACGTGATGCACTGACCGTTCTAATCACACCGGTGTGATCGTAAGCTCCAGGGACCAGCCAAGACTGAATGTACATAAAACAATGTTTGCACTCATCCATAAACATTATTAGATCCATCAGCTTGACAGCAAGTCCCATCATTCAGCTCATCACTGCGTCATAAACCTACGCCTTTGTTATTGTTGGAAACTGCGCCCTCTTATGGCGAAAAAATCTTACATATTGTGCCTTTAAGGAGTTTCATGAGTGTATATTGCCTCATATGATGAGTGTTCATGTAATGTTGTCAGTAGTTAAATATTAAGTTCTCTCATGAAACTCTAGATGGTGCAGGCTGATTGCAATCACATCATTCTTTATAGGGCACAGCTGATTGGTTCCTGCCATATCAGTAGCCAATTAGCTTGCTGCTCAACCTTCAAATACTTGGTCAGCATTTGCTGTGGCTGTTGCAGAGCGCTTGCAGAAACCCTCCATCTTCCCCAGCTCCACCTGTATCTGCTACGGGCAGTGCTCAAAGTGGGCCAGTACGCACCGATATCTGTATTTTAATCAGTAGCGTCTTGCGTACTTCTCACATGTTAGTTTAACTAGTGCCCCCCATCCTCATTTTAGTTATATAGAATACTTGTACAAAATGATATTTAGTATTCATAAGCATGCTGGTTCTATTAATTACAATTAACTCAGATATAAATGTTATATATGATCTGTTCAGTTTTTAAAAATAACAAATTCGAGGTTCCATTCTAAACTTCCATTTTATTAATTTTGAGTAGATATACTGTATGATTTTTAAAGTGCACACAATGTTGGTGGGGGTTTCATTTAGCTGTTGCATTGTCAAATAAAGGGTGGAGGCATTGGGCTGACGGTCTCCCAACATAAGCAAATTGCCAATAAATTATGTTCTCTGCTGGGAGGGTGAGGGAAGAGACTGAATCACTGATTCAAGAGAGGGAGAGGGAGCGAGAGAGAGAGAGAGAGAGAGAGAGAGAGAGAGAGAGAGAGAGAGAGAGAGAGAGAGAGAGAGAGAGAGAGAGAGAGAGAGAGAGTACCGTGGATCGGACTGAGGAGCACCGGCCCGCACGCGCGTGTCTATTTCCTCTCTCACACGCGTTTCACTAGTTTTGACAAGGGGTTGCATTCTTTTGGAGGCGACATCTCTTGTTTTCCATCAGCGCGCGCTTGATGCGGATTAAATCACTCTAGAAACATCAATCTCGTCTCAGAGTGGATCAGCACCTTGGACAGCGGATGCCAGAGGTACAGTCTGCTGAACGGTCTGTTCGGATGAGGGAGGGTTTCCTGTCAAAACCATGAATTACCCGTTGTGCAATGAGCTGTGGCGAGCACATAAGGCGCGTTGTGCTTCCTAAATTAATATCAACTTAATTGAACTGACTGCATGAAGGACAATTAGTTAATGGCTGGCTGAGTAGGCTACATGTGTGGATAAAAAAAGTATTGCGATTTATGCCGGTGCTTCTAATAGGTTCGAGTTTTAGAGCAGTTTCTGTGGCTAAAGTATCCGTTCATGAATTATTGAGACAGCTAGCACTTTTAGCTAACTAATGGGATTGTGAGAATGCAAAACTATCGGCTAAAGATTGTTAAATGAAAGAAGAAAGCAAAATTCGAGGCTTTGACGTTTGACAGATGATAGTCACTGTTGTCTAATAACGAAGAATGTCTATTTTTAATCTATTGTAGATTATTTGAGTAGTTTGGGGTGTGAATCTAGTTAATAGTCAAGTCACATTTATTTATAGCGCCTTAATAGGCTACAGATTGTTTCACAATCATTACAGATTGTAGGCTAATACACGATGTAAGCGTTAAAAAGTAACGAGTTAAACATGATGGTGGTTTTGATTCGTCTAGCTAAGTGACACGAATCTTTTGAATCCAATTCACCTGAGGATTTGTTCATTGACTCTTTTTGGAGGTTAAGTCATTATGCTAAGTGAGCATTAGGCTAGGCTACTGTGAAATGAGTGAATAATTGAATCGTTCACTCGAATCGTTTAACAACTCAGAATTGCCTTTTAGTAAGTTTTATTTTCCACGTCATTGCAATAATCAACAAATTTACACTGTAAAATGTGGTAACCTGCAATTGTTACGTTAAAGAGCTATCTTACCTGTAAATTTAGTTTTGTTGGTGTAACTTAATATATTTATGTAGATTCAGTAATGTTAAATACAAATACAAGCGATTAATTTAGATGTTACCTTACCACATGAAGCAAATTTTTAGGTTACCATTTTTTCAGTGTAGGCACTTCAGAAAGAGTATCGTATACCCACAAATGACAAAAAAAAAAAAAATCGTCCTTTTATACCTGCTGGGCATGATTTTAATCAATCTATAACAAAGTCTATAAAATTAAGTAGCCTACTGTTATGCCATTTTTAATAAGTTCATCAGTCATTTTTAGACTAACAGCACCTTCATCCTTCTTGTAACTAAACTGATTCATGTCGAACATTCCTCGTTCAGTAGATCCTTGTTCACTAATGCGATGCCTCGTTCATTACGTTCGTTCACCACTATAAATGCCGTTTCGAGTCAGTTTTTGGAAGAAGAGAAAAACAGTCACGAGAACGATTCGTTAAAAGATTCATTCATAAACGTTTCATGAGGTAACCCATGCACTGGCTCGAAATATTCTCGACTCTCCACACTTCATATATTTCTCTAAGTCTTTCAAACAATGGTCTTGGGGTTTGCTTCTGTTTTTATTGCCTGAATATCATTCTAGCACCTCGAAGGGTTTAAAGGGGAAAAGACTCCTCCACCGTTTCCACTTACAATGCTGGCTCGAAGCCCGCGGGCATTTTCACGCGCTCTGCAGTGTGTTCTGTGGGAAGCCGAGAGGCGCCTCACGTGACACATAAACAACCTGAGGGATCCTCAAACCCTTTCACCTCCTGACCATGCATGCACTTTTATCGGCAGCCTTGCTTACAACAAGGTGGCTTTTTCAAAGTCAGTTTATTGCACATATCTTAGTTATAACTTAGGCTTTGCTACAAAACGCTATTGAACCTATAGCATACTGGCCAGGAAACACACAGGTAGCATAGGCTACAATCAAACCGTTGTTTTGGCCACCAAATTTTTGTAAATGTTTTGAACTACACATTGAAATGAACATACATCACAAAAGCATTAAAGCTGCGGTCGGCAAGTCTGGCAGATTGAGTGGACTTAGGCAAAATTTTGAATGTTTACAACTCTCATGGCCCTCCCCCACTGAATACCCTCCCACCGAGTTCATGCTCGTCAGTGCGTGTGCACCAGGTTATCTGTGAGCGCCCGTCTCATCAGCATCCATCAACACCATGGAGTATTTGGAGGTATGCTGTCCTGGCTAATCTACTGATAGATTGCAATTGCTAAGGTCATTTATACTCTAAATGAGCTTACTTGATTTGTTAGTGTTCCGCCATCACTCTTCGTTACTGCGCGTGTGCATGTGATTGTAACGTGCGTGAGGGGTGGCGTGTGCCCGATCTGTGATTGACAGTCAGATCTTACACCCCCCTGCGCTGATTGGACCCGATGATCCGGGAGCTGTGGATTTTTGCAAAACAAATAACACGCTAAAGCCAGGTGGAGTTAGAAGCTCGGGTTTGTTTCTAACACCACTTTATTTATGTTGTTCTGTCGGATTATAGTGTCGATTTCACTGAATATGATCAAAAAAATGTTGCCGACGGCAGCTTTAACATTTGTGTAATTGGAATTTTGATTCAAAACCTAGTTACTGGAATACTGTGACTACTCCCCCAACTGCTCCCATAATTCCCTTATGAATTTTGAGGTCTCCTTTTCCTTCTCACCTGGTTGGTTGATGTTTGTTGATTATACATAATTTCCTTCTGACCAGTTTCATTATTCAGTGTTGAAATCTTTGAGTAAGAAATATGTCATCTGAGTAACATTTTGAGTGCTTGAGTATCTGTGCCTGTCACACCGGACAGTTTATGTAGTCAGTAAGCCCAAACAAATTATTAAGCTGCTTGAGTGATTTAGAGACATTTATGTGGGAAAGAAATAACTTTGATAAAAAAGTCAAAACCAAAACAGTTACATTATTTCTAGCACAGTTAATGTAAAATTGCATTCACAACACATTTTATGTCTGTAATATTTTGGAGATTTAGCTGGAAATTCAACAAGAAAAAACAGTATTGTGGGATGGGATTTTTTTTTTTCTCCACCAGAAATTGATTGGATTTTGAAAATTGGCCATTATAGGCCACCGGAACAGAGCCAGGTGATTGAACGAGCAAGGCTGGAAAGTTATTACATTTTGAAAAAAGATTAAAAGGTAAACATCATTTTTCTTTGAAATAATGTGCAAATATGACTTGCTCACAATTAGACCAGAAAAGACAGTGCACAGGGTCAGTTTCATGATGACTTACCTCTCCCATTGATCTGATTATGGCACACAATATTGCCAATGGTTTGCTTCAGACAAATCAGTACTTTATCTCACTTCCTGTGCTTAAAAACTGAATTGGGTTTTCAGAGTGTCACACCCCCCTCAACTATCCTGTCTGTCCATTATCAGGACATAAGTATGACCGGTACATTCTCACCCCGGCTACGTAAGTTCCACCTGCAGGTTTCCAATCTTCCTCTGGGTTTCATAAGTGTGACATGACCGCCTCCATTTGCAGGCAGACAGGCATAGCTGCCTCCCTGCCAGTCCAAACCCCCCACTGGCTAATTACTGACACAATGTCAGCATGGACAGCTGGCAAGGCCATTTTGTGAAGTGAAGCATTTGACTGGGGTTAGCTGGATGGAGTCCTTTCCACTGAGTTTTGCATCAGTAGGAGGCCTGGATGCCCACATCAAACACTGCAGCAGTGCCCATGAGACAGCATGCTGAATGCACATACACAGCCCTTCAGCACTGTGGAATGATGGTTAAGATGGACTGGTTGTGCTCATTAGAGATAGTTGGATTACTCTAGAGTTTGTGTGTTGTAATATGCTGGAAGGACTTTTAAGGGGTAGCTGTCATTCTAGATTGTTCATATCTGATCACATATGTCTCCAGTGCACCGTTAACTATATCAGAATCAGAACTGAGTTCATCTGCCATGTAAACAACTTCTTAGAAGGAAGGCGACTTGGTGAGTTGCTCCCTAGGTAACAGTAAACCTACATAATTCCAATGAACAGTTTATGCAGTGCTGAAGTACAGGCGAGGAATGTTTAATATTCTGCAGTTATGTTCAGAATTTATTGGTGAAGTGCATACCGTTTAAGTTAGATAAGCACATATTTGCGTGATTTCAAAGACAAGGCTTAAGCCTAGTCTCAGACTTAAATGCATGTTTGAGGTGTTTTAACTGAAAGTAACTTGCACTGACATATCTTAAAATATATCATTGCCCTTGTTCGTCTCAAGATGCACACTAGTAATGTTTTTTTGCTAAGGCACGTTTAAAATGTAACCAAGGTCTAATCCTGGCTTAATCTAAGCCCTGTCTGTGAAACTGGGCAATACAGTCTAAATAACATACATTGGCAAATGCGATAAATTTATATATCATCATCAAAGTATATTTGTTACTTTGTGATGTGAGGGATGTTGCAATACCTCAATTAAATCAAACACTGTTAAAGGGGTGGTATAATGCCCCTTTTTACAAGATGTAAAATAAGTCTCTGATGTCCCCAGAGTGCGTATGTGAAGTTTTAGCTCAAAATACCCCACAGGTATTTTTTATAGCATGTTAAAATTCTCCCTTTTTGAGGGTGAGCAAAAACGCGTTTTGTGTGTGTCCCTTTACATGCAAATGAGCTGCTGCTCCCGGCACAGAGGGCGGAGCTACAACTGCTCATGTGTTAGCAGCTCTCATTACCTCACCAGACATGCACTAAAATGTCAGAAACTGTCCTGTCTTTTATGTTTAAACCAAAGTCGGACCCAAGAATAAGTGACAACATGTAGAATGCAACAGGACATTTCTGAATGGTTAGTTGATGAATGTATGTAGCTGAGGTGGAGTTTACTATATTCAAGTCATTGAAATCGCTAGTGTGGGAACTGTTGTAAGATGCCTACAGAGTGACATGCTATTGCATTTGTGTTACGTACTGTATTGCAATAAATGTGAAAAGACGTATGCGTCAACTTGAGCAGACTCTCAAATGGGCTCTAGCCTACTACAACAACTCTTCCTCTTCTCATGGACTCAGTGTTGCCAGATTGGGACGGTGATATCCAGCCCAAAAGCTCACCAAAACCCGCCCACTCCAAGAAAATGTCATTCAAGGTTGATAAGCACCATTTTTATCTCCTTAAAACAAAATAACTATGATAAAATAAAAAAATCAATCGATTTCCCAGGAAAACTGATCAAAACAGGGCAATAATTAAGGAGAATTAGCAAATATGACTAAAATGTCCAGGTGGACACTTTTGCAGATGTCTGGTTAGGCCAGTATGCACATGACCATGGACAGGAGTCGTCCCATATTCGATTTCAATTCAAGTCATTCAACTGTGCTCTCCTCTCAGAGTTATATTCACCATCAAGTCATCTCCCATCCACATTTTTAGAGTTGCTCACTATCTCACTCTTTACTGTAGATAAAACTTACTGTATATTTATGCCACTTTGGCATTAGCGATCACTTGAATACAGCTAGTTATAGTGCTAAATCGTGTCTGCCTGCTGATCGCTGATTGGTTAAAAGTGCGTGCTCGTCGGCGACATCAACACCAACGCCAAGTGACTGCATGGGCGTGTGTGTTTAGTAATGTCATGATGTCTGATTTTGTGGACTACATGCACACTTTAGTTTTGTTTTTTAACCAATTAGACTTTAAAGTGTAGATGTTTGAAAACCACTGACCCCAAACCAGCCCAACTTTTGCCCACCCTCCCAAACCATTTTTTACCCGCACAACAAAATTCACCCTCTTTGTTGCATGTTCCCGGGGCCGGGGTATATGTAAATTTTAGGGTTCGGTGATGTCACGAACTCGTGAAAAAGCTTTGTAGTCCCTATCAGTCATTTGTTGTAGTCCTTAAAAAGCGATTTCTGTAGAAGAAAATATCTCCCTTTGCTTTGAACTTTGACCGTTGTAACTTTGCAGATGTTCTTTATGCTCAAAGAGCAACATTACACACTAACTAAAGTTAAATCATAATCTACCACCCCTTTAACACATGATTTTGTGGATTTAGTATACATAAAGTGCTAGTAATATAGGGATAAGATAGTAATATAGTTCACCCAAAAATTCGAAGTTTACTCACCCTCAAGTTGTTCTTCTTGTAAACTTCTCAAGTTGTAAACTTCTAAACATTTTTAACAATTAAAATATTTCTTATGAAACTTGAGAGGTTTCTGTCCATCAATTGAAAGTCCAGGTAACCCAAACTTAAAGGGATAGTTCACTAAAAAATGAAAATTCTGTCATCATTTAATCACCCTTTTGTTGTCCCAAACCTTTTGTTGAGTTTCTTTCTTTTTTTGAACACAAAAGATGATATTATGAAGAATGTTGGTTATCATTACCCCGTCATTGTAATAACTATAAGTGCATAGTATGTACATGGGGAACAGGACAGTAAAATAAATAAAGTGCTACCGAAATAACTTTTAGATAAAAGACAAAATGTGTGAGAGTTTGAAAAGTATGTTTCTGCTTTCTATGGGTCTGCCTATGCGAGTCTACTTTCTAAAAGTCCTCAGGGCCAAAAGTGCCCATAGTTGGGGGGGAAAATGTCTATATGTAAAGTGGTTTGGGCTGAATTAACTGCAGAAATGTAGTACTTAGGGTTAGGGGTTTAGAAAAATCCCCAAACAAAATGTCTAAGAATATCAATGCTGTGCTGCTTTACAAGCACCGTAATCAATAGCATTAGTCTGAACCCAAAAAAATCTACTGTGCCCAATTTTAGCAGAGTAATTCATTGTCCCAACTGAACATTAGTTCCCATGACAACCTATTAGTTCTCTGGCATCATGACAATGGTACAGTAGCCAACATACTTCCACATGACAAATGTTCCAAAGCAAATGGAGTTCTTTTCAGTGTGTGAGATGTCATTTTAGAGCTGAAAAGCTCATAACGACTCGGCTTGCATCTGCCTTTGTGTGTCGTGTGCTGTGTGAAGGAACGTATTCTGCTGTGACGGATATATTAGTCAGGTTTGGTCCTCTTCCCTGATGCTGGATGACAGTTCATAACACATTCTACCTTAGAAATATCTGACAATGAAATCAACTTGGGAATCCACGTGGCTTGAAAGACTCTTTCCAGACTGACTTTTTTCTACTATAAAAATTCACCATGACACCATGTCTTGCCTTACTGAGCACTATGGGTCTGCCTTTAAGAGTCACCTAAAATATAGCTATTATAGTTTTACACTTGAATGGTGTGTGACTGTGTGGTGTTTCTGTTGATGTACCTGGACAGGAGAGTGCAGCCCTTCTATAACAGCAGCATAAAGGCAGAGACCGGGGAGCCTCAGAGCAGCAACCGCTTAAGAGCGCGTGGGGCCTGAATTGAATCACCTTTCAGAGAGGGAGAGGGAAAGATAAAGTGAGTCAGAGAGAGACAGAGATAGGCTGCAAAGATAACATCTATGTGCCACAATGTGTGATTGCACTGGTTACTGCCTCTTTTGTAGCAGATTTGGAGCTCTAAGTCGTTCCATTTGTTGTCTCTCAGTGTAGCAAGCATGAAAATGGTGAGACTTGTGTGGTCAAGAGCCTGTTTCTAAGCTTACTGAGAAGCATTTAATTCTTTGCAAATTTGCAAATTATGATTCTAATAAGCCTATATTTATATACTCGGGGACCAAAATAATAAACATAGGGGGAGAACAAATGCAATACTGTAAAATGTTATGTAAAAAATATCAAATGTAAAACCACTGAAAAAACATCAATTCAACTCATCATCAATGACAGTAGCATTGGCAGTGGCTCGATTGCACACCATATCCCGATCTAACAGTTGGAGATTCCGCTTGTTCTCCTCAGACACCCAGAACTTGTCAGGTTGCTGAAGGATGGGTGTGTGTCTGTTCATGCCAATGATGTCGATGCCTGTTGTTGAGTATGTATGTCGCATGCGCTCCCCTTCTTTCAGGGACATCTCGATGTAGGAATCTAGTACAAGATGGATGAACTCCGGCTCTTGGCAGAGGGATGATGTTGAGCTGATGATGGCACTGATGACAGCACCTAAAGTAGGGAATTGTGCTAGAGGCATCTGTCACATCTTCGACATGAAGTCTACAACATGAGTGGCATAAGTAGACTCAGGACTCCATTGGGTGAGATCAAGTCGAGGCTCAATCTCACTGACAAGTTTTGCCTTGTTGACATGAGCTGGTCACCATCAAACAGGGGAGATGCTGAAAGCACATCATGATCATCACATCACATCACATCACAAAGTATCTGCCGGATACTCATGCCCCGCTCCTTAGCAATAGACCAACGCTACTTTTGCGTCATCGAAGGGTAACGCCCCTTTTTGGGGGAAAACAAACGGATTCCCCTGAGAACAGAACTCGCTCTAGATCTGCTAAGTTTCTTGATAGCAAAAATGGCACAAACATACACACTCTCTTTGCCGGCCGAGGACCGTGAGCGGTATTTAAAACGAATGGATACGGGGTTACAGAGGTGTCCCTTTGAAATGGTCGAAAACTGGATTAATGACGCCACGCAGTGGCCAAAAATGGACTATACAGACATCTAACGTTACCACTATCTCGTGGAATCACCAAGTAAGTAGCCTATTTTTTTTCTCATTAACACTCACAGTAAGACAAACTAGACGATGTTGAGGCCATGTCACTTGGATCATATTTAACTTGATTTAAGCTAATGACATAGTTTTGTTGTCGACTAGCTATACTATACTGTTGAAATAGTGGCAGGCTAGGACTAAAGTGGACTTGGCTGGTTTCTGCTTGTGTCTAGAAAGTGCTAGGACTTTGAAAGTTGTAAAAAGGTTTACAGTGTACGGCAAAATATGTATAGGACCAATGTATGTATGTACGGGGCTATCAAATTGGATGTTGTGACATTACGCTATCCTATCTAGCCTAGAAGGCTTGATCTACTGCCGTTCGTGTTGTTACATGTAGCCCAGAGCAGTGGTCGTCGAAAAGTCATATAGGCCTAAAGCACTTTCTAGACACAAGCAGAAACCAGCAAAGTCCACTTTAGTCCTAGCCTGCCACTATTTCAACAGTAAAATCAGTTAACAGCCAAGGTAGCGTGCCTAGTGAGAGCTAATCACGTAACGTTAGCTGCTAGCAGCTTCGTCTTTCTAACTAGTATAGCTAGTCGACAACAAAACTATGTCAATAGCTTAAATCAAGTTAAAAATGATCCAAGTGACATGGCCTCATCGTCTAGTTTGTCTTACTGTGAGTGTTAATGACAAAAAAAAATTGGCTACTTACTTGGTGATTCCACGAGATAGTGGTAGATGTCTGAATAGTCCATATTTGGCCACTGCGTGGGGTCATTAATCCAGTTTTCGACCATTTCAAAGGGACACCTTTGTAACCCCGTATCCAGTAGCTTCTATAAGTTTGTGCCATTTTTGCTATCAAGAAACTTTGCAGATCTAGAGCGAGTTCTCAGGGGAATCCGTTTGTTTTCCCCCAAAAGGGGGAGTTACCCTTCGATGACGCAAAAGTAGCGTTGGTCTATGTCCATACTCCTATGTGCCTCGGCCATGTCTTTGGATGAGACTAACTTCTGCTCCTTCATACTGATTGTCGGTGTCTTCTGTGGTTGTTCGTTGAACTGAGGTAGTTTTCTCTTTGATACAGTTGTGCTCATTTTCTTGGTCTTCTCAACTAACCTCTCCTGCCTGTACGAGCAGGGTCCTGTTGATCAATTGGAGTGATGCTCAATAGTGAGATGAAAACTTTAGGAACCTTGGAAATCTTTTGATACTCCTGGTAAAATATAAGAAAAGTTAAACCTTGTCCTCTTATTTTCTGTGAACTATGTCTAGTGTTGTACAAATTCACAGTATAAGGGCAGACTGTAAATTTGAGTTAGTTCGCATGTACATGTCTTTTGAGATTCTTCAGAATAGGAAAACGACCTTGACCATGCCCTTTCAAGGTCAAAATCACCCAATATGGTCAAATCAATGGCAGAAATGAATTCCACATACCATAATTAGTCAAAATATAGGTATTACGTGTGTATAAACATTCAGAAACAAAGAAGTTGGATTTTCATCATCATCCGATTGGCGGACATTTTTGATTTGGCCGTTAAGTAATTCGTGGCACTATGGTGGACGAGCACCTCTGTGATTTTTCATGTCTAGGGACCCACTAACTGAGTTCAAGTGAGAAATTCCCCCAACACCAAATTGCGAACGGGTCTTCAGGTCAGGTCCAGGATTAAATTGTCTGCTAATCTGAATATGGAGGAATATAGTGGTTATGTTCCTGTATTCAGGTACAAATGATAATGCTTAAAAGGACAGTTGACCCAATGATAAATTATAATTATTTACTAACCCTTTTGAGTTTTACTTTCTTTTTTCTGTGGACCACAATCAGAGAGTATAAAAGATATTCCATGCATTAAAAATAAATGGTGACCACAGCAGTCAAGCAATTTCATTCTGTTTCTCACACAAAACTATCATATTGTTTCAGAAGAAATTTTTTGGAGCTTGACAGACCCTGGTCCTCTTACATTTCCATTGGAAAAGAGCAGCATGAACATTTTTCTAAACATCTCCTTTTGTGTTCTATATACTGAAAAAAGAAAGTCATACAATTATAGATTGACTTGAGGTTGAGAAAATGATGAAACAATATTATATTTTTAGCTGAACTATCCCCTTTAAATATTTGCCTAGATTCATCAGGCTTCTGATAATTAATCTGTGTTGCAGTGTAATTCCATACACATAACTTCCCCCAATGTGGTTTGATAAAATATGATGCACCTAAAGCATTAATTCTGTATCCTTAGCCACCTGCTTAGGTAAATATCATGAACATAATTAAAACACTTTTTATTAGACCCTTTGGCAAGAAATGTAAATGTGACCCATAATGCAGTAGAAACCTAAGTTTTGAGCTTGAAGTAAAGTAAATGACAGAATGATTTTGGATTTTTAAGGTGCACTATGAAACTTTTGGCCCTCTAGCGGTTAAAAAAACAAAACTGCATGCATTTTGCGGAAGAACATTGTTTTGGTTGTGTTTCGGCTCTGCATGACTGTGCGGATGAATATGGTTATACTGATCATAAAATATTCACTAGCACTACTAGGATTAAGAGATATAACCAGTTTAGATTAAAAGAATCTTTAGCTGATGAGCTGAAGACGTTACTGTAGCTTTACCCATTAACAGACATGGTACTTCCTTGAAAATAAATTCCAGCACAGCGCTACAACAACCATAATGAAATGACCCTTCACAATAGACAATGTTCTTCAATAAACTCTGTGAGAGAGCTACATATTAATTTATCTGTTCAATAAAATACCTTACTCACCTTTTGAGTAATAAAAACGCAGTCTACGCATTGCTTTTACAACATTTCAAATCCCTCAGTTCTCGCCATCTCTGAAAAGCTCAGCCAATGTTGATTCTAATCTTATTACGAGCTCTGTCGCGTTCTCTTTTTTGTCTTTTTTTTTTCAAACGTGTGATTCCCCGGAGGTTCAAGATTTAGCGTGCTATTTGTCAACCTTTCTCGCTCGTTGTGACAACTATGGCACTCCCATATGCGTCAAAGTAGCCGTAGCAATTTTTCTCTATTTACGGATATAACGAGACACTCACAGACGAGTGAGGTATACATAATTTTGCGCAAAAAGCATCCTGCTCAGTCTAAAATATAAGCACTTATAATGTGCATACCATAGTGAATTAGGGTAAGACAAAAACATGTTTGGAAGAAGGATTATTTAAATGTAGTTAATTTTGAACAAAAAAAAATAACATTTAATAGTGGTCCTAAAAGGTCACATATATTTTCCTCAGAAACTGTGGGCTGTATCGGTTTCTAGTCTTTCAGCTTTACGCAATCCTAGTCCCCCGTCTCTCTTTAACGTGTCAAAGCTGTTGTGCTGCAAACACCTTGGGTTGCTCAAAGCTCCAGCTCTTATGTGAACAGAGTAGAGGAGGCACAAGAGTGGAAGAGAAGAGATACTCTCTTCTCCTTCTTAGTACAGCACTGGGGACAGTTGTGTCACGCTGAGATAAAGAATCTCGCGGACGTGAAAAGACTCCCAATGCCCGGCTTGCCAAAGTTCTGCAGTTTAAAGCCTCCCTGTCATCTCTAACCAGAAAGACATAAATAGTAAGCGCTAGAGCTTTCTGGGTCTCGCCACATGCCTTTGCCTGATTCTGTGGCTGAGATTCCCATGGGAATGACTGAGACAGTAGAACAATGCAGCTGAGAAATTAAAAGATAAATCCTGCCAGTGAGACAGGGTCTGCATTCTAATATCTAATATCTATTCTAATATCTCAGAATGAAATTGTAAGGAAGATTCTCCACTGAATGTGATTTTAGAGCTTGATTCACTATTCTGGACAATTAAAAGAATAGTTTATGGTCAAATTAAAAGTCCTGTCGTCATATACTCATCTTGATGTTGTTTTATGCATGACTTTCTTTCTTTTGTGGAACACATTTTATTACAGAATTTTACAAATTGTATTATTTATTTCAAAATGAAAATCATATGACAATCAAATGACAATCATATATATATATATATATATATATATATATATAAATTAATTTGTAATATCACATTTTTGTGCATGAAACTATATACACTCTAAAAAATGCTGGGTTGTTTCAACCCAAATTTGGGTCAAATATGGACAAACCCAAATGTTGGGTTAAAAATGTAATTAAAAGAAATTACAGTTGAAAGTGAAAGTTGAAGTTGGGTTAAAATTTAAAATTACATTTTTAACCCGACATTTGGGTTTGTCCATATTTGACCCAAATTTGGGTTAAAACAACCAAGCGTTGTTTAGAGTGTAGCTTTGTTTAAATTTTACAAGAGGATAATCATATTTGGTTGTTGTTGGTGTCAGGGTTCTGTCACTTCTGTCTAGTTTATATCTTGGTTTGGTGACAGAGCTCTGACACTCCCGGTTTCTCATGTGCTTGTGTTATAGTCCTGTCTGTTGTGAGCACATGGCTTGTCATGTGTATGGGATCAAAATCCCGCCAAATGTATTGCGGCCAGGGATCAAAAAATAATAAGCGTGATTCAAAAATGTAAAAACACATGTAAAAATATATTGCACAAACTGAAAAAAAATAATGCAAAATTATCAGGAAAGCAAACAACGTGGTCACGGATCAAAATATAATAAGCGTGAATCAAAAAATAACAAGCATGAATACAAACTTTAAACACATTAAAAAATATTTTGCACGAAACTTAAATTTATGTTCATGTTTTTCACTCTTCTTTCCGTGTTCTGCGCTTGCTCTTCCAAATGTTGCAGTTCGAGTTTCATGTAAATTAGGGCGGGCTTAAGCGTCACCATTGGTCCACTAGTTCTAGATTGACAATCTATATCAATCGAAGAGGGGAGTTGACGTCACTCCAGTGCGACTCATGCTGAGGTGCTTGTGAAATAATTTTGGATTATTTTTTTTCAGTTGTTTTTACGTTTTTTGAATCACGCTTATTATTTTTCGATCCGTGGCCGCAATACATTTGGCGGGAGTTTGATCCCATACATGTGTTTCCTTGTGCCATTTGCTCTCCTGTCGATTGTCTAGCCCCTCCCATCTTGTTACCTGATTATTGATTAATTTGCCCCGCCTGCTTTCCTCGTTACCCTCTTTTGTTTGCTTCCCTATTTAGTCTCCCTGTGTTTGCAGTCCTGTGCTGGTTCGTCACTATATGTATCCTCGTGTTTCTGCCACAGTCAAGGTTTGAGATGCTGGTCTTGTTTTCCCCCTCGGGGTATAGTTTTGTTTGTATTATTGTTTTATTTGACCACTTAATTAAAGATCCTTCATTTCCTGCACTTGAAACCTCACTTCACCTTTATTCCATCTGTGATGGTTGGCATCAAAAAGTTTGAAAACTCCTGGTCTAGGAGACTGTAAAAAAGCTGAAAACTTTTGATTTTGAATGTGAGAGAGATACAGATTAGACAAGGGCTGACCT
Organism: Rhinichthys klamathensis goyatoka; assembly: GCF_029890125.1. Classification (NCBI taxonomy): domain Eukaryota; kingdom Metazoa; phylum Chordata; class Actinopteri; order Cypriniformes; family Leuciscidae; genus Rhinichthys; species Rhinichthys klamathensis. The sequence goes on along the minus strand of NW_026607131.1, from coordinate 303,843 downwards.
GAGAATACTTTGTAACAAGGAAAGTGATGTTAGGATTAATTGGAGTGTCAAGAAGAACAATCTGCAAAGGAAAGATTTTAAAGGAAAAGTATCAGAGAGAGTAGTGAGATAAGAACAAGAAGTGTTCTGAGAATTAAATAAAGTTTTACAGTACATCCTTCACTATGAAAGTGGTCTGCTCTTTATGTGTCATACCTTAGAATAAGAATCTGAACCAAAGTCTTAACACCAAAGATAGCCCAACACCTATGCTTTCTTTGAAATCACTTCTCTTTTTTTCCACACAGAGTAGTGCACAGCATGAAGGCAGCTCATTAAGTGAGGTGCTTGTGATGGGTGTTTCCACTTCCAGTGAAATGAAATGGCAGCATTCGAAGAGACAAATCAATAGGTTAAGGAGTAAGTTGAGTGGAAAAACAGCTTTTTTGACAAAAGCTCTCCATGGACTTGAAAACTGTCACTGGAAGTTGTTATTTTGCAGGGCTACATTTAGACTTGATAGATTTCTATGTAGGAAGTGTCAAGTACTTTGCAAATAATTGTTGCAATAAGGGAATTAATTTTCAGTCTTTCTATGAAAAAAAAAACTACTGTCAAAACCTTTGTTTTGGTTAGATGGTGTGAAATGTCTTTGTCTGATTTTGCTTTAAGAAAGTGCCTTTGTGATTTAGTTAATTAACCCCGTCTTGTGATTTTGATGAGTCTTATATACAGCTTCAGTGTACTTATTCAACTAAATTTTAAGAAATTTAGTGCTGCACTATAAATGCGTTTAGTGCTTGATATAGTTGCTAAGTTATATGGTTTCTAAAGTCATAAAAGTCTAAAATCTCTATGATATTCTGCTTCCTAGATATGAATTAAGTCTAGGGCTGGGTGTAGATATTAAGGCTTAAAATGGGCACCATAAGCATTTGGTCTATTTGGGCACCAAATTAATATTGTGAGGTTTGATCACGTCACTTAGTTCACCCAAAAATGAAAATTAATTACTCACCCTCATGTCGTTTCAAACCCGTAAGACTTTTGATCATCTTCAGAATACAAATGAAGATATTTTTAATGAAATCTAAAAGCTTTCTGTCCCTCCTTTGATAGCTACGCAACTACCACTTTGACGCTTCAAAAAGTCCATAAAGAGATTGTAAAACTAATCCAAATGAATTAAGCGGTTTAGTCCAAATTTTCTGAAGAGACACAATCGCTTTATATGATGAACAGATTTCATTTAGTCATTTATTCACATATTACCATTGATCAGTGAACATAAACAGAAGCTCAACCAAACCTGCTTGACTCATATGACCAATCTGAAGGATTTGTTAGATTCCATTAACTAAGAGCCTCTTCTGCATTATTAACACAAGGAAGACACAAGTGTAATAAAATACATTATTTTAACGAAAAAGACAAACAAGACTAAATCAACACAACTAATAAATGAATAAAGTGCATATGATGCATACAATACGATTAAGTTGATTGTGGCTATGACGTTACGTTATCTTATGGAAAGATAAGTGTCTAAAATAGTATAAACTAATAAGGTGAAGATCCTTATTATGCATCAAACAAATAAACAAAAGATTATTTATTTACTAGAATCAGCTATATGACCTCTAATGACCTTTAAAATCATATACTGATAATATACAATGCTGCCAAGGTCTCTGGGAAGAGGTTAGGTTAAAGCTGCTGTAGGTAACTTTTGTAAAAAATATTTTTTACATATTTGTTAAAACTGTCATTATGTCCTGACAGTAGAATATGAGACCGATAATCTGTGAAAAAAATCAAGCTCTTCTGGCTCCTCCCAGTGGTCCTATTGCCATTTGCAGAAATACACGCTCCCGGTCAGAAACAACCAATCAGAGCCAGGAGGAATGTCTTAGCAGTGTCAATCACGCTCGTGTACGCGCTGATCACACCCCTCTCTTGCACAGCGCGAGCCGTCATTCAAACTCAAGATAGCCGGCGTGCTGCAGCTGTGCTTATGACGGAGAAACAACCTAAACTGCCAATTCTCGAGTGACACCTGCTCATAAAACAAAGAGGTAAAAGGAAAAAGACCGATGACGATAAACAAGCGAAAAAGAAAGAATTACACAGAGCCCATTGACTCGGTGTCAAAACTCTAGCCGCATAACATAAAATGTCACGCACTCTGCTAAGCAACAATTGAAACCTGCCAATTCACTGGCTTGTCATGTTGCTGAAATAATGTACTAGCACACCTTATCTAGCATTATATATCGCTAGAATAATTACTTACATACTGTAACGTTAGTTACCGTTATATTAACGTTATCTTACTAGCTATTTATAACTTATAGAAAGAGTGCAACGCTATAAAGTTACATGTAGGCTATTGCAAAATACATAATGATTTGAGGACCAAGTTTGTAGTCAAAGTATGGGTAGGCCATAGTAAATGTAAAGCATATTATTGATGTTTAGTCCCTATTAGTGAATGTGCCATATAACTTTTTATCCGCTGTTATCGGTGGCCCTGTTTACTAGCCTGCGCGTTCACGACAGGCTCCGCTGTGGAGGACGAGCTGTGGAGGGAGGGCTGTAGCGCAGCAGAGAGCAAGGGGGTGGGACCTGCAAGTTGTGCTTGTTCAAATTTTCAGGCTAACTCAACGTTTTCTCAAAACTCCCTAATGCAGCTTTAAGTGATATTTACGTTCGACACGTGGTCGAGTGAGCAGTCCGATGGCGGTGATGTTTTCCTCTGGTTGTAACAATGCATTGGGGAAATGAGCTAGAATCTGTTTCAACAGCCTTGAACACAAAAGCTCTGTGGGATGCTGATTTCCTGAAGCACTAAAAAGGGTCCTAAAATCTGGAACAGATGAGGCCCTGAAGTAGGTGCAAGTTCCTTAACAATCTGGAATACGCAGACGAAGGTACTTTGAAGTTAAGGTTTGCTCTCCTGAGCTCAACCGTGTTGCAAATGTGTCTGTATGTCTTCTGCCTCTGGGCCAGACACTCAGAATTTTGTCAATTTGCTTTTGTCTCTCTGGCATTGAGACTCAGGACGTGCTGTAATTGTTACTGTCTCACCTCTACAGGTGTATCTGTTACAGTCTCTCTAGATGGGAGACTCTGAATGGTATATCCACAATTGTCTCACCGGATTAATTTGTTGATGAAGATGTTGCACTATAAATAGCTGTCACTGAGAACACTTATTTCCCTTAATAAGTATGAAATAAATGTGTGTAGTTTAAGTTTTCCAAACATAGTTATGAATGGGTGTCTTATTGTGGCCTCGCTTTGTTTCAGCCACTGCTCTTGCATCCAAGAAGTCCTAAAGAATTTGTATGGTGTTTGGCTTAAACGTTAAGGATTAGTCTCATTATGGGTGCAGGGCAGAAACTGCCTGTGGACCAATGGGAAGTCATGTCCTTCCCGCGCTTGAGGTGTCTGTGAGTTGTCCTTGCACCCTTATCTGATGGTGTTGGACATTTGTTTGTGCTAGTCCACCAAAGTCCAATCGAAATGTAGCAAACCTTTCTGTTGCAGTAATAGAGGGGCTCTTCCATAAATCTGGGCCCTGGAATGTGCTTGTATCGATTAGAAAACAATACATTTTTATTTGATTGGGATTCATTATAGCTACAAATTTAAAAAACAACATCAAAAAATCTCTCTTCCAAATAATGCTGTTAATTATATAGGGCAGTGTATTCTCTGAACTATACTTGTCTTTCTGAACTATTCATAAAAGAACCACCTCACAGGAGTTTGGAGAGGAATTAAGACTTTTGTTGAATGTAACTAATCAACAGTAACATGCAGCACAGACATTTATAATGTAACAATTGATTTCTGTTTCAATTAAATCCTGTTCATCTGAACTTTCTATTCATCATACATCATCAGACTCCTGAAAAAAAAATGTATCACGGATTCCACAAAAAAAAAAAAACGCAATGCAACAGTTTTAATCTGTTTTCTTCAGCACCAAATCAGCATATTAGAATGATTACTGAAGGATCATGTGACACTGAAGCTTTACCATCACTGGAATAAATTACATTTTAAAATACATGAAAATAGAAAACAATTGTAATAATATTAAACAATATTACTGTTTATGCAGTCTTGGTGAGCATAAAAGACTTCTTTAAAAAAAAACATACTTTTTGCCTACTTTCTGTGTGACATGAATGAGTATAGTATCATCAAGTATCCATATGCTGGTTGTTGCCTTCTGTGCTACACAAGGTTGTAGAGTCTGGTTTCTTTGCGCACTTCGCACAATCCCTCTGGTCCTGCTGAGAGTGTATATGCTGATGCAGTCTTTATATCCGTCTTCTCATATCTCAGTGTGAATACCTTCCCATTCTTCCTCGCTCCAGCAGATGCTGCAAGGTCAACCATCTTCAGGCGCCATGGGGACTGTCAGACAGCTTTGGTTGGCATCCGGGGAGGTCTTACTTTGATAATGTAGGCAGATGACGAGTGGCGTTCGGTGTTTAAACCGTGGAAAGGGATTCAACATGGCATCACATCTGCTGTTTCGAGGCTGTTGAGAGAGCTTTGAACATGCAACAGAAGTAAGCAGCACCCCTAAGGGTCCCCCTCACAGAACCAGTCATCACAGATCCTGTTACTGCACACTTCATAGGGATGAAGCTGCTCTGAGTGCAGCCACAGAGACAAGAGGAAGAGAGACAAGTGGAAGTGAGGCATTTAAAGGACAGAATGAACGAGGTCACGGCAAAAAGAGAGAGGCAGAAGTAGTGCTTGAGGCACATCCCAGACAGACGTAATGCACTCTCTTTTAGTGTGCAAAATATTGAAAGCTCTAGGCATTGTGCCAAGTCGGAAACTCGTGCCACAGATCTGAGAACAGCTGCGATCTTTTTAAAAAATTTTATGTATCCGGCTTTTGGTGACAGTTGGCTTTCCTTTGCTTTCTTTCTTTCAATAGTGTCTTTTCTCTGGCCATGTGCACTAATAGTGTACATGCGTGCTTGGTCTTGTTCTTTACATACACAGTAATTTAGCTGATTCATTTAAACTTTGCAGTGTGTACATGCCGGAGGTGTTTTCTCCTTCTCCAAAAAATATGAGAAAATAATCACCAGTATATAACAGGATGAGATCTTATGAGCGCTGTTAAACTAAAGTTGCAATTTTCTGCCATTATCTTTATACCAACAGACTGAGGATTGTTGACTAATGGTCCAAAAAGATGGTGACTATAAATAATAGGCCAGTGAATTAAAACTTAATATGCTTTTACTGTATTATTGTAGTTACTACTACTGAGGCAAAGTATAACATGTTTAGGTATAGAGCACTTTAAAACAACATGACCATACTTCACATTAGACGTAGTGTGAAAAAATGGCCATACAATATAAAATAACAGGATATAATAAAAAAGGTAAAACAACAAGTAAGCTGAGAAAAAAAAACTATTAAGAGATTATTCAAATGTAGATATTGGAAGGGAAATAGTGCCAGTATTTTGAAAAGGATTTATGGTTTTTAATCTTGACTATGGAACAGTTAATAACAACTGAGAGGAGGAAGAACAAAGACAAAGAATATCCAAAATATAAATAAGGGCAAGTCCACTCAGAGCTTTAAATGCAAATACTAAAATCTTAAAATCAATTTTGTATTTTACTGGTAACCAATGAAGTGAGGCTAAGATTTATTATAACAAATGAAGACCAATTCACACTGCGACAGATGGCAATAGATTCTTTGTTGGATTTTGTCGGATCAGTGTGTTACCCCTGTCGGTGACTGTTGGAGCTTGATTTTGCCGCTTCAACATGTTGAATCAGCTTTTGTCTGGTCGTGGATTGTCTTAGAAGTGATTTACTGTAATCTGGTGATTGTCCATGTTGGTTGGCGTCAGTTGGTGCAGTGTGAAATGGCCTTGATAACTAAATGTAAGGATAACGGTCTCTAAATCATGTTGTGGTCTGGTCATTTTGACCTGGAGAGGTTTTTCTTTTTCCCGAAAATGCTAATTAAATGTTATTGCGTTGAAATAAATGCTTACAGATGGTATAACGACGACTTCCCAAAATGTGTTGTTCTCTGGTCAAAAATTACTTTTAAATGGCCTTTTAAATTGCTTGTAAATCTCTTGTTATGCTATGTTTTTTTGCCAATGTTGGATTCAGTCTTTTTATCAGCTTATTTTCTTTCAATTAGTGCAGGTTTTATTTTTGTTTATATTTTAGCTGATTGATTGTATGCCTCATTGATCTGAGCTTAAAGCACCTCAGATTTGTTGTGGTGAATAAGCTTGAGTGAAATTTTTCACTCAAAAACTAAGGTGCATACAATGTAATGCTAATAAAAATCCCATTAATTTCATGCATCAGAATGTGTATTTATTGTTCGTAATTTCACTAATGTAACTCTGCTGATGTAACCATTCGGGAAAACTGTACTAAGATCTGAGTGGATAGAGAAGAGGATGGGGGCGAAATCCACAGCCAGATACTTTTGCCTCCATTGGTTAAAAAAAAAAAGGTAAAATACATTGCAGAAGAGTCTAGCCTCCCTTGGTATATCAACTAATCAATGTAGAGATGTAAATTACATGATATTAGATTGAACTTCTGCTGATAATGTACCAAAATCTTAATTATGGAGAGTAGAGATATTGAATATTTTATCACCAACAAATTTACCAAGCTACCATTTGAACAGCAGCAACAAATACAAAATCAAGGAAGACCCCATGCCGAAATTGGACATATAGGCGACAGCAATCTGCTTCAATAAACAGCCGAAATATGCTTTTTTAACACGGATATTTAAAAGGACAGAAGGTTCCAAAAAGTGAAAAGAAATTACCCCCAAAAAGCCATTTTAAAGCAGTTAAAAATCCTCAAGAGGGGATCCCCACTGCTACAATTTAGTGTGCCTCCTCTATTTTGAAAACCCACCAGCCACCACTGATTTGATGTGATTTGACTTTGACAGATAGTATGCACAAACATTTCAGTGTTGGTAGCTTATATGCTGTTCCATATGGCTAAAAACCGTGTAAACATCAAATGGAAGATGAACTGACGTTTCACTAAAATAGCCAAACCCACAGAGGGGACTTTGCCTCCTCTTTGTCTTAAAGGATGGGTCTTGGCCTATCTCTGAGCACTGAGCAGAAACAAGATAGCGTTATGAGTCGTGTTGCTGAGCTCAGACTGCTCTTGCTGGTATAGCTCCACGGGGAGTTTTTGCTCATTGCGGCTGCCAGGCTGGATGAACATGTTGATATGATTACTGGAGAGGCCTTCAGGCCATCAAGCTCTCTATCTGATTCTGCTGAGCTCTGTTTCCTCCCCTCCGGTCCTGTCTGTTCCTGACTGACCTACTCACAGAGAGTCCATTCATAGTGCCAATGATACATACACAGTCACATGGGAAAAAATTACAGAGGAAACCAATGTCAAGAACGTGCCTGGGACATATTTCATCCTCAAAATAAGATTTTTTTTTTTTTTTTATTACATTGTGGCATTATTTTCATAACATTTAAGCAGGGTTTTCTATGGAAGCTTGTTTCCGACACGGAATATAAAAGAAAGGCAATAACTGTGACTTTTTATCTCACAATTCTACGTTTTTTTCTCTCAGAATTGCGTTATGTAAACTTGCAATTCTGACTTTGTAACATGCAACTGTGAGTATGTATCACACAATTCTGACTTTAACACGCAATTGTGAGTTGTAAAGTCACAATTCTGATATAAACTCGCAATACAAGACATTGGACTTTATAACTCACAGTTGTGAGTTTTTATATCTCGCAATTCTGAGAAAATATGTCAGAATTGCAAGAAATAAACTCGCAATTGCAATGGAAAAAAAATCTGAATTGCAATTTTATAACTCACAATTCTCACTTTATTTCTCACAATTGCGAGTTTATATCCCGCAATCCTGACTTTATAATTTGCAATTGTGAGTTTATATCTCACAATTCTGAGGGGGGGGAAAATCTGAATTGTGATATGTAAAATAACAAATTATTATGTCGACAGATAAGAGACAAAACAGATAAAATGTCAGTTTAATTGAAAATAAATATATTCTGAATAATATTTAGAATAACAAATTATAATGTTGACAGATAAGAGACAAAACAGATAAAATGTCAGTTTAATTGAAAATAAATATATTCTGAATTATATTTTACACCATTTAAATTTCGCAGTACAAAAATAGTCTACATGAAAATATTCCCATTTAGCTTATAACTGTGCCATTGATGATGTTATTTTGGCTCTTGGACAACATTCACAGCTGTTAATTGACTGAACAAAACTAAATTAAATAAAAAAACGACTCGGTTACTAACGTAACCTCGGTTCCCTGAGAGGAGGGAACGAGTATTGCGTAAGCTTACGCTATGGGAAAACTCCTTTTCTCGAGAAATATTGAAGTCTTTATGTAAAACGCATTGCAGCTGCACAGCATACAGCAATGAGCGAGGCAGCTCGGTCATTGGCTGTGCTGCGGCAACTTGCACGAACCAATGACGGGGCGACTCTGAACCCGCTTCCAATGAGCGTGCTTCGCGCCCACGCGCGTCAGAGCCCGCCGAGATGGGCGTGGCCAAGGGCTATATATTGGGCGCCCCGTCGTCTGAGTTCTTTAGGTTCAATTCGACTGAAGCAAACTGACCAAGCACAAGCACGGCAGATTACGCAATACTCGTTCCCTCCTCTCAGGGAACCGAGGTTACGTTAGTAACCGAGTCGTTCCCTTTCGAGAGGTTCCTCCTATTGCGTAAGCTTACGCTATGGGAACGCCATGTAAAACGCCGTGCGTGCTGACTTCGCTTCTATTAAGCCGGAGGCCGGAGCCTGAGCCTTTGAGCAAAGTGATTATCCAACAAGCCAGCCGAAGGCGGGTTTTATAAAGGACAACGTGGAACGGCCCGATGGGCGTCCAGAGACACACACAAGCACATTTTCATGTACTGTCATGTATGAAAAATCCTCCACATCAGTTTCAAGATGTGATTCTATGAGGGAGGAGACAATGCTCAGCATGTACACACCCCAGCCTATGATGGTTAGACCGACAGTATGTTAGAATGCAATGAGGGGACCTGTAGGTTATAAAACCTGATAAATGTGGACGGTGAGGCCCAGCCTGCAGCCGCACAAATATCTTGAATGGGTATCCCACTCGACCACGCCCACGAGGAGGCCATGCCTCTCGTAGAGTGAGCTCTGATGCCCAAGGGGCACTGAAGGCCCTTGGCTTCATAAGCCAGCGCTATAGCATCAACTATCCAGCGCGATATTCTTTGCTTTGACACAGCCAGACCTTTAGTGCGGCCGCCAAAGCATACGAACAACTGCTCTGTCTGTCTGAACAGGGCAGAGCGTTCCAAATATACTCTGAGTGCCCTGACCGGGCAGAGTAAATTAGCGTCACCTTCGTCTGCTGGGGACGATAGCGCGGCCAAAGATATCACCTGTGCTCTGAAAGGAGTAGAGAGCACCTTAGGAATATACCCGTGTTTTGGCCTGAGGACAACCCTGCTGTCGTTAGGTCCAAACTCCAGGCAGTTAGCGCTTGAAGACAGCGCGTGCAGATCGCCCACTCTCTTGACCGAGGCGAGAGCCAGCAAGAGAGCAGTTTTGAGCGAGAGCTGTTTAAGGTGCACAGTTCGGAGGGGTTCGAACGGGGCACGCTTAAGTGCGTCCAGGACCGTGGCCAGGTCCCAAATCGGCACCGAGGGGGGGCGTGGGGGATTCATCCTCCTGGCGCCCCTCAGGAAACGAACAACTAGGTAGTTTTTCCCTAGTGTGCGTCCTTCGACCGGTTCATGTGATGCCGCTATGGCAGCCACATATACTTTGAGCGTGGAGGGGGTGCGGCCTGCCTCCAACAGTTCTTGTAAGAAAACGAGCACACTCGGTACTTCGCATGTCTCAGGGTTCAGGTTCCTGGGTTTACACCAGTCACTGAACACCTTCCATTTCTGGGCATATAAGCGCCTCGTAGAGGGCGCTCGCGCCTCAGTGATGGTTCTCAACACTCCACTGGGGAGGTTCCCGGGAATCCGTTGAGGGGCCACGCATGGAGGGCCCACAGATCGGGGCGGGGATGGAGGATCATCCCGTTGGCCTGCCTGAGGAGATCTAGCCTCAGTGGAATCGGCCATGGGGCAGATTGCATCATCTGCATCAGTTCTGGAAACCACGTCTGGTTCTTCCAGAGTGGGGCTACCAGGAGCACTGCACATTTCTCCTCCCTGATCCGACTGATGACCTGAGGTAGCATCGCGACCGGAGGGAAGGCATACAGCGGGCGGCTCGGCCAGACTTGGGCGAGCGCGTCTGTGCTCTTTGAAAAGAAGAGAGGGCAGTGCGCATTTTCCTTGGAGGCAAAGAGGTCGACCTCTGCTCTGCCAAAGGTTTGCCATAACCACTGAATCGTCAGGGGGTGGAGAGACCATTCTCCTGGGAGAACTTTGTCTCTGGACAGCATGTCCGCTCCCTGGTTCAGAACGCCTGGCACATGCGCTGCTCTCAGTGAGCGCAGGTTGCGCTGGGACCATAGGAGGAGCTCCCTGGCCATCGAGTGCAGGGAGCTCGATCTGAGTCCACCCTGACGATTTATATGCGAGACTACCGTCATGTTGTCCGTTCGGACTAGAACGTGCTCGTCCTTCAGGTACGGGAGCAGGGCTCTGAGAGCCAAAGCGACCGCTTTCAATTCCAGACAGTTTATATGTAGGCGCTTCTCCGGGTTTGACCATAAGCCGGAGACAGGCCTGCCCTCGTAAAGGGCCCCCCAGCCTATTTTGGAGGCATCTGTCGTGATCATTTTTCTCCTTGTGTTCACGCCCAAACTCACACCGGACTGATACCAGTCGACAGCTTTCCAGGGCGTCAGGGCTTTTATGCAGCCGTGATTTGCTCTGATTAAAAAGTGGCCCGAGCGCCACGCGTGAGTGGGGACACGGCTTTTGAGCCAGCGTTGGAGAGGACGCATGTGCAACAATCCTAGCTGGAGTACAGCTGATGCTGAGGCCATGAGACCGAGCATCCTCTGAAATCGCTTGACGGGGGCGCACGCACCCGCTCTGAACGATGTTGCAAGGCGCCGGATAGTGAGCGCGCGCTCTGATGAGAGGCGCGCCGTCATCTGCACTGAGTCTAGCACTATTCCCAGGAAAGAAATATTCTGGCTGGGGGATAGCATGCTCTTTGCAAAATTGATTTTTAGACCCAGGCACTCTAGATGACTGATAATCCAAGACCTGTGTGTCACTAACTGGCTCTCTGATTGTGCTAGGATTAGCCAATCGTCGAGATAATTCAGTATTCGCACTCCCCGCTGTCTCAGGGGGGAAAGTGCTGCATCCATACATTTCGTAAATGTACGGGGTGCCAGTGACAGGCCGAATGGTAGTACTGTGTACTGGTATGACTGTCCCTCGAAAGCGAATCTCAGAAATGGCCTGTGATGAGGCGCTATTGGAATGTGAAAGTAAGCGTCTTTCAGATCCACTGACAGAAACCAATCCCCCGGGCGAACTTGCGCGAGGATATGCTTGGTTGTTAACATTCTGAACGAGCGAATCATTAAAGCTTTGTTCAGATGTCTGAGATCTAGGATGGGGCGGAGACCGCCATCCTTTTTCGGGACGAGAAAATAGCGGCTGTAAAAACCTGCCTCGCTCATAGAGGGGGGCACTGTTTCTATAGCACCTTTCTCTATTAGTTTGAGCATCTCGGTGCGTAGAACATGTGAAACATCTTTTCTCACTTTCGTCTCTACCACTGCTGTGAAGCGGGGCGGTCTGCGAGCGAATTGGAGCGAGTAACCGTGTTTTATTATGTTCAAAACCCATTTCGGCATGTCGGGGATATTTTCCCAAGCTTTCGCTCGCACAGATATGGGCTGAATGCTGGCCGGGGGCGTGTCGCAGTGACGTATGGCTCCCGCCAGCGAATCGTTCTGTGTTAATACCGAGCTCACAGCTGTCAGCGGCGCGGGCGCGCGCTGAGCAGCTTTGTTGAATGCCGAGTGCAGGGGTGCGTGTGAGATTACAGGCACGCTCGCTGTAACGCTCACAGAGCGAGATGGGGAAATGTTTAACACTGTGTGTATAGTGCTTATGGGTGGGGGTGCATAGACTGTGGTAGGCACGCGCGCCACTTTCATAAAACTTCCCGCTCGTGGCGGGAGGTTTTTGGCCATATAAACAGTGTTTGTGAGATGGGGTGCGTGCATAACAGCGGGCACACGCGCTACTCTTATACAACTTCCCGCTTTTACTGGGGAAGTGTTTATAACTGTGGGAACAGTGCTTGTGTGTAGTGGTGCATACGTAACAGTTGGCACACAATCTACATTTATGGGGCGTCCAGCCTGAGCTGGGAAAACATTTGGCACTGAGTTTACAGTTTTGATATGTGGGAATGCGCACTTTGGTGTGGACACGTGACCCTTTAATGACACAGGCAGAAAATAGCTCTTTATGTGATTTCTGTGTGTCGCCGTAAAAACGGCGTTTGTTTGCAGGTGGGCGAGCTGTGTGGCTGGCACATTGGCTGCTGTATAGACATTTCCAACCGCCTGTAAGGGGACTGGGTAATGCTTTAAACGTTTTGGAGAGAACGGTCCGGCTCTTGCGAGACACGCGCTCTCCCTTTTCCTCCCTGTAGCTAGGAGGACTTACGAGGCTCTGGGTTCAGCACAATCCTGGGCCGAGGTCCCCGTCGCTCGGGCGGCTGTTTCCTGTTGGCGGAGCGCGAGCGGCGTCGAAAATCCGTTTCAGGTTTGGGCTGAGAGACGGGGGGCGCCGTCTTAGCTCGCTGCTGCTGAGGCGGCCGTTGGCGGCTCTGCGATGAGCTAGATCGCTTGGGCAGGAAGTGACGCATAGCCTGTGAGTCCTTACGGGCTTCGGTGAAGCGCTCGGCGAACTCCTTCACCGCTGGTCCAAACAGGCCGCTTTGGGAGATAGGCGCGTCGAGAAAAGACGCCTTATCTGCATCCTTCATTTCTGTTAGCGTCAGCCACAGATGGCGCTCAAGGACAGTCAGGTTAGCCATAGCACGGCCGATGGATTGGGCGGTGGCTTTTGTAGCTCGCAGCGCTATGTCAGTGGCGCTGCGTAGGTCCTTAAATGCCTCAGGATCGGGTCCAGACTCGTCCATACTGCGGAGAAGTTTGGCTTGAAAAACCTGGAGGACAGCCATAGAGTGAAGCGCTGATGCAGCTTGGCCGGCGGCGGCGTATGCGCGACCGGCGAGAGCTGAAGTAGATCGGCAAGGCTTCGAGGGATGAGAAGCTTTAGCTTTCCATCCAGCGTTGGAGGGTGGACACAGATGATTGGCCACAGCTTCCTCGAGGGGCGGAGTCCCCTCATAGCCTCTTTCTTTTGCGCCGTCCACAGAGGAGAGCGACAAAGAAAAAGAAGGCTTCAGGCGAGCGGAGTGCGGGGCTTTCCACGACTTCGTGAGTTCGTCGTGAACTTCCGGGAAGAAGGGGGAGGGTCTTTGTCGAGGGGCCTGTCGGCGCCCCTGCAGGAACCACTCGTCCAGTCGGCTGCGGGCGGGTTCTTCCGGGGAAGACCAATCGAGCCCGAGGTCTTCCACGGCCTTAGAGAGAATGCGGACGATCTCAGAGTCCATGCTGGAGCCCGCGCTCGTGCCCGCTAATGTCGATGGCGCGGGGTCGAAGGACGAGCCCGGCCAATCGTCGGATGCAGCATCACAGGAAAAACTGTCATCCTTATCATCGTCATCCCCTGACGCGCCAAACGAGACGAGCCCCATCGCTCCGCTGGAGGGGTGCTGGTCCGCCTGTGTGAACTGGACTGGCGGCGGGGAGTCTTCGGGTGTTGGTGAAGCACGCGGGGATTGGCCCGGCGTGACATCACTGCAAACCGCGTGCTCCGGCGGCCTCTGTGAGCGGCGTTTTTTCTTTCGCGGCTCGACTAGAGGAGATGGCAGCACGGAAGAGGTGGGCTCTTTCGCGGTGAAAACGGCGAAGCGAGCGCGCAGCTCGGTGAGGCCCAGGGCGTCACACTCGGGACATCCGCCTCGAGTAAGGGCAGCCTCTGCGTGGTCCGGTCCCAAGCAGCGGGCGCAGATGATGTGACGATCCCCGTCCTGAAGAGGGCCTCGACACGAGGCGCAGGAAGGCATTTGAAACAACGCCTTGAGAAATTTGACTCTTTTAGAAAAAGTGTCGCGGGGGCGAACACTGATAGCTTTTTGAAAAAGGATATAGATGGTGCGCGCCGGATGGCTTAGCAGAAGGGCGATCGAAGGCGGCTGAAGGCGCCGGCGTCCTCGAAGCAGTCCTGCTGTAGGCTTGTCGACGGCGGCGGCGAAAAGACTCCAATAAATCCGGAGGATCCAGCGAAGAGAAGGTTCTTTGCTGAAGGAGATTAAATCTAAAGAACTCAGACGACGGGGCGCCCAATATATAGCCCTTGGCCACGCCCATCTCGGCGGGCTCTGACGCGCGTGGGCGCGAAGCACGCTCATTGGAAGCGGGTTCAGAGTCGCCCCGTCATTGGTTCGTGCAAGTTGCCGCAGCACAGCCAATGACCGAGCTGCCTCGCTCATTGCTGTATGCTGTGCAGCTGCAATGCGTTTTACATAAAGACTTCAATATTTCTCGAGAAAAGGAGTTTTCCCATAGCGTAAGCTTACGCAATAGGAGGAACCTCTCGAAAGGGAACACAACTATATATTGAACTATATTAAAAAAGCAATAGTACAGCATACAGATGCAAAATTGGGGAGGGAAATGCACATAATTCGCCTTTGGCTAAGCCACACCCTAGAATGTAGATTGACCAATCACAACGCAGCCAAGAACGAGCTCCCACAGTGGTCCGACACTTTTTCACAGCGCTCCATTGACTTTAACACAGGCGTCTCATATTTTTGGTCTCGGCAGGCTATTGCCGTCGTAGTTTTATCAAAAATATGGTTAAACGTTGTGCCTGGGGCATTTGTAACACAGATACGCGTTTCCCAGAGAGGTTGGAGGGGGGTGTCCATTTTTTCAGGAAGTCAAATCCTGACAAGTGTCGTCTAGCTAGCACACGGTGCTAATAAATACAACGTTATACTCGCGTAGTCCGTTGTTTTGTAATAACGATTATAGAAGTGAATAGAGACCTACCCAGCTTTGCATGAACAGTGTTGCTCCTTGATATTGTTAGTCCCAGCCTCCGTCTCGATTAGTAGGATATGCGGTGGTTCATTTTTTGACTGTGACCGGTATGCTTTTGCCTCTATTTGGATGCCTTGTTGTTCCTTGCGTTTCACCTGTTTGTCGTTAATATAGCCTTCGAACGTATATTGCAGCCCCTTTTGCCTACTTCTATCGGACACTTTATTTGCTGCTTTATAAAAGTTTGATACATTTTCAGCAGGAAGAGCCGTCACAGCATAAGCCATGTTGATACCAGAGCCCATATGAAGTTTGTTTGTCGGACGTAGCAACAGTAACTAAGGGGGGCGGGGCTTAGCCAAAGGCGAATTGTCTCAAAAATAATGTTAGAAAATTAAAATAAAAAGCAACAATAAAAAATGGCCTTATTTGCAAAATATATATAATATATTGCAAACATAATATCTTACAGTTTTGTTTGGATGTGAAATGTGATCTGGATTTGTTTTTTTGTAAGATTTTCCCAACTAGAGCAGAATGCATGCTCATTCATTACCTTACAAAGCCCCTCTCAGATTTTCAGACACTTGCCGTTTTAATTAAGTGAATGAGGGGGAGGAATGCAGTGGAAAGAGAGAGAGAGGTCAATCAATGAGTAGGAGAGTTGAAAGAGAGTATGAAACAGCTCTGGAGAGGACTCCAAAGAGATGGAGGAGGATGAGAGACCTGGCTCATCATGAGGGTTGGGGGATGAAGGACCACATGAAGGTGGGCAGAGAGGCGAGGAGACAACCTCAGTTCGTATATGGCAGAAGTCACATTCTCATGAAATCTATAAGAATTAACTGTTGATTCTTTTTGTGTGTGTGCAAGAAATACTGAGTGTTAAATCAATTTCTGTTAGAATAATTGATGGTTGAATCACTTTCTATAAGAATAACTGACCATTGAATTGATTCATATAATGATTAGTCGAACCTCTTTTTATACTCACAGTGAAGATGCGCCATATTCACAGAAGACACTGATCATACGCTGGTAATGTTCAGACAGCTGTCTGTGTTTATGTTTTGCAATACCGGGCCATATATCCATTCTGTGTGTCCACAAGAAAGGCTTTAAAACTACGGTTTGTCTGATCTCAGAGTCTTTTGCTGTAATAACACCAAGATGAAAAGAGAGAAAGAGCACGAAATCCTCTACTTCAAGTTGAAGCACAGAGGGTCTTTTTATTATTATTATTATTATACTGAGCAGAAATAAGAGTCACACTCATTATTGTTTTCTTTTATTGGGGGTCTGGCGTATCGTCTGATGGATGCCTGTTACCACAGCAACACGCTTATTGCAACCAATTAGCATGCGTATATATATATATGCACACATGCCTATATACTGGCGGTGTTTGCAGGAAGACAGACAAAGGACTCAAGGTTTAATAACAATTACAAAGAGGCAGGCAGTAGCAAACACTTTAAACATAACGGTGTCCAGATAAAGATTCACTGTGAAGGTACATTTATAAAGCAAACACAGTTTAGTCAAACACAGCTGAAACACAGAACTCATAATGACGGTGACCATAGTAACTAAAGAGTGGTGGGAAAACAACAAAGAAAGGCATGAACTGAAGAAATACAAACTAAAAGTCCTTGAACCGAACTGAACTGAACTGAATGGTGACACACATTGTACAAACGCATACATACATGTTGTATATTCAGCCCCTCACTAATTGCTGAGCTGCCAGCGAATGTGTGACAGAGCCACAGGCTTCTGGCTTTTAAATAAACTATTTTGTTTTTCTATTTGTTAAGTATGCATGAGAAATTAAACATTCAACATCATTTATAAACTTTCTCTCGAAAATATCTTTCGGGAAAGTTTGTTGTGTGCTCATCGAAAATTAATAAAGTGTCTCCGGCGCCTTGCAATGCGGAATGCATATCACCCCGTGCTTAAACTGCTTAGTAGACTTTGCCCATACTTTCTCTGCTAAGCTTGTTTGGAAGTCACTAGATCTGTGTCAGCCAAGAGGTGTAAACAGAGCCGGATTAACGCAAAGGCAAACTAGGCACGTGCCTAGGGCCCGATTGGCGGGATGGGGCCCAGACAGAGGGACAAAAAAAAAAAAAAAAATGTTTTACAAATGTCATATCTACAATTTATTTCAATATTTATTAATTAACTAAAAATAGTGACGATGTTTATCTTAACCATAGACTGTTATACGTCACATTAACGCCAGCCCATCAGGTGCTGCGAAGCAAAAGCACGCAAAGAAGCACAGCTCGTAATGCAGGTGTGTGCGTTGTCGTCATCTATTTTGGAGTGATTGCAATGTATTCTAAATATAAACTTGTAGGCCTACTGTAGATCAGCGTCATTTCTAGAAAAATCATTCACCGCTTTATTACGAGTTTAAAAGAGCGCGAGCGTCATTAACGTGCCCAGACGCGACACTTTGAATTTGCACGTACAATGAATAACATCGCGTCGGGAGCTGACTAAAAACGCTACAAAAGTAAAAGACAAGACGTTTGTATTCAAAGTTAAAAACCCAACACACTACAACATTTTTAAATGTTTCAAATAAAGGATCTCATGGGTCTATCTTCTAAATTCTGCTGATGATTAGGCTAGATTATACCCTGTCTGACATCAGCCTACTCGCGCCAATAATATCAGTTTAGAATTTTTTTTTCTAATCAGTAGTGATCGTGTCTTTCTCTTCCACTTGATTTGTGTATAGCATATTTAAGCTAGCAATGCATAATATCATATTACTTATATTAATAATATGACAATATCTGCAGTCAATATTGATTAAATGGGAGGGGGAAATCCTGCCCATACCAGCTATGAAAAAATGATAAAAGCATATATCACTAAGTGGTATTCTGGAACTGTGAATAAATTGAATAAAACAGCAAAATAACAATAACAATAACATCTTCATTAAACAAAAAAGAGATTACCTTAGATGAAGTTTGATTAATATGTACATACAGTAGCCTACTGGTAAAAAGTCTGGACCAATTACTATTTTTAATGTTTTTGAAAGAAGTTTTTTATTATGCTCTACAAGCCTGCATTTATTTGATCAAAAAAAAAAAAAAAAAAAAAAGAAATTTTCAGCAAGGATGTGTTAAATATATAAAAAGTGATAGTGAAGACTTTTTTAAAACAACTTTTTAATAATAAAAAAAAAAACCTGAAAAAAAGTATCACAGGTTATAAAATAAATATTAAGCACCATTTCTAACATTTGATAATAAATCAGAATATTATAAAGTTTTCTGAAGGATCACATGACACTAAATTCAGCTTTGCATCCCAGAAATATATTTTAAAGTATAGTAAAATAGGAAAACCATTATTTTAATAATATTTCACTATATATTATTTTTCTGTATTTTTTATCAAATACATCCAGGCTTGATGAGCATAAGAGACTTCTTTCAAAAACATTAAAAATAGTAATGTGTCCAAACTTATGTACCGTGTAAGTAAAAACATTTAAAATTAAATGTTGTATAAATTAAAAGGTTAGGAATCATATTTTGTTTCAAGAGTTTTTTATTGGGGGTGGGGGGCCTCCAACAAGAATATTGCCTAGGGCCTCCAAATCTCTAGAACCGGCCCTGGGTGTAAATAACCAAAGAAGGTGCCAGACAGCTCAGTTTAAAATGTGATGCGCCTGCCATAATGCTTTTATTTTATATTTAATTTAATTGTATTATATACTTTTGCATCGGAGGTCTTCATATATTAACTTTCATATATTAACGTGTCTCAGATGCTTCACCAAAAATTCCTTTGAAGAAACAAACATTTTGTACTACAACATGTAAATAGCATATCTCATATCATTTGATTTTATCTATTGTGCATCCTTTATTCCCATTGCTGTCAAGGAGAAATGACTGAGATATTACAGAGGTCTCATTTGTTATTTATACCGGTTGCAGCTGCAATGCAGCAACTTCATGTGCAATTTATGTTCTGTGCAACTGTGTTGCATTTGGAAGCCAATAGAAAACATAGAGCACTGCCTGTAATGCTTTGCCTTATTGGCTCCTGTGAGTGTCTAGGGTTTGTCTGGTTCACAGGGGGGGAATATTCCTCTTGTGTGTATTGATTGGCCTGATGAGCTCGCTCTCTACTACTCCAGACACTTATTTGCTCCCATGTGTTTTGCCACTTTAATTAAACTCTTGATTTAATGCTCTCACTCCATTTCTCTCTTCACTTACAGTACAGTACATTGGGGGAGGAATGTGTGCGCATGTGCTTGTGTGTCTGTAGAACTATTTCAGAACCAGCTATGGAAAAGCAAGATCTTCTACCAAAAGCCCTGAACTACTGTACCATGAGATGACATTAAATAGTTATTGTTATGCTTGTGTTTAAACCTATGGAGGACTGTTTTATGGAGGAGTAAAACTCTATATCCACAACTTGACTTTATATCTTATAATTTGACTTTATATTTCGCAATTGTGACTTTGATTCTTTCTCACAGATGAAACTTTTTTTCTTGTAACTGCAACTTTATATCTCCCAATTCGACTTTATATTTCACAGCTTTACTTATCTCAAAATGACCTTTTTTTACTCTTAGGCAGAAACAGACTTCCATAGAAACCAAATCTTGTAAAGGATAAAAACTCAATTAAACTAAACCAAATAGAAAAGTATTTAAAACATTGGCTTAAATTACAACATAATGGAGCAAATTGGAATATTATCTGACTCTAAATGTACAATAAAAGAGACACAATGCTTAAGACTAACAATAGAAAGGTCATGAAAATATGGATTGACTATTTGGACATAGACTCGCCATACAGATACCTGGCTTAAAAAAATTGAACACAGTGTTGATACATCTCTCAAAGTAGTCAGAAACAGATTTACACACTTTCTCTATTTTGCGAACCATCACAAAGATTTCTATTCGAAATCTACAATAAATATACTTCCATCCCTTCCATGTGAAAGTGCAGAAAATACTGCAAGGTATGTGAGATCTGTCATAAAATAAGATGGACAACCCAAGGAAAACAAATACCAAATATCTGGACACATAAAATATAGAATGTCATATTCAAAGAAGCTTAACATTGATACCTTTTTCATATGTGTGAGTACATGTACCGTAATATTATTTGAGCCATCCTTCTTTATTATTCAAGATTCATTTGAGACAGGGCTGTAAATAATGGGGTGGAGAGTGGGAACTATTCTCAGGGTTCACCAGTCCAGACTGGTCACAACAATTATACTCTAGTAGGATTGATGTAGTATCTTGCAATTAATTCAGAGTATTTTACGTCAAATTACATCATTAAAGCATTAATCCAGAAATCATGCTTTGTGTGATGTATTTAAAGTCTCAATCTGTGGTTCTCAATCTGTGGTTCTCTCCATCCTCTCCAAAATAAATAGTTCAATCTTCCGCTCAGCTGCGCGTTCTGAAACTGAACAGATGAGAGTTCAGAAGGTCAAAGAGTCACATTCTCAGAAAAGAAAATATATGCACTAGAATAGAAAAGAAAGGAAGTAGAAGGAGGCAGTGTAGAGGCACAATGCATAACCACATTTTGTTCTGAGGAGTTTAAAAGAGCAGTCATATTAAAAGAACAGACCAATTAAGTTACTGCAGATATCGTACGAAAAAAATATTCTACTTTGTTATATTTTAATATTGGTGGGATCAGAAAATGAAACTTGATTCAAACTGTCACTCAATTATGTGTAACAAGGCAAATTTTCTGAGCATGTTCACTTGGCCATCACGTTGCAGAAGAGTTATTGATCCATAGCACAGTTTACACTCAGTGTATCCAGAATTCCTATCTAAAGCTAAATGCATTCAAGATGCAAGATAAATGTAGGTACAACTTTGGATTCATGTATTTCTCTCAGTGTACGGATTTATTGTGCATGATTTTTATCTCTTTGAGATTGAAATCAATCACTTGAGAAGCTGTATGAGCAAATAGTCTGTGTTTGCAGCATATATATGAGCGGCATTGACGTGAACTAACTAGCAATAGGGGATTGTGAAGGACCGCTGTGTAAGTAGTGTGCAAAACAAATGTTGCTGTGATTGAAATTTCATACAAAAGACACTAGATCAACGATAATCCCTTGTTTAAATGTATGTGTTGTTCCCTAATATCCCATCTGAAGAGGAAATCTTGTCACAGTAACATCCAGATGTGACCGTGAGTTGAGTCTTAATAAGAACACAGTGCATTCGGAAGAGTTGCTGTATCTTAAAACAGTTGGTCACCAGCATTTAAATGTGATGCAGTTTATTTTAACAATTCGTGTCTACCATGCATACTGAAACTTGCAAAGTTTTTTGGGGGGATTATTGTCATTCACATCAGGCCACCTCACACCAAGATATCAGAGTTAGTGCACACCCTCTGTCTGTTGCACATCCAATAATATCTCGCTTTCCAGAAATCCGAGGGTTCCCTGCTGCGTTACACTCATCATCACTTATTATCACTCTCTCAATAGAAACCGTTGCTATGGAAGCTGGTGACTCAGAGCTCATAGGAATATTAGGGAATGATATTCTAGTAGCTGACACTGTCATACCTAAATATGGATAATGCAGCATAGCGAGATCGAGCTTATAGAGCTCATACAAAAAGGAGGAATTTTCAATTAAAAGTATTCAACGGTGTTAAATCACGGTAAGAACTTGAGGAATGAGGTCAGATGTTAAGGAAAAAAATACATTGAAATTATAATTCAGGCTATATTGCTTCCGCCAACCTGCTCTATGTACTGTAGGTGACTTACTTTTACACACAGAAACACTTTTTGGATATTTAAACATGACAAATTCAGTGCCCTTCAAAACAGCTAAATTCATTCTTTTCAACATAAAAGGCTTAAGAGAAATGTGAAACAAACCCAAGGACTCATGGGATGGTTAGTTACACCTGATTGTGCTAAATTACCACAGTGACCCCTAGTGTTTTGTTTTAAAGCTTCATCAGTTGGAACAAGGTCAAAAACATCCTCTGAACTGAACAAATTTTTCTTTCTTTAATTAACAGATGCTTCAAGCCGGCAGAGCAGAAAGAGAGCTGTGACCTCCCCTTCCGTCTTCACGACTGACGATACTCCTGTGCACGCTTGGCTCCGATGCAGGAGTAAGTGACGACAACGACAAGAGAACGGCACAGTGTCCAGCAATGCTGTTTATATGGGTCAGCTGACACAGACAAGCAGGCCCATGTCGGTAGGAAATCGACACAATCTGCCTCAGCAGTGGATACACATACAGATTTATACAATACGGTCACACTGAATCAAAGAGATATTGACATACTAAATTAGTGTGGAGGCCATGTAAGGCTCGAAAATGCGGTAAAGAGTGGTCTTTGGACTGTGTGGAGCTTTGCAAAACGGGCTCCTCAGTCACCAGCATCGATGGACAACAGTTTGCACACCATGAACTAACCTTGCTACTTTTTGAAGGATACGATTTGTTCGTTTTTTTACTTCGATAAACAGATAGCACCATGGTTCTGCCGCCACCCGACAAGCGGCATGTGTGTTTAACCACCATTGTGATCATGACCAGCATGGCCTTCATGGATGCCTACCTTGTGGAGCAGAACCAGGGCCCACGCAAAATCGGCGTCTGCATCATCGTCCTGGTCGGAGATATTTGCTTTCTTATAGTGCTGCGTTATGTGGCGGTGTGGGTGGGTGCTGAGGTAAGGACTGCGAAGCGTGGCTACGCCATGATCCTCTGGTTCCTTTACATCTTCGTTCTGGAAATCAAGCTCTACTTCGTCTTCCAGAACTACAAGGCTGACCGTAAAAGTCTGGAGACGGTAGCTAGGAAAGCATTGACTTTGTTGCTATCGGTTTGCGTACCCGGACTGTACCTCGTCCTGGTCGCACTCGACAGCATGGAGTACGTAAGAACCTTCCGGAAGAAGGAGGACATGCGGGGTCGACTCTTCTGGGTGGCTCTTGACCTTCTGGATGTCCTGGACATCCAGGCTAACCTTTGGGAGCCACAGCGGACAGGTCTGCCAATCTGGGCCGAGGGTTTGATGTTCTTCTACTGCTACATCTTGCTGCTCATCCTGCCTTGTGTTTCTCTGAGCGAGATCAGCGTGCAGGGCGAGCACGTGTCGCCTCAGAAGATGATGCTCTACCCGGTCCTCAGCTTGGTGACCATCAACATAGTCACCATCCTCATCCGAGGTGTCAACATGGTTTTGTTCCAAGACAGCCGAGTCTCGACCATCTTCATCGGGAAGAATGTCGTTGCCATCGCCACTAAGGCCTGCACCTTCCTGGAGTACCGACGACAAGTTAAGGAGTTTCCCCCGCAAGATCCTGCTGGGATTGCAATGGAGATACAGCACAACTCTGTGCCACACAATCAAACTTTACCAAACGCCACGACCACCCTTCCAGAGGAGCCCTCACCGGCCCGTGAGGTCATTGACACGTGACCAGAGCTGACCAAAATGTCTAGACTTTAGTGTTAGGGGAAAGAAGAAAATCTTAGTTAGTTCAGACCAGGAAAAGATTAAGTATATTTCTTCTGGTCCTTTTACAACTGAGCAAGGAGTTCAGCCCTAAGTTTACTATTTTAAAGAATATTTTGTAAAGTGCTACTCATCTAGGCTAAGTGTTCAAATGCCATTGATGCTCAGATGCACAAATGGCAGCTCACAAGATCTTGATTTTAACCAGATTTTGTAATTTCAAGCAGCTGTTGTGATGTTAGATATGGGATGTTTTTAAAGAGATTTGTGTGGTGGTGGCTCACCTTGCTCCACACATGGAATCTGCACTGATTTCTGTAGAATCTGAATGCTTGTTATTTTCAAAGTTCTTCAAAGTTGCCCTGCCCCTTGTGTGTTCATTTATAACATATTTTGGCTAGTTTGAAAATGCTTTAAGCAATCAATCAAAATCCAGTACTCTCAGCCCACCATGTTTAAATCAATTTCACACAATTCTGCAGATTTTCCCTCGGAAATCTGTGCATAAAATCCCGCCTGGACTTGCTGATGAGTGAAAAATGAGAAACGAAACGTGCCAAGTTCAGAAGTTAAGTCCACTCGTCTTACCATAATCTGTAAACAGATCTGAGGCAAGACGTGAACTTCAAGTGAACTTCAAAGTATGTTTTCAAAAAAATATATTTTGTGTGTGTTAAGATGTGAGCATGTTTTAAAGCAAAACTACTCTCACAGGATTCTTTTCCTGGGGATTCAAATGGAAACTTTTAATTTGCCAAAATTACTTTTCAGCCTTTATAAGTTTTGTATGTGTGGGTGGATAGAATGGAGGAGAGGACGGAAGAGAGTTCATTAGAAAAAAAAACTGATAATATTGGATGATAATACATTAATTAATATACAATTCAGTCATGTTTTAAAGAGGATCATTGTATTATTATTATTATTATCTTGTTTCTTTTTTCTTTTAGCTGTGACATTTTAAATGTTGCAAAGTGTAATAAAACCTCCATAATCTTGAAACTGTGGTGTGTTTGACATTGACAGCTGAAATATGCAGATCGAGCTAACATTGAACTTCAGCACAAACACAAAACTCATAGTATTTACTCCCACACCCAGCCAACACTTGTGCCAGAACCGCTGAGAAACAGCAGGACTGGATGATTCTACATGAGCTTTGAGACGCAGTTCCACTTGGTGAGAATGGGGTGCAGAAAGCAATTTGGCTACTGCTGATTGGCTCTGGCTGCCATGTAGGCCAGCTGTAGGGAGTGATAAATTACAGTTCCTGTGATCCTCAGCCCTCTCATCCATCTCACCGTTATAGAGTTTCTATAGGCTTCCTCACCACGAGGCCTGAGCAGCAGGAAGATTTCCTATAGCACAGTTCTCAGTCCTAACAGAGATGCCATTTCTAGATGTGTTCCATAAGAGCAATAAATTGCACTTCTGAACTGACACCTGATATTTTTGACAACTGGAGATAAATGGTCAACTGTGTGAGTCAATCACTTTCTGCTGAAATGTATTACTCCCAACAAACAGCCTATAAATTATTTCTTGAATACATAACCATCCATACAGGATTCATGAGAAGATATTATTTAACAACCCCTCCAGGCACTATTTGCGAGACTTGACCTTTGTGAAGCCATTTCGAAAGGTAAAGGGAAAAAACATTATAAAATTCTAACAAATAACCTGAAGCAGCGATTCAGCTGTCGCAGTGTCTGCTGTCAGAGATTTCCTCATACTTAAAGCCTCTCCAATCAGTTGATTAATCGCCTGCTAGCTCGAGGCTAATGAGGTCATGAGGGTGTATTTAACCATGGCCCTATTTAATTTTCTGCTGTCAGAACATTAAAAATTCCATTTTAAGCACATCATAATTCGGCTTGGCGATAAATTACTAATATTATCATGGGAGGACCTATTCTCCTCTGACACACAGCTCAATTTACCAGCTTGGTTCACTTCACCTTTACAGTGCCTCAAACATCTATTTATCTAGATAATGTAATCTACTGTCAAACATGTAGGCAACCTGTTACCCTGTGTGTTTTCTAATACACTTTTCCTAGGCAAACTTTTAAATAGCCTTAACAATTTAGTCGATACTTTGATCTTTCTCTGTAACTGTATCTAGTTGTAATTAGAAATCTTTATGTTTAAGCATTATGTCATTTTATCACATAGCATTTAATCAATAAAATCAACTAACATATGTGAGCCGTGACATTGGATTCATGCAACAATAACTCTTATGAAACAATTAATTTTACTGAATAAGTCAAAATGTTTTTAAAAAAAGCTGTTACTGAGCTCAATATGATTCTCTCACTGAACAACTTGTAATTTTACAGTTAAGTCCGATTCGAAATGAACCAGGAACCGTTACACTGATTTATGTTATTTGTGATATTTGTATCAATCTATTCACTAATTGATTGTAAATTTGACAGCTTCTAAATAAAGTTTGCTGGTATTTTACAATAAATGAACTGAAACTAATACACTGAAGAACTTTTACCGTTTCGGGGTAAAGCAAAGTGCCATATGAAATCTATTATGGCAGCTTATATTATGTGAATCCCATTCAGGCAAATTGCTCAAACAGTCATGCAGATTGTTTTCAGGTGTTTATTCAAATCAAGATCAGACCAACAAACACATCATGCATTTTCCTTATTCAAAGATCATCTAAAAAGAAAGAAAAGAAAGCACCTTTATCTACATTCAGATTTTTGAAAGGGATAGATCACCCAAAAATAAGTTCTCATCATTTACTTACCATCATGTCATTCCAACCCCGTATGATTTACTTTTTTGTTGAGGAAAAAAAGCATCTGAAGCATTGTACTATATATATCTACTTTTGTGTTCCATGCAGAAAAATAATATGGGATTAAAATGAGTATATGATGAGAGCATTTTTGGTTGAACTAACCCTTTAATTCGGTTACATTATCTCATGTAGTGATGATCAAATGCTTTTTTCTCCCACATAAAACACGTTTTTCTAAATATTTAATATATTTACAATTACATAACATAATAACTACTTTGAATTAACTACTAAGAGTTTCTGCATATAGGAATTGAGCCATTTCTGTCTTTCCATTGCTGTCAAAAGCTTGCTCTTTTCTCTAAATGCAGCGTCATCTGCCACCACTATGTTTCTCTTCTCCTGGTGACCCACCCGTGAAGGCCAGTTGCCCAGCCAGCCCTTCACCAGCTCCTCCTCCATCTGTGATTGGCTGAGCGGAAGCCAATCATCCCCCTCCAGCTGTTCTGTCCCAGCCTTAGCTGCTCCAAAATCTGGGGCGCTCAGCATCTGAATGCTCCAATCACGGAGCGAGATGGAGGGGAACAGCACTTCCCACTGTTCACCTTTGGAATCCTCTTGACCAATAGCAGGCAAGTTACTGTTTAGAAGAGAGAGATGTGTAAGAAATGTGTCCAGCGAGCTAGACAAGCATGAAATGATAACTCTAAATGGACAATGAAACATGGTTTATAATTTTGTTACAGAGCATCTGTTTTAATTTTTTTTACACCTATAATTCGGGCTGCAATTTCTAGAACTCTATTAAATGTAGCCAGTTTATAAATGCTATCTCCAAAAATGACAAATAAAGGTTTAGCAGAACTTCTAGTACTTTTCTATGTAAAAAATTCTATGTTAGGAGAAAGACTTCCGTGTGAAATTTTAAGTCTAGCTCAAATGAATGTGTGTTTGATGTGTTGAATTTAGCTAATTTAACCACTAGTTTATAAATAACCACACATCTAATTTATCCCATAATGAAATAAAATGCTATTCAAAACAAACTCTTCATGCATGCAGAATTTGGTGAGTTTTCACCTAAGGGATACAAGGCTACAGCTGTTCAAATTGAGGTATAACAACAACAACAACAACAACAACAACAACAGCAACAGCGAGGATGATAATAATAAATCTCCTATTTTTAAGGAACAGTTATACCTTTGCAGAGGTCGAAGTTGAGGCTGGGGAAACGCAGATGTCATCAGAGTCACACTCATGAGGACTAAGAACAACAGGGCAGGACGAGGAGGCAAGGATAAAGCCACCATCTACAGATAAATATGTTGACCAAGACATAATATTAGAAAACTGTTTCTGTACAGATAAGAGACGGAGAGGATATACATGCGCAACATTTAAAATGTAGATATTGAATGTAATTTACGAGGGATGCTGACTATTGCCAGAAGATAATTCTGACTACAGGCAACTTTGAAATTAAACTCAGCCAATCAGAAGTATATTTCAGATGTCTATACATTATTTACACCCTTTCATTCACTTACATTATACAGCAGTACTTCAGAACAGACCAAAAAGGTACATATTAATAATATTAATTTTAACTTATTTTCTCATTTCTATCTGCTTTGCAATATATTTCAAAATGATAAAATCTGAATGAATAAAAAAAGTTTCCACCTGAAGGAAAGGAAAAACCTGTTTTGTTACAAAATTTTGTAAAAAATCAATAGATTTTTTTATTGTAGTAAAATGGTAATACATTATTATTAAATTAACATGCATATTGTTTAGTAATAGACAGTATTTTAATATATATTTGGTAACGCTGCCTTTTACAGTCCTGTTACCCATGTACTTACTATGTACTTATTATAGTAACTATAATTACTGGGTAATAACTAGGTACTAACCCTGAACCTACCCCTAACCCATGTACTTACCTTATATTAGCCAGCACTTTATAGGTAAGTACACTGTAAGTACGTAAGTACTGTACTGTAAAAGGAAGCGTTACCATATATTTATGTATTCATGTATACTTGAAAATATTATGATTAGCAATTATAGTTAAATTAATTTGGATGTTTATGGTACCTTTGTGGAGTAGTTCTTCCTCTTGGCGGTGTGTTGCTGTGGTGAAGTTTTTTGTCTCCAGTGTGTGGAGTCAAAAATCCAATCAGTCTTGTGTGACTCCAAGCTGGTTTGCAAATCTTCCATGCAATGTCTCAAAGAGGTTTGTGATTGTCCAATATTTCTGTCTAACGCTCTAGCCAAGTAATTAATCGTTGAGAAGTTTCCGATGGTTCCTCTTTATATGTATTGCTTTATCAACTTCTCTGGTTGTAGCTCTACCTCCAAACTCTATTGTGCATTGTCAAGTGCCAGTGTGAATATATACAGGATTTGGTTGTGTGGGATTATATATACCTCTCTTTTTGTCAGAAGTTGTAGGGGGAAACAGAAAAGATAAAAAGGCATGTGTCATTCTCCTTGTTGAAAAGGAAACCGAGCTGAAACAGAGAAGGCCACACCCCTGAATGTCCTGTTTGGATGGAGCCTTAAAATAGAGGAAAGAATCAGAGGAGAAAAGACAACTGTTTGGACGTCAGAACACCTTAATGATGTCTCAAAAAAGGAAAAGGATAAATCTGGAAAGTGCCACATGATCATGATCAAAACTAGTTGTTCCAGCGTTTCCGTACTATGGCATATAATAACCTTGACTCAAGCGCGTGACCTACCTTTCACTGGGCGTAACCTATAGGATCATGAGTTACAAGATAAGGGTCGATAATGAGGATCCCGAACCGAATTTGAAGTGACATGCTTGCTGTCCTCATGGAGCCCACGCACACGTTTGGATTCTAGGCCAAGCAAAACGTCACTCTCATTAAATTTGAAAGGTCTTGTCAAACACACTGAATCCCCCACAAGACAATTTGTCGCATTTTACGCAACCACATGTAGGTTTTTGCTTCAGAAACACTCAACACAATCTGACAACTGCTAAAACAGTCATGTGCAGACAAAACTGCTTTTCATACATAAGGAGCATCTTCTTTTCTAATAAAAATGATTGCATATTTCATTGTTATTCAATGTAAACATTCATCAGACCGTGGAAAAAACACGCATTCAACTTATAGGTGACATCCGGCGAAAGAAAACACTCATTTTCATTCAGCACAGGGAGGCTTGTTACGGAAGCTGACTTTAGCTAGGTCTCATTTAAAATAATGGCCAGCGGTTTTGAGTGCAAGGTTCAGACAAGCAGGTCCTGACAGTCATTATAGTAAGAGCACGACAACAGCGACATGGACCGGTCGCGTCGGACATGAGTGGAGGGACAAGAATGAAAGCATCAGGGCGTGAGGCAGATGAGGTCAGGGGATTCAGCGGCGAGAGGCTGAAGAAATGATCTGAAGCGTTTAGTCAACTCTGGCCTCAATTTTGGTTGTAATCCATAGATCTGCAAGTTTTAACATCCACCGTCAACCGCCAGCGTGAGTCATGAGCTCTTTTTACACAAGCAAGCACTCTCTCTTCTCTCTTATTCCTCACCTCCTTGTCTTTCATATCCTCATACAAACCTCTGGATGTTTCGTGCTCACAAACTGTGAAAAATCTCAGAGTAAACTTTACTTAAAGGCCATCTGTTCATACAAATGAAGAGAGATTTTTCGGAGTGTTTATTATTGTAAAAGTAAATTCTAAACTCTATAGGACATAATTAGCACTAATTTTATCAGGCTAATTTTAATAAACACTGTTATCACAAGATGCACTGTAGCTATCTACCAAAACATTAATATGTACAGTACTTGTTCTGAACATATCTGAATATAAATAAATATTCTGAACTTTCAAGAGGGGAATGTGAGTGACGGGTGGAACATTTTAAAAATGGCTCCTGCTTTTCCTATTATCAAGGTTATGATAACATTCCTATCATTAGCATTCTACAGCCAACATAGAAAGATGTTTTTGGCTGCCAGATTATGTAAGTGATCCACAAGCAGGTGCTAACAGCAGTCATCTTAACAAGCCAAACCTTGAGCCCCCCTGAGACAATAATATGGTCTACTGTTCTTTCTAAAAGTCTATAATATAATAGTAAAATATGTAGTAAAAACAGTCTATTATGTACAGTAATGTACATTAAGCACCCATTAAAAGGAAGTCAGCCAGACAGGTTATGGTCATTTCAGGGATGTAATTTGCCATTTATGATCATGTGATCGTGGGTGGCACATTTGTAGGATTCATTCATGAAAGCTGATGTAATTCTTTTTAGATTCTGTGTGAGATTTAAACTGTGAATCCCAACAGGAAATGTGTATTATATTATAAACTTGAATTGAAGACACAACGAGACTATAATGGAACGGTCAAAGCCGGTCAGTTTACACATTAGAGAGAGCAAGTTGACTGTAAGTCTGCACCAGTATACACATGTATCTTTATCTGTTATAGACTTCGGCAGATCATTCGTTTTGCTTAAAGTCCCTGTAAAGGCAATTTCAAAAAAAAATTCTAAACACATTATAAATGTTAGAAATGTATTGCTAAAACATATTACAAAGACTGTGAACTGTGAAGTACTGAATTGTGGAGTTAGACCGTTAAACAGTTTTTCACCATTGCTATTTTCCGGATTTTCTGTGCGGGGCTAAAACCATAGACAGTAAAAGAAATGGACAGAGCGATCTCATTGGAACTCAGTTGAGACAGTTGAAGCCCACTTTTAGCGATTTTTGAGCACTTTCGTTCCTGACGCGCAGACTCAGACCGACTCAAACTAAGCTTGATGACGTGAGCAACCTGTCTGACAGACGTGAATCTTCTAGTAACTGTGCGTGAAAATTGCCAACGTTAATCTTGCAGAGACGGGGAACTTGAGCAAAGAGTTCTTTGGCGTGAGTGAGCAGGAGTAAGTATTCCTCTGCTTTTATGGACTCATTATCTATGGGCTTCTCCCTTGACGGGACGTCCCCCCGATCGCCTGCGAGCTTCTCCTCCTGTCTGTACGGTAACTTCTGTACAGCGCGACAGAGAGTCGAGTGGTTATGACGCAATCGTTAGCCTATTTTTACTAAATCTGTTTCTACGGGGCCATAATGTAACATAGAAGGTAATGGAGTCTTTTATACATTGTCGTGTTTCTTTAGAAATAAATAATGGACAAATGGAGTCTTTAAACGCCTCAGATGTAAAGTTATTCGCTGTCAAAGTGACGCCAAAATGAATGGGAGTCAATGGAAATGCTAACGCAAGTGAAGTTCTGCTACAACATGGCGGCACCCGGCCGGCTTCAACTTCCGGTCGATGGATTACCCCCTTGGCTAAAACAGGGCTCGATGACGCACTGGAGCCCCTGAGCTCCTGGACACGCCCCTACTTAATGACGCACTGGAGCCGCTGAGGCTGGCCGCTCCTAACAATATTATAGAGCACATTCACATCAGTTTGCCGCTCAATCGCGAGTTACTGTCAGTACTATTAGTAACACAGCCTACAGATTGCTAGCTATGCCTTCGTCACGGAAATGCGTACTACCTGGATGCGATCACCGGATCACGTACAAAACAGATCGGTGTCCTTATTTAAATTTCCGAAAAACGATTACATCAAGAAGAGGTGGATTAATTTTGTGAAGAGCCAACCTTGATGGAGAGCTGAGGATCACCGCCAAAACCCGCCTCTGTAAGTGATCATTTTACACGGGATAGTTTTATAAACTTTCGTCGGAGATAACTGTCTGGGATTCACTGATAATCCGCTGTTACTGGTGAATGGGGCCGAACCGACTCCCGCCTCAGCCTTCATCCTCCCGTCGCGCCGACAACTGGTGCCATCATCGGCAGTGCGTGCCCACCGTGCGAGCATCCATTCCGGCTGTAGAGTTGAGTGTGGACGGCAGCTTTCCCGCGAGTGGGCGTGGTTTCAGCGCAGCCAATGGACACGCCCCCAGCGTTTGAGAGCAGAGATTACTGCTAATTTTTTCAAGATTTTGATAGCTTATTTTATGTACTTGCTGGCTTTTTTTATCATTCAAATTTGGCTGGGTGACTAATAACAAATTTTTCTGTGGTGTGACAAACTCAAAACACATACTTAATTTTGACTTTACAGGGACTTTAACTAATAGGCTACAATACAACAAGACGAAGGCATCAGCTAACACGACATTAAAAAGTTACCATAGTTTAAAAACCTGTAATATTGAGTTATAAAAAAACAATAAAAAACACACACACACACAAACCAACACATTCTCACCTGTGAAATGTTACCCATTTCTGTGGGAATTTAAGTCTCAGCGGTTTCAAGACCCGCAGCTGGCCAATATTGTGACATAGGCCTACACAATTCTCAATTCACTACGCCCTAAAAGTATGTAGGCCTACTCTTTTTGTGAAGAAAAAGTAGATACTTTTGAGTGTGTAGCAAAAGAGTAGCCCTACACAAGCTTTGTGATATCATCACGTCATACAATTGCGTCTTTAACGGTTGCTCTCTGTCGCATCCTGTCACAGTAAACTGGCCTGTCAATCATCTTGTCACAGTTAAAATCCTCCACATTTCATTTCATTTCCTACCTTCTCGGAGAGAAATCCAGTAGCACATTGATCTGCAGTCGCAGGTCTTTCATGCACAGAACTCTCCTCATTTGAATGCATTATGATGCATTTGAAAGTTAATGCCCAAACGGATCTTTATAAAAGTCCACATGTTATTTCAAATGAAATATAACATCTGTTATATTTATAATTCTGATAACGTTAAATAAATATTTTTATCAGGTTAAACTTTCTCAACCCTTTATCTAAACCTCTCACCGTCGGTCGCGCACACAGGGTCGCTCATATCCGCCATGTTTTGTAGTTTTTTTAGCACTTTTTACTCTGTTTACTTTTTTAACACTGTTTGTAGTTCCTCCTCCAAAGCAATGGGTTGTGGGCACCAATCCACACTTCAAAAAACTACCGGAAATCCAAAAAACTTTTGACATAGACTCTTTTCAACAAACAAATACAATGCTTTGGGACACACTTATTCTCACATACTATTTAGGATGGATATGGATATTGGGATGCAGATGCAGGGTAAGCAAAGAGTAAGCAAAAAATATACACTGTTACACACCTCGGGTCGTTAGCGACCCTATACTATTTTTACAAAAAAGGAATGGGAAAACAGGAATTCTTTATTATTTTTACTTGCTATATTGTTTATAATGAATGAATTGAGGAATACTGAAAAGGTTGATGTCTAACTTTAAAAAATGAATGAAGAGGATGGTGGTGTATGATGTCCCTGGTCACTGAAGATGCGTTTCGTTGCGTATGCGTTTCGGTGTTTTGAGAATTTCTATAGCCTATGGTATAAGAAAAAAGCATGTATTTTTAAAAACACAATTAACACATTAAACAATATCTAAACACTAAACTGATTTATAATAATTAAAATGTAATTAATGTTTTAAGCTTTTAAAAAGCTTTTTGTACACTTTCAAAATTATTAAAATCTGTAGCCTAAATACAACAAAGATTGTTACAAGAAAATACCATTTCAGTTTTTTTTACTTCAATGTTTATGTTTAATTCAATGCTACTTGCCATTTCTTAATGTGTTACTGTTTGTGAAATTTACTAGCAATTTATTAGTGAATTTTTTACACCATTTTTTGTGTAGATTTTTGTTTAGTACACTATCAGATGTTGTGGACGCAAATGATTTCATGTTTTTTTTGGAATGACACTGTGCTCAGGCAAAGATTACAGGGATATGTTAACGATACTGTCACATCTGGAAGAGAAGAACAGCATGACATCACACATTTGCATCATACACCTCTGCAATCATCTCATGTGTATAACAGTCAGCATCAATGTCCCATTTTTACCCCGCCGCATTCCTCCATCATTGATATGCGATAAACATAGCTGAGCTCATCTGCCTCCAGAGAGGCTCCACCACTCAGAATTCCAATGTTTGATAAAACCGCAAATATCCTTCCCACGTGTCAGCCTGGAGCTAAATCTTTGGTGCCGTCTTAAATATGACAGGTATTCATACACCCCCTCCTATTTTTGTTCATGCAGAAACAAGAATGTTGCTATTGTTAAATCTCTCATACTAACTAATGTGAGGGTTTCCTTAAAAAAAACTGTCTGTGGGCAGTATTGTTTTGGATCACATTTAAATTTTCAGGGTAGCAACTTGATGAGTTACTGTAGTTGTAAAGTCCTTTAATTACACAACAGATTCAGCTCCATAATCTGATTTGACTTTGTAAAATAGTTGAAAACCATGTACCTGTTACCGCACAATGGGGCACATAAATGGAAATTTATATTAAAGAGTGTGTTAAAAATAATCGGATTATTAACTTTTTATTGATTGTTGATGTCTTTTATAATATTGTTGTTGCTTAGCTTTGTGTTGTGTTTCTATGAACACCGAAAACCACTGCAATGCACAGCCTCTCATAGCTTATTGCTAATTTATATATTCAGATCATATTATATACAGTGCAGATGAGGAGAAATGAGAGGAAAGTGTTTTATCTGAAGGGGAACCCTAAAGTTGCTCTTAACACACACTGTAAATAATGTAAAAAGTGTTTATTATCAGTATACATTTTTAATATAACAAACACCAATCTTTGGTTTGACAAGTGTTGTGATCATTGAAACACTCACATAATGCGTGATACAAATGCATTCATGCTGCTTAGAATAATTTGCCACAAAGTCAGAGCTTATCTCTAAACTATTGTATATGTTGTGAGATATAAAATGCAGCAACAATGAACCAAATATGAAGAAAATATAACAAAGAAAGCATAACTGTATGGCAAATTACTGAGTACATAATATGAAAGCAATGCAGGTGCATAACCAGTTCAAGGTCTGTAAAGATGCATTGCTTTAAGAAACGTATAAATGAAGAAATCAGCACCGAAACAGGGTATGAGTCACAATTTGCTGAGCCCTGAGATGTGAAAGGATTTGCGTTGTTGGAAAGTTTAAAGTTTCATTTATAAATCATGAAACTTTCAAGGTCTGTACAACGCTTGGGAAAATCAGATCTGCTGAAGTAAAGGCTAACAAAGGTGAAGGATGAATCTGCTGTGTGTGCGCTGCTATTCTTGAGTCTCAGAAAATGAATGTTTTTCTGATGCAAGCTCTTCATCTGAGGCTCACCGTGCTCCTTTAGGAGAAAAAAAAAAGAGATCTTTTCAAAACAGTTTTCGGATTCCAGACCTGGACCTTTCCAGCAAGCGTTTTAAAGCAAATGCCACTCCCCTTTAAGCCAGTCTTTGAACTCATGTAATTTCCCTCGGCAAATAGCACATTCTGCTATGTGGTTAAGCATTGTAATTTCAGCTTACATTCTTGTGCATCGCTTACATTCTTTTGTATATTAAAGTTGTCCATTCAAGCAGCTCAAACCCTCTGCTAAAGACCCACCTACTGACACATCATGCGCACACAAACGCATTAGTTCATATCAAACTCTCTTCTGGTGCTGGTGTAGTTGGCGTCTGGTCCACAGACTCTTGTTCTGGCCAGCGACCATGGCGGTAGACGAAGTAATAATCTATGCGTGGCTCACTGTGGTGCAAGGTGGATTTGATCGTGAGAGGAAACTCTTCAGGAGCCAAATGCTTGAAATGGCCCTCAACCAGCACGCTTAGGCAATAGGACTCAGGATCCAATACCTCAAACTTGTCCGCACACTGACTGCACAGGTCCTGGGCGGTAGTGTTGGGACGCACTCCCAGGGTCTTGGTGTTGGAGCCAGCCTCCAGAAAGGACACGTTAATAAAGTCCTGACAGAAAAGAAATTTGAGAAAAATTAATACTCACATTGACTGACCAATGGTTTTCCCTTGCCATTTCGGTTGCCATAATACCTGTACAGAGGAGCGTGACGCTCTGGCTTTGTTTAGGGTGCGGCGACGCTCCCAACGATGAATGGAGTCCTGGATCTCCAAACTTAACTGTCTGGTCACAGCTTGTTTATCATAATTTTTGATGTGCTCCAGAGCTCCATAAGTGGTGGTGAGATAATATGAACCTAGAAGAATATAGACATATAATGGTTATATAGCAGTAACTTTGACATGCTAGCTTCAGTGTTACTTTGTTTGTGACCAAAGCAAATGATAAAAAATTGTAAAATATGTTATTTATAGGTCTTCAACTATGGCAATCTTCGCTCCCAGAGGTTGATTTTTATTGAAGCTAACAAATTTGCTACATTTCAAATGCATTTAGATTTTATTGTTTTACTCTCATCTTGTAATCTTAAAATATGAAAATGAATCAAATTATTACATTGTAGAAGCTGTGACAATCTAAACAAAAAAGTCAACAAATATAAACAATAAGACCATGTGTAAAGAAAGAAAAAATAAAGATACATATCACCCGTGGACAAAATATTTGTTTAATTTGTTAAATCAAGAGTGTCAAATTAGGAAAAAAGTGTGAAATATTGTTTCATATTTTGTATTTATTACACATTAAATGCTATCTGTCACATTTTCCTCAGCAAGCAAATTAATCTGCCTCTCCAAAAATGCTTAAAATGTAATTTCCATCACAGAACGCATTTAAACTCAACGCACTTAAGATGTGGTGGAAAAGTTTTTGATTTTCAAAAAGAAGACAGGCATAATTCGTCTTTGAAGTATGCAATCAATCCATTATGCACATGATCACATCCACGGATTTTTGTATGTTCAATGTGTGTGTGTGTGTGTGTGTGTGTGTGTGTGTGTCCTCACCCTCTCCGAGCTGCAAAGCCGGATCCATTAGCTCCATCATATACTCTACATCCAGCAGCAGAGAGCTGATGTTACAGCGAGCCAAGACGTACATCAGCACAGGCAGGAAGTCATCAGCCCCATGAGCCTTTCCTGGTACATAACAATCAGGAAATAATCCAAATATATTCATTAATAAAATATAAAAATGTTTAAATCATTCATATCACATTAATAATACAACAAGC
Source organism: Rhinichthys klamathensis goyatoka (assembly GCF_029890125.1). Taxonomy (NCBI): domain Eukaryota; kingdom Metazoa; phylum Chordata; class Actinopteri; order Cypriniformes; family Leuciscidae; genus Rhinichthys; species Rhinichthys klamathensis. The sequence continues at coordinate 266,358 of NW_026607131.1, read as the reverse complement.
TCACTTTAAGAACAAGTTATTTCTAAATATGTCTTATGAGTGTGATTCAATCTCACAATATGTGGCAATCCGTTGCTTTGAGAATGTGGATAATGAGCTGCCTCATTGTTTAGGGGCAGATCAATGTGCTGGTTGGCAACTAACAGGGGACACTTTCTCATTCCTGAACGCATTCATTGCAACACTACACAGATTCCTGTTCAGTCATTTGTGCTCCCTGTATATTATTTGTATAGAACAAGAAATATATGCAGGAAAGAAATGCATCCTTGACTGCGTTTGGAGTGCCGCCAATACACTACAATCCAGAATATGATGAGAGAGCTGTGCTGTACACTACAAGCGTCACAAGACTGACATTATTCTGTATGAGCAAAAATCATTTGAACACTTCAGACTTTTAATGCTTAAATTGGGACATTTGACAATGAATATGTAAAAAAAATATTCAGAAACATGTTGGATGTAAAAACTGGTTTGTACTGTATCTGCACTGGCTGTCCATTACTTATAGAATCAACAATAAACTGACATCGGTCTCATTTAAATAGGGAAAAACATTCCTTGGAGCTGTGAATATGAAAGATGAAGTCTGAAGTCTGTATTCTATACCCGTCGCTGTTTTTGCGCTAGCTTTATCACTGGTGCAGTGAAGTAGACTGTAAATAAAATAGCAGTCAATTTGTTGGCCATACTGGAAGGGTAATTCACCCTGGGTTCCCTCAGGATTGTTTTAAATAGGTTTCAGAGTAGTGGTTGTCGGATTTGAGTAAAATAAAGTCTGTGGTTTACATTTGCTGAAGTGATTTTCTTGTCTTGGACACAGAAACTGATTTCACCAAGAGCAACATGTTCTTGGATCAACATCTTTGTTAGTCATCGAACAACATTCAAATCAATCAATCAGATTTAAGGGACAATTTTATGTCAAGTTTAGGCTTACAACCAAGGTTAGGTGCTTACATCAGTGTTATTCACCTATAATTTCCCTCTGATTTTAGGGATAACTTATTGGTAGGGTTAGGTTTAGGGGTAGGGATATGGTTAGGATTCAATTTTCAGAGAGGAATTTGGTTCCAGGATCAACAAAATATGTTTAACTAACTTGGCAAAATCAGGACGTGCATTTTAGACACAATCAAAAAAAAATTCCCCCACATCCTTAAGGTTGTTGTCCATATTTCGTAATTTGTCAGCAATGTTTTTCAATCACTCGACTGTTTCAAAATGCAAATAGGCCTCATCAAGCAATATTAACAACAGACATTATTTTGCTCAGAAATTAAAACCATTATTCTTAAAACATCAAAAATTCCCAAATACTGAATGGCTATATTATCAGTTTGCATTACCTGTTCACGTTGAAATTATTGAATGTTTTTATGATAATACAAGGAAACAACAATGTAACTTGACTGCATACATTCAGCTTTCAAAGAATGATTCATTGTGAGTTCATCTGTTCCGATCTTCATTTCAAAACAGTGTTTTGCAATTAAATGAAGTAGCAATGCGTTTTCAAAACAAGATGGCAATGCGTTGAATTTTAATCTTGGTAATTTAGAGGCGACGTAGTGATTTCTATGCAAGTAAATTGTCTCATTAGATGTAAATTTTATTACTTCAGTATTACATCCCCATAGGAAACCCAGTCCTTTTATTATGGATCTAAAAATAGCACCTGCAGTGTGATACAGTAAGGTTAATTTAAGATAATAAACTAAACAAAATGAGAGTAATAGAAACTGCAGAACCAAAAGTTCTATCTTTTCTAACTTAGTAGGGTTAAACAGTTAAGACAATAAACCAATTGGATTTATCTGTAGTTCAATTAATTTGACTTGAATTAAGTTTAATTAGTAGATTTAAAAAAAAAGATTTAATGAAACAATGCGAAATGTCATTGTTGATCACACTGATATTTTTTCTGTGAAATTGTGGCTGAGCAAACGACTTCAGAAAAGGGTTGTTGATGCCCATGAGACTAGAAAGTGTTGCCAAACCATTGCTTAAGATTGTGGTTTGGAAGTTGTAATAGAGGAAATGGATCTCATTTGTGACTGTTCTTCGAGATGGATAATTCTTTGAATAACACTTGAATAATAGCTCAGGATCTGCAAGCAAAGCTCATCTGGGCTAATCTCAGTGCTCATGAATACCTATTAAAGAAAGCACTGAAACAAGAATGGTGTGTATGAAAGGATAAAAAAGATCAGTGGTTCTCAACTGGTGTGTTGCAACCCAAAGATGAGTCGTGACTGTTCTGATAGCAAGGAGAAAAATAGAAACGATCAAATGCAACTGCAAAATTGTGAGTTGTTAGGATACTAAAATAAATAGGCTTATACGTTAGTAAAATAGAGAATATGTGATATTATTATTATACCGCTCGTTTCGTGTCTTAGGCCATCAATGTGTACTTACATTTACGAGTCATTAAATCATGTTTAATTTGGACTTCTCTGTGCATGCTCTTTGAGGTGGTGACCATAGACCTGCATTATATGAATGACAGACAAGAACGGTTTGACCTAAAAATATCAAAATTGAAACTACTGCAGAAACAAAGACACCTACATCTTGGATTCCCTTGAGGTAAGCTAAAACATATCAAAAAATAATTTCAAAGTGAACTATCCCTTTAAGAACAGCTCAGATGCAGATGCAGAATAATATAAACAGACAAAAACTTTGAGAATTGATATAAATACTATGCATGTCAAGCCATCTCTTATGCAGCTGTAGCATTTCCTTATTTGGAGGAACTAATGACAGCTTTGATATAATCTAGAGTCTAGACTAAATTTGGGGTGAGGAGGAAAAGGTGGAGTTTGAGCTGTAGAGAAACATTGGTGACGTTATTTCCATCTGATTTCTCTGTTCAGAGGTTGTGCTCTTTCCTTCATATTTTCTAGAACTGATGAGTAATGATCTGAGCTGTGTTTCCCCAAAAGGGCTTACAACGCTTTTGGGAAATGCAGCCCTGACAGGTGATAATATAATATAATATAATATAATATAATATAATATAATATAATATAATATAATATAATATAATATAATATAATATAATATAATATAGAAAAAAGAATAGAATAGAATATGAAATATTAACTAAAAGGGATCTACTAAGGGTGTATCTGAACTCTAAAGAATGTTTATAGAGGATGTTAGAAGGCAGATATTATTATTATTGATATGGTATATGTTTATAAACATGAATGCCAGGCATAATATACAGTAAGTATAGGATCAACTATATCGCTAATTCACAACATTTCAAATCAAACCCACCTGGAGAGCCCACAGACATAGATTCATAGATCATTTTGCAGGTCTTGAGGAGCAGGTCGATCTTCTTCTGAGGTGAATATTCTAGGTGTAGGTTACTGAGCTTTGTTTGAATTTTCTCCATGATGGCATTTTCAGGAACACTTGTAATGATCCCCAGGTCTGTGGTGGTGGTCCCCTGAACCACCTGCTGGTTCTCTTTTAATTTCTTCAGATTTCCTGCACGGGAGTGGATATCCTTCAGCCCATTATACACAGCCTCCCGCAAGGGTTTCAGGACACTTTTGCATAAGGCCGCTTCAATAATGATCTCTGAAGAGGGGGAAAACAGATACACACATAAACGCATAAGGAAAATTGCATACCATCTCCAAGATAAGCTTTATTCATTTATATATTCTTTATACATTATTTATATGCGTCTGACTTTTAATCATAGAAATCTAGGAGGATATGGCTTCAAATATTATATGCCTATATCACTGTGAAAGTCTTCATAAGACATTAATACATTTTTAATACTCTGGTGCTACAGAGAAGGAAAAGCAGCAAACATATCTTGTGTCTCAGTGCGAGAGCGTTCATTTTCCTCACAGGAAAATATGAAACTTTCTTAGTAATGCACCCACAATCACTAGTTAGAAACTTGATGATTTAATGCTGCTTTAAAAATGCAAGAAGATTCCTGGGCTTTCTCTCTGAGCAGTGAATCGATAATAAAAGTGATTGTGGTTTACTGTGGACTTTTTTTTTTTATGGACTGAGAAGCACAATAGAGAAAGCTCAGTCTTTATAGACGGTCTATTAAGTTTAACGTAAGGTTGGTGGCAACGAAATCTTCAGGTGCTTTGCTCAGATGAGCTTGAAACGTAATTACATCAACAATACAAAAAAGACAGTAGATCTGTTTGCACATTTTGCATTCTTGCTAATTTTAGAATGATAAAATGCTGGATGGAATACAGCCAGATGTGAATAAAACTTCCAAAATGTGCATAAAAACATATGCTCGCTTGAGTTTTTATCTGTTATTATTTGTTAAAAATAATTTTTGCTTTTGAATAATTGTTCATCACAGAAGTGTTCATAAATTCAAGTTGCTTGGATGGAAACATGCTGACATCAGAAGCTAAACATCTGAAAATTTTCACAAATAATTGTTTAGAAACTAAAAAGCAGAAGTTCTGACAGTAAATATAATGCAGAGGTCAATTACCCAGTTTCTCCTCAGAGTATGCGATTGCTTCCTGTAGATTTTGCAGCTCTGCACTCTGGATCAAGTAGCTTTTCAGTTGGGTTATCATCTGCCGGATCTCTTGGAGCATCTCTGTGCTGGAGGTGTGTTTCCGCATGGTGTCCAAAGTGAAAGCTCGATAATCCTTAACAAGGTTCCCAAAGTACGTGTTTCCATCCCGGGACATTTCGACAATGCGTTTCTGACACTTGCGGTCCGCATTCATGAAGCCTGTGAGGACATTGGAGAGGTTCGCCATGGACACCATTGATAGGCGTTGCTTGGCACGGTCTAGCATAATTGTTGATGTCCTCTTCATCACAGCACCTGTTGCCACAGTATCCGCATCCTCCTCCGTGCTACTGGTTGAGTAGGAGTCATGGTCTGCTGGAGCTCCACCTTCAGGAGAGTATAGAGAAACATCTGAGACTTTGGGATGACCGGCGTTGATGCAGAGCGAATGGCGGACAGGATTGGGGCTGCTGGAGTTCAAAGGAACAATGGAAGTGTGCTCTTGGGGAATTGGCGTAAGTGAGTTTCCAAAGCTTTGGGAGACTTGTCCCGTCAGATTCTGAGACGGTCTTTTCTTCCTGGGAGGTGCCACTGGAGCATTGGGCCGCTTCGGTTTAGGTGCTACCTCTCGAGTCACCATTGGAGCTCCATTAGTTACCTTAGACTCTTCCTCTGGCACCTCCTGAAGTTGCTGAGTAGCTGGGTCCATAGGCTTGTCCCTTTCTTCTACACTGTCATCTAGGCAAATGAGAGATGCTACAGGGACTTGTGGAATATCGTCTTTTGCTTCTGTGGAGGTGCTGGAGTAAACTTCCTTCTGCGTTGGTTCCTCTGAAGCTTGCTTTTCAGATAACCGCCGTCGGATAGGAATTGGAGGAACTCGATGTGAAGCTGTATTAGAAAGTTGCTTTCCTTCTTTGCCCTGAGCTGGTTGTAAGACAGCTGACTTGTCACACTCAGTGCTTGGGGCAGGAGTTCCCTGTCTCTCTTGTTCTCGGTCTACACACTCACAGTCATTTCCTTCCTCTTTTTGGACTGAAGGGGGAGGAGAACTAAGACCTGGCTTAAACTCCCCTTTTGAAGGCTTGACTAATGCATAGTTTAGAGAGCACTCAGGTGCACTGGGAGGACGAGGGCGTAGGGGTGGCGGCCTTTTGAATTTGGGAGGAGCCTGCAGGACTGGTGTGTTGAGACTCTGGGTCCTCAGAACAGGGGTAGAGGAGGTGGGCATCAAGCTGTTGCTGCATTCCTCAATGAAAATTGGGTTGACATACCAAAGCCGGTCACTGCCAATGGAAAGCTGGATTTCACAGGAACTGCTTTGCCCCTGTCTATCCGAAGCACCACAGCTACCAGCAACGTTTTCCACTTCCTCGTGACTATTCAGAGCTGAGTTCCAGAACTCTGTGTTAGTATGAGAAATATGAATGTTATCATTATTTAACTTTTACAAGACAATTTCCACATGCTAAATTATTATATGCTAGCATCAATTGCTATTTACACTTATTGCCCATGAACTGTCACCATTATTTTATAATTGAGATTCATATCGCTTTAGGGTGCGATGACAAAAGGTAAAAAATAAAGTGCAAATGCACACTACCAAATAGATTTACTACCACTAACTAAATATAGCATAGACAAAAGCATAGACATTTTGTATAGTTGAGGACTACAAAGCTGCACTATTTTTTTCCTAATTTAAAAAGTTTTACACACAAATATTTGAATAGAGCTTTCGAAAAACCATCTCAAAGGAGAATAAGAGTCATATCAGTACCCTAATGTTTTATATGTACATTGTGAAGGGGCGTCTTGTGAGGGAGGTGACAAGTTCATATGACCAGCCAAATATGACTTACTTTCTTGTTCCTCCCCTGTTATTGGACACTTTTCGTTCTTGAATAATTAATCATGGCTGACTGCTAATAGACCATTGATTTTTACAATAGCACCTGCAGTCCCACATAAAATATGTGCGCAGAAGTTCTGCAGATTTCTCCAGAATTGGAACGCATCCCACACATACTCCGCCCCTTGCACATTCATTTGGAAATATTCTCTGGGGCGGCATGGGGCACGTATACATGCACACAATGAGACACTCAGTCAACAGCAGCATTTTCATGGTATTCCAACCACTGTTCTGCCCAGTCCTCTCGTCTAGGGCAACATGTGAGTCAGGGCAGCTACTGAATAAGAGCTCTGTTTAAAACATTTCACTATATTTACCACAGATTTACTCTGAAATCAGCACAGAAAGTACAAGTCTGCAGACAAAAAAATTGCTGAGTGCAACTTTAAATAAACTAAAATTATAGAAGATAAACTATTGTTACGTCTTACCTGCACCTAGAGAAGAGATCACCTCCATGTCCTCATATTTAGCTACCTTTTGAATTACCTGAGGCAACTTCAGAGGAAAAGGGAGGATGTCCCTGAGTAAAAAAGACAAATAAAAAGTCTATTTTAGACATTTAAAAAAAATATTCTAAGTAAAATGGACATTTGTGATTTTGTTTTTTTGTTTATCTTACCGGCTAACACAGTAGAAAGCAATGAGTTTAAAAATGTTCTCAAACACCAGCACAGACCCTTCAAGGTACAACACTGCAGTGAATGAAAGAAACAGACATGTTAATATTAGGCACATAACTGGTCCCTGATGTTAATACTTCGATTTGGTGGTGGCACTAGTTCTTTGTTCTTGTGACTTTTTGCCTACTGATGTAAACACTAAAATAGAACCTAACTCACTGTGTAATATCTGTAAGAATGGGAAGTGGGATAATAATGAATGATGATGTGTAAATAAACATGTCCTGACCGCCCCCACGCTTACGCCCGTTTCACACATACTCCGTGTGCAGTGCGTATGCGGTGCGTGTTGCGGTGCGTATGCGGTACAGGAGCAGCACGCGCTATAGTGCTTTCACATATGCTGCGTGCGTTTGCAGTGCGCAGCTGATCCGCGGCTGTACCACAAACACATTTACTCACTATTTGTATTTCAAAAAATCATCAATCAAATCAAGTTATCAGCAGCAAAAGTTTTTGCCTCCAGTGCAATTCTCTTTGTAGGCCTATTCACGTTTAAAACACAATTTAAACGACGTATTATTCAATGCATTACTTTTATATAGGCCTAGATTATAGGCTATATTAAGTTGCTCAAGCAAGTGGTAACATATTTAACCATGTACTTATATTAAAATCGCAAACATTTTAAATTAAAACTTAAAATTGACAAAAACAGCAGACTCATACCTTTTCTTTTGCATAATTCAAATCTGTATACAATAAATCTTGCATGTCACAAATAACTTGTTTTTCCACCTCAACGAATGAGACGAGTGTCGTTCATTATGTGGCCTTGTTGAAGTAAATTGTAGCTTTCTTTGCTTTACCCCGGTCTTAAAGTAAAAAGATGACTGTGAACAAAGTAGTATTTAATTAAATGCATTTATGGTTACATTTTATTTAATTAAATACATTTATGGTGAGATTACTACATTTTATTGAATTAAATGCATTTATGGTGAAATTACTACATATTCAGGTCAGTCTGTGTTCATTTTGACCACGAACCGTGCGCTGTCACTTTAATTCAGCGTTTGCAGCACAGCAGAAATAGACTCGGTGCGGAAACGATCTCTGCACTGCTGTATACGCACCGCAACTGGAACGGATCGACGGACCGCATCCGCGTGCAGTGTGAAAGCTCTAACCTGTTAACATGGGTACGGAAAAAAATACGCACCGCATACGCACTGCAAACGGAGTATGTGTGAAACGGGCGTTAGGCTACAGAGTTTTTATTTCAGCCAAAAAAGAGAAGATGAAAACAATAGACTTTGCAGCTTCGTAACCGCTGGACAAATAAGACTGCTTTGTAAAAAATGAAAATGACCACACATATGCACTCAAGCACAGACACAGACACACACCAGGAAATGAAGCTATAAGAGGCCAGTGCAGGACATCCTGTAGTTACTACTGCAATGCATGGCTGGGAACAGGAAACCTGTGGCCCGCAACCCCTACCGTCAAACACCGCTGATACCCTTAAGGACCTGTTTATATCTCTGTACGCACTCAAACATCTATGCCAATTTATTCGGGTATATATCCACGTTTGTTTGTGTGTGAGCCTTTGGATGTGTTAGGGTCTGTATGCAAATGTATTTGTGTGTGGGTTTGCCTATGGCATAAAGGCATTCTGCACTCAACACTAAATCAAATATGGACAAACCCAATCATTGGTTTTGTCCATATTTGACCTAAACATAGGTTGAAACAACCCAGCATTTTAGAGTGAAGTTGAAAGAACAGTCATTTCTCAATGCAAAAAAACTCACAGGACTTTTCTTCCTTTATAGGCAGTTCCTTGACATGGGGCTCCCCCAGCTGGTCAGGAAGACGTACTGCCAGTACCATCGTTTGTTGACTTGAATCCCTCCTGACTAAAAAGATCTGCAAAATCAAACCAATGACACAATCAGTTCGGCAGTAGAGCTTGTAAGGATCACACAACGCATTTTTGCATTTAAAAACCCAAGACGCAGTGCAGGGGAATAGTAAAACAGTACAGTAGGCTATGATATTGAGATCACTTTTATGAGAGGTGTAGGCCTATGGCAAAAAAAAAGAAAAAACATAAATACATAAAATATGTTGCCGAACAGCAGGACTGAACGCTATTGTTTCTAAAATGAAAAACTTTATATAAATAAAAAAATAAAAAATAAATACTTAATAATCGTCATAGCTAAAGTTGCGTTCACGTCAAAACATTCTCACCTGTGAAAGGTGTGCAATGTTGCGGCTGTGGCATAATAGTAGATTGTTATACTGTATGTGACGAGTCGACACATTGACCGTTCCAAGATGACTGGCGCGCCGACGTGTCTGACTCTGGAGCGGTTGAATATGGCATACATATGGTAATTACGGTTATTATTCTGAACTGTAAAAAACCTTCATGTGCTTGTAAAACTTGCAATTACAACCTGTAAACTTGTACCTTATCCTCGAAACTTGTACCACGTGGCTGCTGTACCACCTGACCACTGCAGATTTGTGTTCGACTTGAAGCATGCTACAGTAGGCCTATGCATACCGATCGGTGTATGACCGCGAGAGTGATTCGAAAGCATTGTACCGAGCATTTGCTGCATTCACGCATGCAATTATGCATTTCTATGGCAATACTATCAACACTTAAATTAATCTGCAGAGTTCACGTGGTACAAGTAGGAGCTCTCGGAAAATTCCCTGCTGTACTTGCAAGCTCTATGAGGACGTGCTTTTTACAAGTTAAAAATCTTGTAATTACGGTAATTATGACATGGCGTGCAGCATGATTGTTTTTTTTCTGATTGGTCTTGGAGGCGGGTATATGCTTTGTGCTTAAAGTTTGAATTTTAAAAACAAGGTGTTCTCTTGGCGCAGCACAACAGTCAAACACTTGGTATTTGAAAAAGGTATTTGACTTTTTTTTTTACTTAAAATAAATAAAGTGCAATAGAACAAAACAATGCATTCTATGTGAATCATCTCCTGTGTTTTCCTCTCACCCCAGGAAACTCCTTGCTCAGTATATGCATGGCTCTGTCCTGCTTCATTCCCAGTTGAAGCCACACTGGACACGTCTTAATCAGTTTCTCCAGGATGCTGATACTAGGAGGAACAGGTTTATTGGTCTTGCTCACTGGAGATGTGGGGACTGATGGTTTTGGGACTACTGGTGGAGGTGGTCTGGGTTGAGGTGGAGATGAGGGCCTATTGACAGGAGGTGGAGGTGGTCTAGGCATGGCTGAGGAGCAGCTCTTAGGAAGAGCAGAGGAAAGTTGTGCTGGGAGGGGTGGCTTTGAGGCCTGGGGAGACATGGGTTTGTGGGGAGGAGGTAAGGATGGTTTGGAGTTAAGCTGAGGTGAGGAAGGTTGTACACATGAAATTGGGTGTGAAGTAGGGAGCGGAAGGGAGGCGGTGTCAGTGGAAGGGTTGTCAGATACATCAACCAAAGGGAAGGCTGAAGAAGTCAAGGAAGAAGAAAGAGGACTAGGAGGAAGAGGAGTGGTTTGTGAATGGAAAGAGGCCTGAATAGGTGAAGATATGGGTGGGGAAGAGGGTTTGGAGAGGCTTGGAGGTGCTGTGGAAGGGCCAGGAGAAAGCATAGTGCATACTGCACGACACACAAAACTTTGAGAAGAATCCGATGAATCTTTTTAGATCACCCTGCAGAAACAAGAAAGATCATACAAAAATCTCAGTATAACAAAACTGCAACAAACTCGAGAACAAGATAACCACTGTATCATACAGTAGAAGGAAAAACAGAAGTCTTCTTTTGATTTTTGTAAAACATGAGGTCAGTTCAGAATGTCATATGATCGTAATAAATGTGCCAACATGGCTAAGTTGTGCAATAGGGAATGTGTCAGCATTTTCATGTGAGTATGAAATAAGCCTTGTGCATCGTATAGCAGCCGTTTTGTTCTCTGTTCTCTCAGCTAAGTTGCTGCTGTCTCCCATTCTTCCTGTTTCTTGGCTACCAGGATGTTTCCCTCCTCCAGTTCCTGCAAACATCTCTCCTTTGGCATTGCTGTACTGTAATATCATATATGGCATATGCTTCGGGGGAAATTTTTAGCTTGCATGCAACTCATTTGCCTTTGCAGACAGCAAGCCATATCAATATTTGTTGCTTGCAAACTGAACATGAGAACCAATGAATGAATTCACTAAACACCGCTGTATTTGTCAGGAAGTAGTTGATTTCTTTAGCCTTTGATAACACTTTATTTTACAGTGTCCTTGTTACACGTTACATGTAGTTACTGTAGTAATAACTATAAATTAGGGATAATTACATGCAACTAAACCTAAAGCAACCCCTATTCCTAACTCTATTTAGATAATTATTGTTATTCAGTTCTTAAATGTATAATTACACTGTAACACGGACACCTTGAAATAAAGTGTAACCTGCCTTTTCATCACTGCCCAATTATTGCAAAACACAATAAAAAGATAATATCCATTAAATAAAACTTGAACCCAATGTCACGAGACATTGGGTTTAGAGACAATACCCAAGACATAGAGACAAGCAACATGGGTGTTTGTGCAATTCCTCAACATTTACCTGGCTGAAATGCACATGTTGTTGGCAATCTTAAAACACATCAGATATGTAAAAGCATTACAAAAAGATACAGATCTGGGCCTGGGAGACATATCCACATCCCTCCCACATATTCAGGATAGTGACCTTTCAAAATGGGGTTTTCTTAAAGGGGTCATATAATGGTACATGCACTTTTACAAGTTGATTGTACTGAAATGTGTGTTGGCAATGCCTGTACACAACCATCATACAATGATAAAAATCTATCCAGTGTTTTTGTTTTAATCTCTTTATATGTTTTCCCCTGCCTCAAATCAAGCCGTTCGACCTTGTGACGTCACACGCTCGGAAGCCCCTCCCACGATTGTTGATTGACAGCAGCATTTCAACACAGACCCGCCCTCGCTCGTGAGGGAGCTGTCAATCATAGTCTGCGCGGACCGGTGCGCTCATTGTTGATATGCTGGAGCTGTCTATGAGCAGAATGGCGTCTAAGCGATTGTGGTGTTCTGTTCTTGGGTGTAATAACAAACACAGCAGTCATTTTAATGTTCCTAAATCCGAACTGCTGAAGACGCAGTGGCTGAGTTTGTTTTCGAAGGGAATATTCCCCACGAGCAACGTCAATGCTCTCATGTTTGTGCGAATCATTTCTCACCAGACTGCTTTATAAACGAGGAGGGTCAGTATAAAGCTGGTTTTGCTAAGAAGCTGCTCATGAAAAAAGGATCGGTACCAGCTATTCGTGTTCCTGCTGAACCCCCAGAAGAACTGAAGTGAGTGTAACATTTTATTAAACTTTATATTATGGGGCGGCAGTGGCTCAGTGGTTCATGTGGGTTGTCTACAAACCGGAAGGTTGGTGGTTCAATCCTCGGTTCCACCTGACCAAGTGTCGAGGTGTCCATGAGCAAGACACCTAACCCCAGCTTCTCCCGACGAGCTGGATGGCGCCTTGCATGGCTGCCGTCGCCCGTCGGTGTATGAATAAGTGAGTGAATGGGTGAATGTGAGGCAAATTGTAAAGCGCTTTGGTGGCTATTGGGTCAGTGTAAGCGCTATATAAATGCAGTCCATTTACCATTAATATTTATATTAATCTTTGCAAATTGCTAGCTGCACGCTTCACAATGAATGCGTCTAAGGTTTACACTCAGGGTCCATTACGGCATGTTTTCTATGTACGACGTTCTCAATATAATTCATAATCCCACGTTTATACTGAACAACACGTTATGGTTATTGTGTTACAAACGGTGTACGCATAGAACAGAGAGGCGGAGTCAGCAAAGCTCATTATCATTTAAAGGCCTATACACTGAAACGGCGTGCTGAAAACAGAGCTGTTTTTGACCAGGTAAAATAAGTGTTTTCTTGCAATACTAATGAGAATTTTTAATTAAAGTATATTTCAAACTTTTAATTTAGACCCTAAAGAATCATATTAGCTTGTACAAAAATGGCATTATATGACCCCTTTAAGCTTTTACAGTTGGACCCATGATATTCACAATAGTGTTTGGAAATTCACAAATATTAATTCATCTTTTAAATAAGTATAAAAGTGAAGACTTCCAGTTGTTCCGGCTTTCCAGTGGTTTTCATTCATCCTTAAGTCTTTCCAAAAAGTGAGCATAATTTCAGGACTTAACAAATACCTTTTCTGCTCAGTGAGAGCAAATAGTAAAACATGCTAAGACAGCTGTGGTGTATGTATATACTGAATGGATGTTTGTGTATCTGGCAATACTTACTCTCAGGATGCTCCGTGTTCCAAGATGGTCCCAACAGCTGTTTTCATCATTCAGTCTTAAAACTCAACATTCTTCCTTTGGCGTCACAAATAATCCCTCACAGAATGACCAAATATGCAGTAAAAGCTGTCCTCCATATTCTTGCTTAGCTCTTTCACTTTGTGTTTTTCTCTTTGGTGCGTTTTCCAAATTATGTATTCCTTTTGAGAATGAGGGTGGCCGCAATCATTAAAATGCAGAAAAAAACAAAAAGAAGAAACAGAAAAATGCACGTCCCCTTTTCTCTTTTTCTTTCTAAACTTCCTGTCAGCAATGTAGTCAGGAAGGGGCTGTCCAGGGTGGTCAGCCAACCCCTTTCCACCCCCCTACAGTCTCACACACACAGTTGAGCTAAATAAACCTCAAACATTAACTCTGCTTCTCCTCGTCTCCGTCTCGCTTTCATAGTGAACGCAGCATAAACAATGTCCGCAGATGCGTTAACCCCAGAAACAGAGCTGTGAGGAGTGAACTTCCCTCCCTCCTCCCCCATAGAGTCTGAAAGTGTCTGAAGTTAAACAACTCCAGATGCTCAGGAACCCCAAAAGAAGTTCCATAAGGTCTGCAGTCCAACATATGGTTAGTTTTACCATTGGGAGCGAATGGCATCCCATCCACCCCACCCTCCTCGATGCTCCGTCCTTATCGTTGGATCCATAATATTTGCCAAGAGCGTCCTCAAAGCAAATTGATGGAGAACATCTACACTGCATCACCTGTTCAAGAGCCATCAGGAGGGGGAACATATTTGTGATGCTGCCAAGTATAATGCACTTTTAAACGATTCGTTTTCCATTTGCATTAGCAGGCAGTTGACTGTAATCTCAAAAGCTCTGAAAACTTTAAAGAGTGTGAAGCATTTGCAGGTTAATGCATCAAGATCATACTATGAAAATATAAGTTCTGACCAGCAAATTGTGTACTATGAAAAGAAAGTGCATTTTAAATGAACTGTTGAAGTCTGATGTTTTGCATGACAAATCAATTTGTATAATCATCTAGGTTTGTTTGTAAGAGCTTCACAAGGGTACCGTGAACCCGTGAGCTTGCAAGCAGATGCTTCCTGTTAGTGAGGTGTGACTTCCACAAGTGAGTGAGCTCAAAGAAGAAAAGACACTATCAATCCTGACCCAAACAACCTAAGTGTCAGGTTTGTAGATGAGATCTTCTCCATCTCACTCTCTGTTGTGAAATATCTGTATCATTGTGGTAACTGAGTGACTTTCACTTGATAACTATTTTTAGAGTTATTTAAGACTCATAATGAGTTGTGCAAACAAGCAAAAGGTGAATTTTTTTTGGCTGCAAGTTAAAATGGCGACGCTGTTCTGGGTTCAGCTCAAGTGATGACTACCGTGGAATCTTGGAAGGGGTGGAGGGGGGGTGGGGTTGATGTGACTCACTCCTCACATCCAGGAGACTCAGTCACTGTTTCCACTCGGCTCTCACAGCTGCTGCCAGTTCAGCAGAAACACTGCATGAAACTTCCCAAATCACTGTAACTCTGCATTCATAGGACGAACACAGCTTCACACAGCTACAGGAATTTCTAAATTCAGTAGTCCAGCAACATTCGTTTGCCCAATACAGTATACATACGAACACTGGAAATAGTATTAAGTCCTATATCCTTGAATTTTATTGGCCTAGCGGCATCTTGATGTAAACGTTCAACCGCACTGGCTTTGTGTTTGCATGTTCCAGACAGGCTGTCAGTCTGTGCATTAATGGTGGTGATTTATCAGTTACTCTTTCTGCGGGTTACATCATTACACCAATAGATGGCGAAAAAAGGTTGTCTTAATGAGTGAGTCATTAAATCATTTATTCAATCAATTAATTAAACAATGGGGATTAATTCAAGAATTACTTTTTAAGTACCACCAGATATTTTCGTATTTGGCCCTGTCCCAAATGGCACACTTGCGGCCTTAAAGGTGAACTAAGTAACTTTTTTACCTTAACCGAACAGCTTTGGAGTCATTGTAATGTTTATATTACTGATTTCGTGTTGAATGGTGGTCATCTCACACCCCCCTGGTGCCTGTGAGCCGCAAAACCACCCTTGCAACTTTGGGCCGGCGCGCCGCCGGCCTGAGTGTTAGGAAGTATCATGTGATATCAGGTCTCGCGAGGTAACGAATTGCTTTACGGCAAAAAAACAGATCTGATAAAATGAGCATCAAACAGAAATAACCCGGCGCCGTATACATGTGGTGTTGGGCGCGCGCAGCTCTTAAAGGGGCCATACCTTATTTTCACTCGTTACAGCGTCCATCCTACTGAACAGGTACCGGTGTACAGGGGGAGGGGATCCGGCTGTGAGTGCGAGCCATCTCTGCGTGAGTGCTATTCACGACAGTACAAGTACTCCACAGCTACTCTAGGGGTCGCTGTTTGACAAAAACGGAATTCTTACTGAGTGCTGCTTTAAGCCCCGATATACTGCAAGCGAAATCGAAGAACGAACTGATGTGACGTCATTTCGAACAAAATCAGGCTGAAACGAAGTTCTTTTTGGGAGTTCGAAACAACTCGCCAAAGTGAACTTTCCGTAAAAGTTCGCTCACGGCTGCTAAACACCTTCGTACATTGGTCCATGGCGATTACGTAATAGGTGTGCGCGGAAAACCTATCTTTCACGTGAAAACCTTTCTGGTTAATTTGGCCTGTTCAGTCGGTCGAGGTTAGAGATCCGTCGGATGTTCGCTAACAGTATATCGCTGCTCATGTATTTCGAAGTTTGTTTTACCCCTAAACGAAGAACGAAAAAGAACATCTCCATGAGTATATCGGGGCCTTTACAGTGGCCGACATGTGCATCCCTGTGAAATACAAGATACCAAGGTGATCCAATTTCCATTTTAGGTTTCCGAAGGGTGGGGACTCTTTGAGGCCACTAATGCTCCCTCAATGTGCAATATGCAGTCAAAACAGTATTACATCATGAAAGTGTGGACAACAAGGGCTTATGGTGCCATTTGGGACAGGGTCATTATATAAGGAGATACCAACCTCCATGGTTCTGCTATTGTGAAAGCGGTCGACTTTAAATGTATGCCCTGCAAACAAATCACATTGTAGCCTTTTTTTATTATTAAACTTTATTGAACAATTTTAATTTACAAACTCAAGCCTTGGGAACAGTAACTTGCATATGAAAATATAACAAATATACACATAGTTTCAGTATATCTCCAGTCCTATATAGTAGCCTACGTGCAATTCTTACTCAGACTAACAAGTAGCAAAATCAGCCTTACATAACCCAGGGTTATTCAATTAAAGCTCCAAGAGGTCCGGCCTCTGTATTTCCTTCCCAGTGTAGGTCTGGACAATACTTTTCATGGCAGCCAGCATAGTACATTTTAAAAGAACAAATCCTAAAGTTTCACAATAGTCATCAAAGATAAGAATCTTGGGCCCCGAGATCTGAAGCAGTGATGTCTAGGAATTCATTTTTTTAACCAATATTAAAAAAAAAAAAGTCAATATTTCTCTCAATATGAATATAAAAAGGTTAGGTTTTATCAGGCCTTTTTATTTTATTTTACATTTAGACATCTACCTGTATGACACATATAAGGAGTTAGAAAAACTGAGAAAACATACTGGGGGAGGGTTTACCTCTTAAAGGGGACATATCATGAAAATCTGACTTTTTCCATGTTTAAAGGCCCACTGAAGTTCCTTCGAATGCTCAGCTTTGTATGATGCATTGACGTGATTTCCATTGAAACAGGAAGCTAAGGCAGGACATATTGAATGGCTCCTCCCCCTTTTCAAATAGCCAATAGCGTTTAGTTTTAGATTGAGCATTTGATTGGACAGAAAATGTGATGAGAAGCTGAAGTCCGCGGCGATGTCATACAAATACGTGATCAATTTTAGCGGAAGTGAGAGACTAAGTTTTGAATGCTTAAATCCTCTAAATGCGAATTTTGTCATTGTTTTGGAACACACCAGCTTATTCATAACTTTTGGGCTAACATATTCATACTAAGAGCTAAAAAACATACATTGATTTCACATTTTGTTGATATCAGGGGTTCATGAAGTGCTATAATTGGGTCCCCGGTGCATCTACCAACCCAGAAAACGTGAAAAGTGACAACCCTGTAACTTTGTTTTTTTGATAAGCCTTTCTCTGCAAGCATGTCAAAAAAAATAAGCCGATCAGATTTCGCTCCCCTTTTGACGTAGGAAGGGGATCTTGTTATAATATTACCTCCCCTTAATCTGCACGTTTCCACCCAAGCGACAACAGTGTAACCAGTTCTAACACAAGGGCAAAAGTTCGAGCAAACCATGCAAACTGTTCTGTCGTTGCTGCACAGACGAATACAGAACACCATTTAGAGTCCCAGTCTCAGATGAGACAAGAGAGCAGTGGATTAATTTTATTTGGGGGGGTTGCTAATACTCATTTTAGAAAAAGTATCTATTTTGGTGCTCTCTACGGTGGCCGAGACAGCTCAACGCGCTGCAACTGAAGCAAACACATACAAATAGAGAAAAACGCGTGCAAATAGAAAAAAACGCATGCAAATAGAAAAACACGCGTGCAAATAGAAAAAAACACCTGCAAATTAAAAAAAACATCTTCATCAGTTTCACAACACACGTGTGCTCCAAATAAGGAAACGCGCTGCAAAAGTTCACAACACAACCAAATACAGAAAACACGCTGCAAATAACACAGACCACAACGGAAATGTTTCCAGGGGAACCAAATAAGTGACGGACCCGGCCGAGACGTGCTTATTGCTCGTGAGCTTCCCTATGCCATACTCCCTTCGAAGGGCAGATTGCAGAGCCCTTTTGGAGTGAGCAAGGCTCTAGTGTGCTGTTAGGCAGCCGTGTGGAGCGCACTTGATGAAGGGAGCAACTAAAGACAACGTGGGATGTTCCCATGACAACGCAGCACGGTGTCCATCAGCTGGTCTTACGACAGAAATATGATGCTGTTAACATAACGGATGCAAATACATTTTTATTTTTAGTTTACAAAAAAAGCTTTTAAAATATGCGTTATATATCTGTGTCTCAACTTTAAAATGTTGGACCCTACATTACCTAACATTTCTTACGAAACTTTTCTTTATGAAAATGTAATAACATGAAACAATTTGTACAGTGTAACTGATGTATAGATAAATATCTTTCC
This sequence comes from Rhinichthys klamathensis goyatoka, assembly GCF_029890125.1. Classification (NCBI taxonomy): domain Eukaryota; kingdom Metazoa; phylum Chordata; class Actinopteri; order Cypriniformes; family Leuciscidae; genus Rhinichthys; species Rhinichthys klamathensis. The sequence continues at coordinate 247,729 of NW_026607131.1, read as the reverse complement.
TTCATGATTTTCTTCTTTATCTTTTTTATTTATTTATTTTAGTTTCCAGCTCATTGTTCTTTTCTCATTTGTATTCTGATGACATTGAACAAATTGTTAATACATTTTGTACATTGTATACAAGTTGTATGTCATAAAAAATGTAATTTCTGTATGTTTTGCACAAACAAATAAATAAACAAACAAATAAATAAAGTATAATGTTAAGCTGTAAGCACCATCACGCATAGATTTATGGATATCTATGCCAGCACGTCCCAGCCGGGTTCGTCACTTATTTGGTTCCCCTGGAAACATTTCCGTTGTGCTCTGTGTTATTTGCAGCGCGTTTATGTATTTGGTGGTGTTGTGAGTATTTGGAGCACACGTGTGTTGTGAAACGGATGAAGATGTTTTCTTAATTTGCAGGTGTTTTTTTTTATTTGCACGCGTTTTTTTCTATTTGCATGCGTTTTTTTCTATTTGCATGCGTTTTATTTTATTTGCATGTGTTTTGTTTTATTTGCACGTGTTGTTTTCTATTTGCATGCGTTTTCTTCAGTTGCAGCGCGTTGAGCTCTCTCGGCCACCGTAGCTCTCCGTGTTTCTGCTACTGTTATAAAAATAACCGTGCCATCTGCAGGCAGCTCGTGTGGCACTTTACGTCTTTGCGAGAGCGAGAGAAGCACGCGCACGGAGCAGAAAGGGCTTGAAGCGTATTTAGCTCAAGAGAAAAATATATCAGAGGATGTAGCACCAAAATATCATTACAGTAAACAACACTGACCACTTATGGTGTGAACCACTCTGTTGTTTTGACGCGCTGCTCACTTTAAACTGTAGAAACGGTAAAACTGTCCCGCGGTCCGGATGAAACCAAGCGGTCAGCCATTTTAATACCACTAATAAACAATAGAAATATTGAAATAAGGGGGTTGAAATAAGACAAGCTTTAAAAATTAATAGCATGCACTATATCTTAAAGATGGTCATCAGCCCCTTGACAGTTTGCTGAGGCCCCCTAGTGGGTTAAAAACCACTTAAAAGGAAAGAGACTTTGACATTACTTCATACACATTGTTAAGAGATTGATCACAGTTACAATGTCATTGAATTGCTTTAAGACTTGTTTTACGACCATAGGAATAAATGAGTAGTGCTGTAAACCGAATACTATACCTGTCACAAAGTCATCCGCAACTTCTTTTTATAAAAACACTTCTTTTTGTGGTAAGCTCCATATATGCGTTATGTACTCCATATTCATACTCCGCTACATAATGCCTTTTTTGCCCTCAAGGTTCCCCCTGGGGGAGGGGCTCTAATGCCAAACTCACTACTGTGTTATTTTTGACAGCAAAAACAATGCTGTAAATGGCAATATTGTGTCTAAGAACTTCAGTATTAACATCTTTTGTATACTATTGTATTACAAAATATCAAATTTGTGTTGTTGGTCTGAATTTCACTTCATGCAAGAATGCAGTCTAAATGTACTTCTGTAAAAGTGAAAAGTGTTTGTAGTTGCCAGTCACAGATATCCCTGAAAACGAAGAAAAAGAGTCCAGAAGAGCTTAAGCATGTGTTGGCCTGCTTGATATGCCTAACTGTCAAGACAGAAACGAGCTCTGCTGCACTTAGCCACAGAAAATAATGTGGTAGGCCCAATAACACCACTACAGAACATAACTTAAACTAACTAGAAAAAACCCTCATGTGATGAAGAAAAGCAAGCAATAAGAATAAGTGTTAGAACTCATGGATGAGTCAGAGTGTAATCAGTTCTGAGAAAATTCTCATACATAACATAACTATATGCTTTTTGAGGCCTCCATTTTAGGAAGCACATTTTGACTATTTCAAAATAGTCTAACAGCAACCTCTGCTGGTCATTTACATACAATGTATGTGTACATTCACATACAGTACAAAGTACAACATAAATTATGAAATATCTATCCTCCCTCCTGCAGCCACATCTCTTGTCTTCTCTGATGATGTGTTTACTGAAACAAGGGCCGGACAACCTGTCACTCACATGACATCACAGCAATAGTATACCACGATCATCCAATGATCCACTCAATTCAATGGAGAAAAAATAATTCCCGCCCTACATTTCTTGTTTAAGAAGCCGTTTCACTTGACATAATAGGGAAGAAAAGACAATTGCAACTTAAATTTTATGCCGACTTGAATCACTTTCCAAAGGCTCAATCATCTTTAAGCCTTATTATGCAAATGATTTAATGACACAGCTTGTGTCCAGCTATTTACAAACACCAAGATTACAATAAAAAGACACAAATGGAAGTGAAATTAAATTAAGTAGCGGCAGATCTTTTCTTCCGTATTGTGATGTACATCAGAGTGAAACAGATTATCGGATAAGAACTTTTTTTTAGTGCTGGGCTTGATTCGATCCATTGGTTCTTGACTGGATTTTGAGTTGTGTACGTTGCACACAAAAGGTAGTTGAACGGAAGCTTGTAGGGCAGGGGTTTAAACTGACTAAATGATTGAAGAAGTCCTGCAGAAGTCACTACAGAGAAGTCTGTCTTTTCACCAGAAGATAAAATGTTACAAGGTCAAAATAAAAATTAAATAAAAAATGCACATATGCACAGAATAATTGTTCACAATAAATTTAAAGCATTCATTTAGAAAATCAATAGGATTTTTTTTTTTTTTTTTTTGTCATGCAGACTTAAACTTGTGGTGGTCCTTTCAGTATTTCCCTTAATGGTGTTTCCTGGCATGTTTTTCTGCCTCAATAACATCATGTGTATTTTTTGTAACCTGGCAAAAAAAGACAATAAAGGAGTCAGTTCACATATCTATCTATCTATACAATATTTTCCTCCTCTGAGCTCTCAAACCTTTCGGAGTTCTAAATCTTATCAATTTTTAATTATATTTGTTAACTTAATTTACAAACATACGTGTAGAAGTTGTCACTAGAGTGTACACTCACCGGCCACTTTATTAGGTACACCTGTCCAACTGCTCGTTAACACTTAATTTCTAAGCAGCCAATCACATGGCGGCAACTCAGTGCATTTAGGCATGTAGACATGGTCAAGACAATCTCCTGCAGTTCAAACCGAGCATCAGTATGGGGAAGAAAGGTGATTTGAGTGACTTTGAACGTGGCATGATTGTTGGTGCCAGAAGGGCTGGTCTGAGTATTTCAGAAACTGCTAATCTACTGGGATTTTCACGCACAACCATCTCTAGGGTTTACAGAGAATGGTCCGAAAAAGAAAAAACATCCAGTGAGCGGCAGTTCTGTGGGCGGAAATGCCTTGTTGATGCCAGAGGTCAGAGGAGAATGGCCAGACTGGTTCGAGCTGATAGAAGGGCAACAGTGACTGAAATAACCACTCGTTACAACCGAGGTATGCAGCAAAGCATTTGTGAAGCCACAACACGCACAACCTTGAGGCGGATGGGCTACAACAGCAGAAGACTCCACCGGGTACCACTCATCTCCACTACAAATAGGAAAAAGAGGCTACAATTTGCAAGAGCTCACCAAAATTGAACAGTTGAAGACTGGAAAAATGTTGCCTGGTCTGATGAGTCTCGATTTCTGTTGAGACATTCAGATGTTAGAGTCAGAATTTGGCGTAAACAGAATGAGAACATGGATCCATCATGCCTTGTTACCACTGTGCAGGCTGGTGGTGGTGGTGTAATGGTGTGGGGGATGTTTTCTTGGCACACTTTAGGCACCTTAGTGCCAATTGGGCATCGTTTAAATGCCACGGCCTACCTGAGCATTGTTTCTGACCATGTCCATCCCTTTATGGCCACCATGTACCCATCCTCTGATGGCTACTTCCACCATGTCACAAAGCTCTAATCATTTCAAATTGGTTTCTTGAACATGACAATGAGTTCACTGTACTAAAATGGCCTCCACAGTCACCAGATCTCAACCCAAAAGAGCATCTTTGGGATGTGGTGGAACGGGAGATTCGCATCATGGATGTGCAGCCTACAAATCTGCGGCAACTGTGTGATGCCATCATGTCAATATGGACCAAACTCCCTGAGGAATGCTTCCAGCACCTTGTTGAATCTATGCCACGAAGAATTGAGGCAGTTCTGAAGGCAAAAGGGGGTCCAACCCGTTACTAGCATGGGGTACCTAATAAAGTGGCCGGTGAGTGTATATTGCCAGCTAGATCTAAATCTCTAGCGTCACAATTGCACTATTATCCCAATGAATCACCTCTGGATTTAATAAGAGTAACTTTACCTCATTATTGATTTCGTCGATAGTTTGGATCTGTTTGCTGATCTTGTCGCCTATTCCCAGTGCCATGCTCTTCATAATCAAAATGTTGCTGCCCACAATCTTCAGATTCTCTTCCATCTCATCTTCTCGTTCATCATTTGTTATTCTTACAGAACAAAAACCACTTGAATTTCCAAGCTAAGACCATTACACATCTATTAGATAAACGTGTCTAAATATAAATTTAGAGCTTGTGCCATATGGCAATGCATAACACAAATCTCACCTATTGATGTAAGGGCCAGAGGGGGCTTCTGTCCCATTGCGGATGGCACTCTTTTGGCTGGAGACCACATTCCGCTTGCTTTCTTTTGGTTCCTTGCCCTGCTTATATCTCCTGTCACTCTTGGAGGACTTCACTCTGAAAGAAGAGCCATTCAGATCCAAAGAAATAGATCAAATACAAGAACTGAGGTGAAAACCACAAACTAAAAGTGCCAATTTAGTTTATAATTATATCTGCTGAAAAGGTAAGCTTAGACCAGGATAGTGTTGGTTTAATGCTGATCTAGGTAGTGGAGCAGTATAGGCTATTCACCAACAAAATGTAGTTGATTAAGCAGTTGGATTTCCTGGTTGACGGTTAAGCTAGTTAAGAAACTGGCGGGGATATCAGTAGACCAGAATCTCACTTTGGGGACTAGCATCAAAAACACAACATTTGTTGTTCTTTTCAGCATCCTACATCAAGTCCTCTGTTTCTGAATAATACACTTGAAGAAAGAAGTAGCCAAGTTTTTGAATTTCGAAAAAAAGTTTTTGTAGAGCTTGACACAGCTAGAATGTATTTAATGTATAAATGTATTTAAAATGTAATTATAAAAAAGCCCATTGAGTTATAAGACTTGATTAATTTACATGACTTTTCCAGTTCTAGAAATCACACTTCACAAAAGGGTACACTATGTAACTTTTTTTGTTCAAAATTTATATAATGAGCAAGTACATCATGAAGCCATCTTCCAAACCGTGTTTTTGTCTTATGAATAACTACGGTACGCCTATAATAAGTGTTTATATTCAGACTCTTTTAGAGTAGCCTAGTGGAGCCTATACTGCTCCCCTACCTAGTACCGGTGTCATATACACTCACCGGCCACTTTATTAGGTACACCTGTCCAACTGCTCGTTAACACTTAATTTCTAAGCAGCCAATCACATGGCGGCAACTCAGTGCATTTAGGCATGTAGACATGGTCAAGACAATCTCCTGCAGTTCAAACCGAGCATCAGTATGGGGAAGAAAGTTGATTTGAGTGACTTTGAACGTGGCATGATTGTTGGTGCCAGAAGGGCTGGTCTGAGTATTTCAGAAACTGCTAATCTACTGGGATTTTCACGCACAACCATCTCTAGGGTTTACAGAGAATGGTCCGAAAAAGAAAAAACATCCAGTGAGCGGCAGTTCTGTGGGCGGAAATGCCTTGTTGATGCCAGAGGTCAGAGGAGAATGGCCAGACTGGTTCGAGCTGATAGAAGGGCAACAGTGACTGAAATAACCACTCGTTACAACCGAGGTATGCAGCAAAGCATTTGTGAAGCCACAACACGCACAACCTTGAGGCGGATGGGCTACAACAGCAGAAGACTCCACCGGGTACCACTCATCTCCACTACAAATAGGAAAAAGAGGCTACAATTTGCAAGAGCTCACCAAAATTGAACAGTTGAAGACTGGAAAAATGTTGCCTGGTCTGATGAGTCTCGATTTCTGTTGAGACATTCAGATGTTAGAGTCAGAATTTGGCGTAAACAGAATGAGAACATGGAACCATCATGCCTTGTTACCACTGTGCAGGCTGGTGGTGGTGGTGTAATGGTGTGGGGGATGTTTTCCTGGCACACTTTAGGCCCCTTAGTGCCAATTGGGCATCGTTTAAATGCCACGGCCTACCTGAGCATTGTTTCTGACCATGTCCATCCCTTTATGGCCACCATGTACCCATCCTCTGATGGCTACTTCCACCATGTCACAAAGCTCTAATCATTTCAAATTGGTTTCTTGAACATGACAATGAGTTCACTGTACTAAAATGGCCTCCACAGTCACCAGATCTCAACCCAATTGAGCATCTTTGGGATGTGGTGGAACGGGAGATTCGCATCATGGATGTGCAGCCGACCAATCTGCGGCAACTGTGTGATGCCATCATGTCAATATGGACCAAACTCCCTGAGGAATGCTTCCAGCACCTTGTTGAATCTATGCCACGAAGAATTGAGGCAGTTCTGAAGGCAAAAGGGGGTCCAACCCGTTACTAGCATGGGGTACCTAATAAAGTGGCCGGTGAGTGTACATAAACAGAGAGAAGTAGCTCCGGCTACGATGTTCTTCCACAAGACGCATGCAATTTTGTTTATTAACTCTTATGCCTCGTTTCCACTGAGCGGTACGGTACGGTACAGTTCGGTTCGGTACGCAATTATTTGCGTTTCCACTGTCAAAAGTTGTGAATGGTACCAAAAAGCCGAACCGTACCGTACCACTTTTTGGGTACCCTTCCGTTGTGGTACCTAGCACAGTGGTACGGTACTAAAAGGTGGAGCTAGACTCACTGCAGAACGGTGATTGGTTGACAGAGTATCGTCACTTGCGCGTGCTACAAGGGCATTAGAAGCATACAGTTAAAATATAATACTACTGTTATTGTGTCACGAAATGTAGTTTTAAGAGTTTTTCAGGCGAGAAAGTAGTTTTTTAAAGCTCAAATCTGTGGTTTATTTATAGATTTATGATAATTTGAAGATCCATTCCAAGCAATCACCGGGCGCTCGGCGCTCGTGCACCCCGCCTGGAGCAGCCTTTCCCCGGCTAGCCGTTCTGATGTTTGCCGCTGACTCTGACGTCTCTGTAGTGGTTAAACATGAGATATAATTCGCCTTGTACAGACCTAACAGGCGATCTTTGGTCTCGTGAATTTATAATTCGTTCCCTGGCCAATAGTTTTGGCAGAAGGCTAAGTGAAGTTTCATATATTTGAGCGCTGAATTTGTATATTTGACTGAATTGTTTGCTTTGTTATTAAAGCTTTACTGTACATATTTTTGTACCTTTTACTTATACTTTTATAATGGCTATTATTGATAAAACTGAAATTCAACAAAAATAGATAGTTTTGTCATTTATTTTATTTTATTACAAGATCATCTGTAATGTTGTTTATTGCAACATTTGTACCAATGCAATATGCATTACATTGCCTGGAATATGTTTAATATTTTTAAATTGAAACGAAAAGAGGCAGGATTGTGTTTTATATTTAGTTTTGTTATAAATATAACGTTACATGCAGTGAATATAATCAATATAGGCTATGCGTTGCCTGAACCACATTTGTGTGCTTATAATGTTTTAAATGTATTTAAATTAAATCGAAAAGAAGCAGAGTGGTGTTTTATAACATATTTCGTTTTATTGTTGCCTAAAATGTACATAACCGGAGTAGCAGAGCGAGCTGAGTGGCGCTTTCAAGAACGCGCTGTTCCATCAGCAGAATTACTGGACTCGCGTCCTCGGGATCATTCTCCTGAGTCGGACTTTGCGTGGCTACTTGGTATTGAGAAACGCCTAATGCCAGCGCTTGTTTCTTGTGACAAACATCCCGAGAAGCAAGAACAAGATCTGCTGTCTGTCATCCATTGTTGTTTACTATGTCGTTTTTGTTCGCGCGAAAATGACGTCGATCGCTTCTCTCCGGCAAACACCACGCCTATCAAGTGACGTTATCACTACTTTCCGGCATACACCACGCCTATCAAGTAGGGTACTGTTGGCAGTGGAAACGCGAGCCCCGATCATGGTTTAGCGACCCGACCCGAACCGTACCGTACTGAACCGTACCGTACCACTCAGTGGAAACGAGGCATTAGAGCTCCAAAAGTTACATAGTGTACCTTTAATTTATGCTTTTTTTAGTCTTAAAATCACTTAAAGTCATCTTAAGTCATCTTTAAGTCACCAGGGCCCGGCCCACTGATTAAGAATTCCAATATTATTCCACAGTGTCTTACTTTATTAATTGTGTTGTAGTCCGACAAGAAATGTAGTCTAACTAATTTAAATTTAAAACTCAATGTCACATAATAAGGTATACCCTCTAACCAACCTGTTCCATGGACACAGACACAGGCCGCAGCATTTGGACAGTTCATTCAGGTTTTTTCGAGCCTGTTTCATGTCCTGCTTGATCTGGCCGACTTCCTGTTTCACATTCCTTAGTTTTTCTGATATAGAGAGAAAGAGAATAAAGGTCTGGTAGTCACCAGTCTGTAGTCTATTATCAATAGTGATGCATGAAGCATGGCTCACACAGAGGTCACTTTTCAACCAATCAACTTTCTGTTGGTCAGCACAGAAAATGTGCATTATTAACCTGATAATGGGATTTTTTTTTTTTTTTTTTTTGCCTTCATACGGAAATCCCAATGACTGGATTTTGAAAGCGAAAATTTGCCAAGCAATGGCGAATGGGATTGCACCTTAAAGGCAGGGTAGGTGTTTTGTTCCAGAAACATTTTTTTTTTGTTCTGCTGGTTGAAAGTCTCTTCACACCCTAAATGCAATCAATAAGTTAAGTGGTCTTGATGTATTTATATGAAAATATATCATCTGTGAAAGCTGTAGGACAATAAAAAGTTAGTTAATTTGTTAAAGATTGAAACCCGTGACGTTGTACTTCGAGCGGTATGTGACTTGAATTTATGCGTTTAAATGGCAACACTATCAACGGCGAAATGAATCTGCAGCAGTCAGGTGGTAGCTCAGTGTTTACATTCATTATTATTGTAATGTTATGTACTTGGAGACATGCGCTAGTTTAACGCCGTCTCTCATGACGCTTTTGTTTGCTCCCTGCTGTACGCGTTCATGTGTTTTGAAGGAGGCGTGGCTTTGGAGACGCTCTGAAGGGAGGGTGGGATCGTATGCTTTCAAAGCTAGCTTGCTATTGCTAGCCTCTCAGAAAATTGCCTACCCTACCTTTAAAGGAACACTCCGACTTTTTGGGACTTTAGCCTGTTCACCTTATCCCCCAGAGTTAGATAAGTCCATACATACCTTTTTCATCTCCGTGCGTGCTGTAACTCTATCTGACGCACCCACCGCTAGCCTAGCTTAGCACAAAGACTGGATGTAAATGGTTGCAGCTAGCATACTAATCCAAATAAGTGGCAAAATAGCGCAAACATTTTCCTATTTACATGTTGTGATTTGTATAGTCACAGAGTGTACAAAAAACAAAGTCACATGAGACACAGACATATTTTAACCGTATAAATACTGGGAACTATATTCTCTGAAGGCGAAGCACTGCTACTTGGGCGGAGTGATAACCGCAGCACCTGAGACGCGCTCTCTGCTCCTCACCACGGCGCGTCTCAGGTGCTGCAGTTATCACTCCGCCCAAGTAGCAGTGCTTCGCCTTCAGAGAATATAGTCGCCTTCAGAGAATATAGTATTTATACGGTTAAAATATGTCTGTGTCTCATGTGACTGTTTTTTGTACACTCTGTGACTATACAAATCACAACATGTAAATAGAAAAATGTTTGCGTTATTTTGTCACTTATTTGGATTAGTATGCTAGCTGCAACCATTTACATCCAGTCTTTGTGCTAAGCTAGGCTAGCGGTGGGTGCGTCAAACAGATTTATAGCACGCACGGAGATGAAAAAGGTATGTATGGACTTTTCTAACTCTGGGGGATAAGGTGAATAGGCTAAAGTCCCAAAAAGTCGGAGTGTTCCTTTAAGAGGCATTTCATGGCTAATTACTATAAAGTATACTCTAAATGCCATCCATAAGAATATACAGAAATGATTTAATGTGTGAAAAGGCATCCAAGTTTTGAGATATTGAAGTAGACATCAGGAATCAGGTATATTGAGAAAACGGAATTACCTTCCTGCTCATCCAGCATAGTTATTGTTTTGTCGCCGACGTTCATAGTCTGCACAAATACACAATGAGCAAATAGCATTTTTACATTTCAAATAGCAGCATTATGTTATTTGGGACAAGCTTTTAAGGACAATCCATGTGTCATTGGTTTACTTGAAATAAGACAACTTACCTCCTCTGTCATTTGTAAAATTCGTCTACAGCTATCAGCTGACTGACAAACAAATACAAAGAAACTTAGTCAAACATTACTGTAGTATGATGATAAATCTATTATGCTAAACAAATTGTATTAATACTTCTGATAAACTGTGGTTGTTCTAAACAAGTGAGAACAAAAGAAAGACAGAAAGATGGGTCAAAGAAGGAATTTTATCTCTAGTGTAGAGAAATAGAATGCTGCTTTCATGCGAGCTGGGAATTTTACAGGAACAGAAACAAACATCTAAAGAACAAGAGGTTGTAAAAGAAGATAATGATATTTCATGATATCACAAACCTACCTCATCTGTTACACGGTTGGCTTTACTTGTGATCTCATCCACTGACATGTCTGCCATGCTGCTGGATTGGGATTCTGCTGGCACAAAAACTTTACATACACTTTGGGAAAAGTAGCCTATACAGTAAGTCAAAGTTAAGATGATACATTTGCTTATAAACAAGTATGTGACAATATTAAAAGAACAGAACAATTTTACATTTGTGCATTTTTGGGGGGAATTTTGCCCCACCTTGTTACACTTATGGGTGTTCCAAGTCAAAAATGACCGGCTTTCAAAAAAACTGCTAATAAAACTGTTGTTATGCTATATTATTGCCAAATATTGGATTCCAATCTTTTTATCAACTTGTTTTGTTTCAATTAGCTCAGGTTTTGTATATTTCGTTTTAGAAATGACTGATCGTAGGCATAAATGATCTGAGTTTATGCACCTCAGTTTAAGACCTTAAGAAAACTAAGGCACATAAGCTTAGATCAATTAGGATTTTCAACACAGCACAAGAAATAAGTCAAACTAAATAAGCTATCAACCACAGCAGAATTTCAACAAAAGTGTAAGTTAAAGTGAGAGTTGTCTACAAAGTATATTTTTGTGCCTCTAGTTCATGTACAGGTGTATGTGTATCTGAGAAGGTACTTACTCTCAAGACGCTCCAGAGTTCTGATGATGAGTGACGTGTTGTGATTCAGTTGTACATGTCGAAGTTTCCTCTTTGCACCACAAAAAAATCCCACAGAAAGAGCTGTGGGTGTACCTATACCAAAACCAGCCAATTGCTATTCAAACCTGCCCAATCACGGTGGGAAAAAACGCCCATTAGGCAACACTGAAACGGGGTCAGTGACATTTGGATAATGAGGGCATTTAGCAAGAATATTACTAGGCCTACTCAGGACTTTCCAGTAACAGGGTTCAGAGCACCTACATTACAGACAGTTAATCGCAGATTATTACTACATTTAATGGCTGTCAATTGGTTTAAACATTAAATCATGTTCTCTGCGTTACCGTGGCGTGAATTATCTTGAACCTGCTGAAATGTTCCTATAAATATATTTAGGCTACGGTAGCCTACTTTCCAACTGCATTCTGAATAAATATATTTCTGATATATATATTAAAATATATTTGGAATTGCTTGATATAAAGTCGCAATTGCGTTATAAAGTCAGAATCAGAATTGAATCAGAAGCAGAATTGCAACTGACTTTCTTCCCCTTAGAATTGCGATTTTGTATCTCGCAATTCTGACTTTAACACGCAATTGTGATTTTATATCAGGCAATTCGGACTTTATAACTCGCAATTGCGAGTTTATATCAAGCATTTCTGATAACTCACAATTGCGAGTTTATATGTAAACTCGCAATTGTGAGATAAGAAGGCGCAATTATCTTTTAAATTGTTTTATTCAGTGGCAGAAGCTTCCATACACCTCACCCTATTGTATTTATATATGCAAGTAGACATACAATAATCCATATACGTTTTTATCCGAATGAGCACACTTTTAAAATTTACTTTTGGAACAAAACCCTTCGAAGGCATGGCTCTTGAAGTCCGCGTCCTTCGAAGGATGCAGCCTCTGAATTTCGACACAGCCTTTGTTGTTTAAGCTGCTTGCCCAATACTCAACCAAGTCCCGCCTAAACATATACCTCTAATATTTACTCTGGACCAGAGCTCTAAGATTCCAAAGAAGTTATATGAGTTAAGATGTTATTCAAAATCATATGAACTTATTGATAGGAGCCATTGAGTTACATACTGTATATGAAATTATTACATAATGCCGCTAAGTACACCTGCCGTTACTATTTCCTGTGGGCAACCATTCTAAACTGGAAGTGAGTTGGCAATGGGGGGTGAGAAGGAAGAACACCACATGGGGAAATACCCTCAACGGTCTTGTGATTTGTCGTTCTTCTTTCCAGTAATTATCAAGTTTTTCTCTACTTGTTTCGAGTAGCAAATACTCTGTCCCACATGGAAATGACTATTTCACTGAAAAGCAGTGAGTTATTATGCAAACAAAAAATTGGTATGTAATACTGCTGCTGTTGCCTTTGGCACAGTTGTAATTTTGCAAATGATAAACGATGTCAATGCCTAAACAGAAGGTGCCATCAAGCTTGGGCCATCACAATGGGAGAACCAAGCCAGAGAGATGCAGGGAAGCCTGTTGGTCCTTTTTTCTCTTTTATCTTTAGACAGTCTTCAAAACGTTATCAGCAAACTTAGTTTTTATATTATATCCAATGTTTGTGGCACTACATTTTTCAGACTCTCAGGGAACATCAGAGCTGGCTGATAACTTGACGGTTCCTTCAGACTCCTAAACCCTCCTCAGCAGTTTCCTGGACAGCAGACACAGAAAGTCTCTAAGGGAGTTGAAACAGAGGCACTGTCTAGTTCTTGAGACCTCAAAAGATTCAAATAACTAGGCTACTATGTAATCCTCTTGAGGAAAACTAAAGAACAATCAGTCCAAGTAAAAGTATCCATGAAAAAGATGAAAGCTAGAATTAATAGATAACAGTTACTGAGATCAGATTCTGGCATATTATTTTTTTTATTAAAAATGATGTAATTTACAGGTATAGTGTACCTACCTTTACAACTTCCTGTGGGCAACCAATCCAAAAACGAAGTGAGTTGGCAATGGGGAAGGGGCAGTTTTTTTACCTACATGGAAAAATACCCTGAACTTTGTGATTTTCTTCTTTCCAATATAGTTTCCAATTAATAAGTGAGCCTGTATCACATACAGTGATACAGGCTCGTCGCCTTCATTTGTCAACTGCGCTCATTCCAGTTGTGTATCCTCAATCTGGCAACCAGTGTTAGTTAAGTCTGAGAAGGAGGGGGCGGGAGAAACAACCCTTTCCAATATTTTCAATTTGGACTACAGTGCCTATTTCAACCACTAGCTGTCAATATTACATACTGCACCCTTAAGGCATTGATGACCGTTTAATATAACAAATACATGCAAGAGATGACAAAGTAAAAACAAATATATTTATGCGTGTTTGTTGGGTTCAGAATTATTGCCACCCTTGGTAAACATGATCAAATACGTCGGTGAAAACAAATATACAGTTTATCCATTTGATCTTTCATTTAAAAAAATTCAAATAAAATCTAACCGTTCACTGAACTAAAACAAAAACAGTTAATAGTATATCTGTGAAGTATATTCTTCTTCACATTTACAATTTAGCACACCAGGGTGACTAGGAACATGAAACTATTCGGCCATGAATTCTTGTTTCAAAGGAGCGTACGAGGAAACACAAAGGCCAAATTCCCTTAATCATTCATCCCGATGGGTAAAACCAAAGAATATGGTTCTGATGTGCAGCAAAAGATTGTTGAGCTTCACAAAATAGAAAGTGGCTGTAAGAAAACAGCTAAAGTACACACTCAAGATGGGTTTGGTGCATGACGGGATAAAAAAAGTTCCCCATGTGTACAATTAAATATTCTGCTGGATCTTTAATTTAGCTGGAGGTCCTGGATATCTTGTTCAGATACATGGCATCATGGATTCTATCAAATACCAACAAATAAAAAATCAAAACCTGACAGTCTCTGCCAGAAATCTTATAATGGGCCATTGTTGGATCGTCCACCAGAACAGATCCAAAGCAAACATCAAAATCAACACAAAATGGGTCACTGAGCACAAAATGAAGGACTCTCCTATTTTCTGATCAAATAAAGACACCCTTGGAGAGCATAAGAGACTTCGGTCAAACTTAAGTTTAGGGTCCAATTCTCACTTAACTACGACTTTTGCCTCAATAAACTTGCCTTAATAAACTGATTATTAATAGTTAGTAAGGTAAGTTTAGGTATTGGGTAGGATTGAGGCATGTATGGTCATGCAGAATAAGGCACTATGTGCTTTATAAGTATTAATAAACAGGCAACATCCTTGTAATATTCAAGCTAATAAGCGACTGGTTAATAGTTGTAATTGGACCCTAAACTAAGTGTTAGAGATTTCTTCTTTTTTTTTTTTTAAACCCACAGACATAACAAGCTATACATAGTGTGGCAATAAGCACTTCAAACCTTCACATTAAAAGCATAAAGTAATGTGGAAGCACCTGCTGCTGGTCATGTCAGGTCTAAATAATTTTTTAAAAAGGGGGAAAAAACCAAGGAAGGATTATACTGGCTTTATTAGAATTAAAATAGATATAGTGAAATGTCCTATTCCTATATAGCATGGTAAATTAAAAAACGACACTACCATAAATTTTACCCAAAACATTGAACAGGACCAACTGTATTCACAAGGCCTATTAATGTCTTAAGATAATTAAATAGGAGTATAATCAGTAACAGAATCAGAAAAAAATTACATACAAATCAAACATCCAATCCGCCCAAACATACATAAACGGCTATAAGGGCAGCATACAGGTACATTGAAGGTTCTGTCATAAGTCTTTGGCCCCTCATTCAGATTAGTGAAAGAATTGGCCATGTTGACTCAAGTCCAGAGAGAGGGACGGACAAAACCCATCACCATCCCGAGAGATTGACTCCCATCCATTACAGACTGACAGGACAGCAGTGAGCAAAGCCGCAAAAACAACTGCACTCTGTGCGTCCAGCATATTTGTCCCACATATTAAGGGTGAAGACTGGATTGTACAGGAGGCTCTAATATGTTTGTGTGCATGTGTCGACCTACTTACAATAGAACAAAGACTGCAATAAAAGGCACAGATGGCATTGAAAAAAAAAACTCACTTGCTGCAATTCATTGCTGTGAAGCAGAAAGTTTGTGTAAGTGTGTGGTAAGATCAAACAATCAGGCTCCTGAAAGATGCTGGAAGTGTCCATTCTCTACAGAAGTTTGTTGGCTCGTTGGTTGGCTTCATCAATGCGAGCTTTATTCATATCAGCCTGGGCAACACAATTAATAATATATTTATATATATATATATATATATATATAAAATTAAATATAAAATTATACAATCATATTATGTAATAAAATGATATATATACATTCCTAAAAAAAAATACATCTGTTTTATAATAAATATATATTTCAATAAATAAATACATATATGTATATAAATAAATAATGAACTTATAACTCATTTAGGAGTTTGATAGTGTGGCTTTACCTTATCAGTTATGCGGTCAATGGTCTTGTTCTGTTTTTCGATCTCATTGCCCATGTCCAAGGCCAGATTCTTGAGATTCCCGATGATGCCGCCCACCTGTTCCAGATTCTCCTCCATCTCATCTTCTCGTGCATCATTCGTTACTCTTTTAGGAATGATAACGCATACAGTACATCTTATTATACACAGAATAATACAAAAAGTGACTAATCTAAATTAATAATCAGGAGAATTAATCAGCTGTAAAGATCTTAAAATTAAAAAAAAAAAGACCACATACATGTGGAGCCAAACTGCAGATGCACCAGCCACCCAAAATATATTCGATGCGGCATTGAAGAAAGACATTGTAGCTTATTCTAGGTCAAGCGCTGCCTGCTTTAGACAGGAAGGCAACAAATGACCATTGTTCATTTCTTAGCAACATTTAAGGGTAGGTAAATCTGAAACCGCAATAACACACTAGCATGCAACAAAATGGAAGCTTATTCAAATGATGGCACAACAGTTTAGCTCTACAAAAATAAAGGTAAATTAGGAGAAAATGTGGCTTTAATGTTGGAATTTTTCATCGGACCAAATGTCAAAACGTCTGACTATATTTCAAGGACATAAAGCAGGCATGTGACAAAAAATAAGCAACAACAACAGATTTCTAAACGATTCTCATTACGAATTTGGGAAGATGGTTGGCACAGGTTGTGTTCGCAAATACAAATTATAAGTGATTCAAACTCTCAGCACTTGCAAAGTAGCATTTACTGTGAATTGAAACTGAAAATGAATACCTTTCTTTACTCTCAAACATGTAAAGCGTCAGACTATATATTCATAACCGTTTTGATGATCGCATGAAGCCATATGACATTCTCACAACCATGCATTGTCAAAATTCATAAAAAAGTTATAGGGCAACTGGTGACTAAAGTAACACCGTTTCAATGCCGATTTTTACTCGCACTTGCTGCTTTGAAACATGCTAAGGGTGTCCCGCAGATGGCGCCGCGAGCTTGTGCAGGTCTGTCTGTAACAATCCGTGCATTAAATGTATTAGAAAACATAAAGTTCTTAAGAAACTATAAATCTTTTATACTCTATTAATAAGAAAAACTTATTAATAGAGTACATTGCTGTGGAAAAGCTGTCCACCTCAATCCAAAACAATACACTAGAATTACATATACTGCTTCTGGACCCAAGCTGGCCATGGCATCCCAGTCCCTGTCCTATGCAGTTGGCATTAGTACACATTTATTGGGAGCTTAAACAAGGGGTAAGAAAATAGAAGAAATAATAATAATAGTAATTAATTACAAAATAGTAATTAAATAATAATCATAATAAAATATATTAAATCACATACGCAGGATAAGTGTGGCATGGACGTGGTGGCCTGGGCTTTGCACGGAGCTGGTCCCACGCTGCATGTCTCGCTTTTTTATTGCAACACACTAGCTGACATAAATATACGTCCATCACGAGCAAAAAAAAGAAAAGGAAAAAAAACCCCCAGCCAACAAACAGGGTAAACATGGCATGTGTGTGGCAGCCGGAGGTGGGGAGTGTTCTTGGGGATGGGGGAGGGGCCCTGGGCCCCGCAGCGCCTCTTCTTGGTGGCCCATTGTAGTGTGGCGTGGCTGGGGGTCTAACTTATGCCGTGGCCAAGGAGGGATCAGAGGCAGCCTTTTAATACCATATTAGTAATAGCTTTATTATTGTTATTACTATTATTACTACCATTATTATTATTATTATTTGTCCTCTTCCTTATCCTCCAACCTCCCCCTCATTCCTAATGAAAAGTCTATTATTTTTGTTATTATTATTACTATTCTTACTATTATTGTATTATTATATATGACTATATTATCATATCTTCCTCATCCTCTAGTTATTTTTAGTATTATCATCATCATCATCATTATTATTATTATTGTCATCAATATGTTTCTTTATTTATTATTGATAAAGCCAAACATATGTTCTTGTTTAGTTTCTATTAGCTATGTCTGACACTGGATCAATGTCCATCATTCTCAGTGTATTTTGCCCTCACCTCTTGACGTAGGGGCCAGAGGCGCCTGCTGATCCACCTGAAACAGCCTGCCCATTGCGAACGGCGGGCGGTTGGCTGGATACCACACCGCCCTCTTTTCCCTGCATGCTGGCGTTGTCACTGCCTGTGCCCCAAGTCCGCTTATATCTCCCATCATGCTCAATGGAAGTCACTCTGAAAGAGAGGTTTTAATACTCTCATTTACCCCAGAAAGATGAAAGATGTGATACAACGTAATGCATAACATTTTAAATCCAGTAGCTGGAAGTTGAGTTATAATAGCAAACCTGTCACATGGGCACACACACAGGCCACAGCATTTGGACAGATCAGTCAGGTTCTTCTCAGCCTGCCTCATGTCCTGATTGATCTGATCCATTCCTTGATCAACTCCCTTAAGTTGCTCTGATCAAGACAGAATAAAGATTTCAATCAATAAACAATGTCTTAATTAGTCAGCATCTCCTAAATTAAGTTTTTACAGATTGCGATGGAATGGTGCAGTCACTCACCTCCCTGCTCATCCAGCATGGTCATTGTTTTGACCCCCGTCTCCCGGCTCTGAAAACATACGCATGCTTATATCAGGTCATATATATATAACTCTAATGAGCAAATACAGGTAGTTCTAAGCATTATGTACTTCAGGTAACAGCAAACATGCTTCTGAAGCCTCCAGGTTTCATTGGAGCTCTTACCTCCTCTGCCATCTGTAGCATCCGCCTAGTGCTTTCAAGTGACTGAAAGAAAAAGAAACGCATATTCAAAAGGTAATCGAATCACTACTGTAATAAGAAAACAGCAGATATTCTATATTTCAGGTCTGCATGCAAACATCAAATAAAACAAAGCACAATTAATAAATGTAAAATTAACACTTTCCACTAAGTCTTTGGCTCATAAAGCCACAATGTGTAGACCTTTATGAGTTGATTTTAATTCGAACACACTGATAAATTCAGAAATGTGTATGAAGAAACGTGAAAATCATAGATAATGCTATGAAGCCATGCAAAGAACACAATACATACACAGGAACACAATAGAGAGGTATAAATAAAACATTTGCAGCTTGGCTATTAAAAAAGATAATTATCTTCACTTTTTTTTTTATAGATATTTACTAACATTATACACTGATGAGCCAAAACATTATTACCAGTCACAGCCAGGTGAAACAAATTGTTGATCATCTCCTAACAAGGCCACATATTATTAAGATCTGGGTAGATTAGATGGCGAGCAATCAATAAGTTCTCATAATCAACATGTTGGATCCCAGGAGAAATGGGCAGGAATAAAGATCTGACTGACTTTGACAATGACCATATTATTATGGCAAGGCGACAGGTTCAGAGCATCTCTGAAATGGCAAGGCTTGTGGGTTCCTCCTGGTCAGCAGTGGTGAGAATTTACCAACAGTGTCCAAGTAGGGACAAACCATAATCCAGCGACAGGGTGTTGGCCACCCAAGGCTCATCAATGTACAGGTTAATGAAGGCTATCCCGTCTTTTCCGAGTCAACAGAAGGTCTACTGTGGCACAAGTCAGTCACACAACATTTTTGAAAATGATTATGGGCGAAATACGTCACAACACACAGTGCATAATATTCTGCTGTGTATGGGGCTGCATAGTCACAGACCAATCAGAGTGCCTATGATGACCCCTGTCCATCATTGAAAGTGCTTACAATGGGAACGCAAGCGTCGGAACTGGACCTTGGAGCAGTGGAAGGTGGTCCCCTGGTCTGTTGAATCCCGTTTTCTTTTACACAAGTGGACGGCCGTGGACTTGTGAGCCGTTTACCTGGGGAAGTGATGCACTGTGGGACAACGACAACCCGCTGGAGGGAGTGTGATCCTTTGTGCAATGTTCTGCTCGGAAACCCTGAGTCTGCCCATTCATGAGGATGTAAATTTGACACGTGCCACCTACCTAAACAGACCAGGTACACCCTTTCATGACAACGGTGTTCTCTGTGGCATCTTTCAGCAGGAGAATGCACCCTGCCACACTGCACACATTTTTCAGGAATGGTTTGAGGAACGTGGTGAAGAGTTCAAGGTGTTGCCCTGGCCTCCAAACTCCCCAGATCTCAGGCCAATTGAGCATCTGTGGGATGTGCTGGACCAACAAGTTCAATCCATCTCCACCTCACAACCTACAGGACTTGAAGGATCTGCTGCTAACGTCTTGGTGCCAGATACCACCTTCAGGGGTCTTATAAAAGTCCATGCCTCGGTGGGTCGGCACTGTTTTGGCAGCACGCAGAGGACCAATAGCATATAGGCAGGTTATCATAATGTTTTGGCTCATCTGTGTATTTATCAATATTTATGCATTTGCTTTAAACCTATTTAAAAGTGTGATTTTTTCCCCAACAAAATAGCCATAAGTGTATGTTTAATACTAGAACTAAAACAGTAAAAAAAAAAAATGTTTATCTATTGATATGTATACTTACATAAACAATATTTTAATAATCATTTATTATTAATAATATTTCAATAAATTCTCTCTCTCACACACAAAATATAGCAATATATAACTCATATTTAGAAATAGTATTAGTAAATATTCAATATATCACCCTAAATTCAGCCATCATTAATCTACTTCTGACCTGGGAAATTACATTCTGAGGGTACTTAAACACTAATGGTAAAATCACAGTTAAACAAACAAACAAACAAACAAACTGATGTTAGAATAGAAAGGTGGGTGGGGAATGTTTCATGGATTTGTAGTTTACCCCCAGTCACCCATGCTGAGCATGAGCACAGAGGCCGCTTCATGCTATTAGTCTTTATTACAGCACACAGGCTCATGTGAGTCCCTTCAGAGGCAGCAAGAAGGAGAAAGAGAGAAGGAAACAAAGTTGTGGGTAAAGAAAGAAGTGCGTTATAGTTATCGAAGATTTAGTAGCACAGAGAGTCACTTATTTGCAAATTCTATTAAAAGACATTAAGATTTTTTTTTTTACAACTGTTAGTGCAAGAAATATATTGTAAGGTTGCAAAATAGAGCAGTATAACAGTGAGTAAAAGAAAACTGTTTGCGGTCACAAACAATGAGTCTGTATGTATACAGGAACTTGAAAACATTGCATCAATAACAAAGAAATTAATTCCTTTCATCCTGTTACAGTATATCGCTACCGTAACAGATGATCAGCATACCTCATCTGTAACTTGGTTGGCTCTCATCGTGATGTCCTCCACTGACATGTCTGCCATCTTGCTGGTGTCCAAGTTTGCTGCCCCTCCTGTGGCCTTAAGCTCTACGCTCTGGGGTCTGAAGGTCAGAAACGAGAGGTCAAGGTTCAGAGGCCATTTTCATACACACACAAACAAAGATGCCCCCCAAAAAAGCTTTCCCATGGAAATCTACCACCTGGAATTTGAATTTGAAGGAATTCTATCATCAGAATTCAGCCTCATGTTGCTCAAATCAAATGATTTTTTTTTTTTTTTTACTTCACAAAGTACTATACAAAGTCTCTGAAAGTCTTACTAATCAAAATGTAAGTTTTAACTTTTGTATTACATAGAATTAGGCAACATGAGGCGGAGTAGATGACAAAATATTGGGTGAAAAGTTCAAATATCTATAATGAAAATAAAGAAAAGCATGAAAGTGATTAACAATGTTGTGTGTTGTCAAATGTTTTAAAATGAACAGTAAAGTTTATAAAATATTATTTTAAAAAGGTTACAATTCAGAGAACACCAAGAGGACACAAACAGTACAGACACAACACATTTTTTTCAATGCCCATTACACGCCTTAATGTTAAAAGTGAAAATGCGTATAATGTCTGTGCTGTTGAAAACACTGTTAACAATGGTGTGAGATGGGTGTGAGAGAGATACAAGATAAGTGTGATGTTTTTCTATGAAGATTTTATGACCAATGTGGTCAACATAAGACATACACCATTTTGGGGTGTGTTTTATTGCTAAGAACCCTGAAGCTTAAACAAAAGAGCAGAAATACACATAAAACATTAATGAATAAACAGATACTGAGGTCAATTATCGACTAGCGTAAAACTGTCACAGCTCACAGTAAAAATCTCACATGCACTGTAGTAAAACTAAACTGCAGTAAAAAGATGAAAAAAGTGCTTATAAGTGTTTATGGTATGACAGAGTGTGTAATAGGCCTGTCTCTGTACACAGGAAACAGATTTCTTATGTCTTTTCCTTCGTTTCTGCAGCTTCCTGATTCAAATGCCAGCAAGGTAGAGGAAAAATCCACAAGAACTAACTTTAAAGAAAAGTTCACACTATATATCAATAGGGCTATATCATCTAACCCTAGATCCAGCCATCACAAATCCACTTCTGATCTGGGAAATTACATTCTGAACATGTTCACTAACAGGTAACACAAAAAGAGACAGAATTAAAGCCTCAGTCACCATTCACTTTTGTTATAGCTACATAAAAAAAGACACAATGAAATGAAAGTTGAGACAGTGACTGAGGCAAATTCTGCTTAACATCTCCTTTTGTGAAAGTCATTCAGGTTTGGAACAACACAAGGTGAATACATGTTTAAAAGTATTCTAATTTTCTCTGTTATAGGGACAGTTTACCCAAAAAATGAAAATTGTCATAATATACTCACCCTCATGTTGTTCCTATGAGGTTCTTTCTTCTGTTGAACACAAAATATATTTTTAAGAATGTATGTAACCAAACAGTTGACGGGCCCATTGACTTCCATTGTATTTTTTTCCCCATACTATGGAATTCAATGGGGTTCATCCATTGTTTAATTACCATATTGTCCAAAATATCTTATTTTGTGTTCAGATGAAGAAAAAAACTTAAACAGGGTTGGAACAACTTGAAGGTGAGTAAGTGACAGAATTTTAAATTTTGATAGTTAAACTATCCCTTTAACTTGCTTATCCAAGGTTCTTTTCAAAACGGTTAAACAAGTGTTTTTAAGCTAACATGACCAAGAACGTCATATTACTCACTCTCCTCCATTAAACAGTCCAGCCATGAGAAACACCTCCTTAAGAATTGTACATTTCCAGTTTGTCAACAAAAACCGGTTTCTCGAGGGAATGTCATTACATCATGTCTCTTAACATTACACTATTTCCACTGTATTCTGTATCAGATACACTAATCATCATCTGGACTTGCATTATGATCAAATTGGGACCAAACTACAACATGCCTCATATGATGCTTGGGATCTGACAAATCCTCTACTTACGTTACATCAACATTCAGGAAACCATAAACAGAAACCATTCAAGAGAATCTGATCTAATCAGAGAGTATAAACACATAACAGTGATGTTTAATGCTGCTGATTCCAAGATGTACCTTTTACACCCAACTCCAGAAGGACAGAGCACAATTTTGCCAGGTAACGTTAAATAATTGACCGCGTTAATAAAGTTAGTACGTTACGTTAACGTTACTTTGAAAGTGGAGAAAGTCCTTGTGATCTTCCCAATGATCCAGGATCCCAACACCACTATTTACGGTCAAGGTTTATACTTACTGTTTACTCATGATGTTTCACGATGTTCTTTATTGCTAACTTACTGGTAAAGTGTGTTTGTTTATTTAAGGCAGTAAGTTAAGTTGCTAGTTGGTCAGTTGGTCTCGTACTCAGTTCCGCTTTGGGGAAGTAGAAACGCTTTACCATCCTCCTTTTTTAAAAATACTGGACGGAACCTGGAGCAAAACGTTTCACTCGCTACTTACTGAGGTTGATTCCAGGGCAGGAGAAGGATAAGACTGAGGATCGATCGGTCTAAGTGTTTAGAAAGTGTTTATTTCCCGTGCTGGTCCAAACTCTTTCCGAAATTCCTTCAGACAGATTATGACAGTGGTGCGCATGTGCAGTCATATGACAGGTGACTTAGTGCGCATGCGTCAAAGAGAAGCGAGTATAAATAGAAAAGATAATTATTAATAACAACAGAAAAGATGCTGAGTGGGGTGAAGCGTTTCATAGAGGTAGTTAATATTCTGAAAGATCATGTAATAAATAGAAAAAAAATTTTTTGCCAAATTGATACGATTATTATTATTATTATTTAGTTTATGTGCAATACAAATTTGTTCCTGAAAGAAAGGTGGCTACTTTCGGTACACCACTAGAGTGTATTTTTTAATAAACACTGAAAAAGATGACCACTCACTGTAGCACGTTTTAGTACATTATTTAATCTTAAAGTGTCTCGCTGTTCCTATAGTTTCTTATACAATATTTGAATAGACTCAGGCAGTCATCCATTTAGTATTGGAACAAAAATGTTTCTCTTGGTCAAATGTGACGTTTTTGAGTAACAGAGTTGCTTAGTGGAATTACAGTACAGTGCGTGTTGATATCACCGTGATGATGACGTGTAAATCCCGGAAGTGCCTTTTGTAAACTTGCAGCCAGGTCAGCTGTACCAACTTTAGAGCAGTCTAATCTCATCGAGAATGCCTTTCAGACGGGATAATATTTCCTTCTAAAAAGTGGAGTCTTCCTTTATGCGGTAAAATCATACGAGTATGCTGTCGAATACTATTTTGCTTGCGCTACTACAGTGGTTCCGAATAGGCATGTTGTACACGACTAACGCCACACCTTGACTCGTTCGCATATTATTTACATGTTACGTGTTCTGTTATTATAAAACAGGATTAGAAGCGCTTGCTAATGCGCGTGATAACACGGTTTAATATCACCGGACAATGTTTATATTATGTTTCTTTACCAGTGTGAAATA
Organism: Rhinichthys klamathensis goyatoka; assembly: GCF_029890125.1. Classification (NCBI taxonomy): domain Eukaryota; kingdom Metazoa; phylum Chordata; class Actinopteri; order Cypriniformes; family Leuciscidae; genus Rhinichthys; species Rhinichthys klamathensis. Next base: position 223,082 of record NW_026607131.1, on the reverse strand, counting down.
TTTTGTCGCCTGTTCAACATTCTACTGTTAGTAATCGCGGATTAGTTGTTCTTTGACCTGAAACCACTTAACTTTTCAGGCTCTTTTGCTCATGTCTTTTACTTTATTCTGTAGATAATTTGGATGACACAATGGAGGAAAAGAATAAGAAACGTAAAAGCCCAAAACCGTCTTCCAACCAGCCGCCTCCCCCAGTGACTGCTCGAAAAACAACATCCAGTAGATCGTTTGGTGTTGGTGGTATGGTCACGCACAGTCAGAGGTCAAAGTATCGCAGGTGAGCATCATCTGTCATCATTTAAACTGTGTAAGGTATTAAAATTTTCACATTTATATCGTCATATTTTGCCATGATCTTTTATTCATTTTGTTTTGGGGTGTTAGGGGAGTGAGAGACAAACCAAGGCCTCAGAGTCAGTCGGGTAAGAGCAGCCAGTCGGGCCACATCCAGCACTCGTTTCTCACAGACGTGTCTGATGTTCAGGAGATGGAGAAGGGTCTGCTCAGCCTTCTCAATGACTTCCACTCTGGAAAATTGCAAGCCTTTGGTAAGCTCTTACAGTACAGTAAAAAATAAATTATCGAGTGTTTACAGTTTTGATTGAAGTCTAAATCTTCTCTGAATCAGGCAACGAGTGCTCAATCGATCAGATGGAGCATGTGCGGGAAATGCAGGAAACACTGGCTCGCCTGCACTTTGACCTTTATGGAGAAGTGGATGAGCTGCCGGAAGACCAGAGGAAGTCTGCTTATGACACTAACATGGATAAACTGTTATCAAATGTAAGCAACATCAGATATTTGGTCCCATTTTATGTTGAGTGTCTTTAACTATACTATGTACTAACATTTAAATTAATAATATGATACAATGCACTTGTACTTACATTGTACTTGTATTTAAAGAATACATGCATGCAACCAACATTGAACTGACCCGAGCTGAATAATGAGGTGGTTTACAGCAGAATTGAACTCATTTCATAATTGATTTACACAGTTATTAAACTAAACTAAATCTCGAGCTGATAAATGACACTATTGTTTTCTATAGAGGTGCTTAAAAGCAGAATTTAAATTCGTCTCATCTTTGATGAAGTTTGCATCATTGAATGCTTTGAAACAATCTGTATTGCATAAATAAAGCACTAGATAAATAAAGGTGACTTGATTTGACCTTTAGCCACCCTTAAAACTAACTGTACCCTGAAACCTGTCCCTAACCTTACCTGTAACCCACCTCAATGAGCCAAACTAGTACATTGTATAAAATTTTTTTTTATGTAAGTACATAGTGGTTAAAGACACCTAATATAAAGTGTGACCAAATATTTAGTCAAAAACCAGAAATCTATGAGTTCTTTCATGCATTTGTCTAGTAAGTCTAATGAAGTTCATTCTTTTTTTCCCCCCTTCAGCTGGAAGAGTTGAGCTCCTCAATGTATCCTTTCATGGTTTCGCCAATTACCCGATGAATCAACTGGATGATATTGTAGTGTTTAGTTAAAGGGATATCTCACCCAAAAATTCTTTCATCACTCACCCTCAAGTTGTTCCAAACCTGTATGAGTTTTTTTTTCTTCTTTTGCTGAACACAAAATAAAATATTTGTAAGAATTTGGCTAACCAAACGGTTGTGGGGCACCATTGACTTCCATAGTATGAAAAATACAATTCTGTGAAAGTCAATGGTGCCCCACAACTGTTTGGTTACAAACATTCTCCAAAATTTCTTCCTTTATGTTCAGCAAAAGAAAGGAACTCGTAGAGTTTTGGAACAACTTGAGGGTGAGTAAATGATGACAGAATTTTCATTTTTGGGTGAATATCCCTTTAAGATTGATCAGGTAACTTTATTATGTAACCTTGAAATTCGTCTGCATAAGCATTGTGTAGTACAGCAGCAACATGTTACATCCTTAAAATCAAATTCTTTTAAAGGTTTTTCTAACACAAGTCATTTCTTTTAACTGAGTTTGAAATCTTAACTATAATTCCTTAGACAAAAGCTTAACATTGCTGACAGTCAAGATGTCCCCAGAACTTCCAGCATATGAACTACAAAGGCTCTACCATGCAGAATACTGTGTGTATATTTAGCACAACACAGCTATGGGGAAACACCAGTATTACAGTCATATCGGTGACACTGTGGTCTTAAACGTGTAGAATTGGTCAGCTTGGGTTGTTTACACTCTATAGATGTGATATCACAGAACAAATCCAAACATTTGTGATGAACTGCCCACTTGTCTTTCTCACCGGATCATTTCACATGGTACCACAAGAAATATATGTGCATAAGATGATGTTCGATTACATTATGGCATCTAATCTTATGTCTTAAATGTTGCCTTGTAGTTGTACAATAGCAGCACCTTTGCATTATCACTAATTCACTTTTAACAAGGAACTGATTGGCTCAGTTTGTATTTATTTATGCCCTGTCTTAAAGTGATTAATAGAAAGATAATGGCAGGTTATTTTTCATGTCAGTTGATGTCAGTTTCCTGAGACTACTAAGACTGCAGAATAAAATTAAAATTGCATTGTATATTTTTGGTTATAGACTATATAGTTCTATTTACATATTTTATTTTGATTTAAAACATTGGAAATGTAAATTGTAACCTACTGGCTGATTGTTGATTAAACTTTTTATTCATGCTTCTATCAATAAAGTTCAAGTTTTAATGTCAAGTTTTATGACCCACATATGAATTACGTAGATAAACAATATGTTTATGTAAAAATAAACATATATGTTTAAATAACTGTCTGCGACCGTGAATCCAGGAGCTGCTGAAAGAAACACGATTCGTGTGAAGGAATTTCAGAGAGCTTCATTTGTTATGTGGTCTCCAGGGAAACGTGCTGGGAAAGGCGCTGGTTCCTGGATGTTCACTAGAGGTTTGTTTAGAATCTCCAATCGATATAATAAGCAGATACTCTGGCAGAATTTATAATAATTAGCGCATTTGCAAATAAAACAAATACGTCTCCGACTCTCCGTCTGCTATTTTATTTAAACCGGGAAGTGATAGTTTTGGACTATTTTAATTACTTTAACTGTTAGAATGACGTCTGTGGAATTTAGAACCTATTATAAGTAAAAAAAAAAAAAAACGCGGGAATTCTGATTTTATGAATCACTGGCAGATGAATGGAAGTGACTACAGACAGCCGCAGTCCGACGGCACAGAGACCAGATTCAGTTCATGGACGCCTGTAACAAATAAAGCATGTAACCAACAGGTCGGGGGAAAAAACTTATGGTAACACTTTACTTTAAGTGTCATTGTTAAATATGTTACATGTATTTACTATAGTAAAAAGTATAAATTATGCTTAATTACATGCAACTGACCCCAAACCCTAATCCCAACCAAAACATGTAGTTACTTAATATTACTCAGTAGGCTACTTGAATGTATAGTGTAACAAAGACACCTTAAAATAAAGTGTAACCAAAATTATTTATTTTCTATTATAATTATATATATTTTTTTACTTTTAAATTATTTATTTTAAGATTAACAACATTTAATCTAACTAAATAAATGTGCAGCTTTTTCAGGAAAGAACAACTCTCATCCTCCATTGGTTTGACCTGTGGACAGACCGTCAAAGAAAAGAATTTATTTGTCGGCTGCTGAGGAGATGCTCCAAAACTCAGCTCAAGTAAATTCTCAGTGCATAATATCTGATATCTCACCACACACAGGAATTCCACTTTCTCATACAAATTACAATGACTTTCTTATGATTTTAGGTTCACCAGTGATTGTTTGGCAGAATCAGTCCCCATCACTCGAATGGACTTCACGGCAGTGCTGCCTCGCTTTCTGTCTCTCTACATCATGTCCTTCCTCAGTCCTCGAGACGTCTGCGCCGCAGCACAGGTGTGCTGGCACTGGAGATTCCTGGCAGAGCAGGTAATGTGCATTTCATTTAGATACCGAGCTTCTATCACATTTCTCTCAGTCTCTTCACTCAAACATTGTTACTGAAAATCTTCTGAAATTCAATTTCAGAATGCTGCCAGAAATGTCAAAGACATGTTTACTCACTCACACTGCAATCTCTGTGTGATTCTAGGACTGTCTGTGGTCTCCGAAGTGCATCCGTCTGGGATGGTTTCTTCCCTACAGCCCATCAGATCATGAGTACGGAGCGTGGAAAAGACATTATGTGGCCTGCACTGCCAGTTTAGACATTCTGACTGCACGGGAAGCAGAAGATGTCTATGGTACCTTGAATGAGAGTTTGACAGCACCAGAGGAGCAAGAGGATAGATGGAGAGAGCACAAGATAAGACAAACTATCAGAGAGAAGATAGCAGAGCATAAAAGTAAGTACCAGGGATTCCAGCATTGCTTGTAAATGCCCTCATGAAATTATCTGATTGAGGTTAAAGAGTTTTATGTAATGTAAATGATCTGAGGCTAATAATGTCATTTGGCAGATGTCCTGGTCCTCATATTCCCTTCTGCTTTCTCCACAGAGGCTGCATTGAAGACCAGGAGAGCATGGTTAAACACGAGTAAATTGGGCACATCATCTATACATAAGCCACTGAGTCTCACTGCTGCTCTTGTTCAGCTTGGGGTGAGACACTGATATAATTATAGCTAAAAAGATTTTATCAACAAGCATGTCATCTAAATAATAATAAAATAAATATTTAATTGGTATATATATATATATATATATATATATATATACTGTATATACACATGCACAAATACGTGGTTTAAAGTGCTAAAACTAAATGACCAAAAAAATTTAATCACTGATCATTTTGATCATGATTATGTTAATTTTATCTTCATCTTAGATACGTTTATGTAACACAATATTAGTCTTGTATTACATACACAGAAAATATACACAATAGGGTAATTTTTCTCTTTTTTTCATAGGAAAAGTGTCGATTGGAAAATTCACTCTCTAGTGTGGAAATAAGAGAACCGTGGCTTGATTTGAGGATGAATAATACTCTTGAGAGCACATGTGCCACCAGTGTAGTGAAAACTATGAGGTCAGTTATAGGATTTAATAGATGGAAATCTCTGCATTATTTTTTTTATATTTAGTACCTTTTTTATATGTCAAACAACAATAATGGAAACCTATTCCTGAAAATGCTGTTACCTTACAGTTCACTGTTCTGCAAACCAGTCAAGTCTTCCTACCGTCCTCTTCCTCATTTCCTGCTTGTGTCATCCAAAGTCCCTGGATATGAAGTAAGACATTCAGTTACATCTCTGAATGTTAGACAGTTGTTTATGAACTGAAGGATCTCAACTTCATTTTTCTAGCTGCTTCTGGCCGCGGCGCATGTGTCTGTGGTGGTTTTGCCGTATGACTCACAAGGAATGACCTTGGAGGCTTTGCTCTCTCTGGCGGAAAGGACGATCCAAGGCAGGATGATGCAAAGTCTCGGCATTCTGGTGGCAGGAAGCACAGAGGAGTTGACTCTCACAGATGGTAATTTCCCTGATTAATTCAACATAATTTCATTAACATGGAATATTTCACTGCTGGAATAGATTTTCTGGAACATTCTCTAACTTTATGGCGGCAGGTTTTTTTTTTAATAACCTTAAAAAAAAGAGCTACTGTCAAATTCATGGCAAATATTTCAATTGCTCCAATGAACTGTAAAGATAAAAAATGTAGCTGTAAATGATGAACAAGTTATCACAAGTCAAGTCAAGACACCTTTATTTATATAGTGCTTTTTACAATACAGATTGTTTCAAAGCAGCTTTAAAGAGAAAACAGGAAAATAATGCAACAAAGTTTGTTTCTAGAAGAAAATAAGCATCACAGTCCAGCTTAAGTAAGTTCAGTGATGGTTCATTTTTGTTTTAAAAAAGGTGTTCGAACTTCATTTATATATATAGCCGCTCTAGAGAAAACCGTGATGTCATCGTCCAGCTCAGTTCAGTTCTCATAAAATGGTGTCAATGCAGGCAGATCAATAATATTGCTGAATATTAAATTAAATGTCCCCAACTAAGCAAGCCAAAGGCGAAAAAAGGTGACAAAACATAACATGTTATAACAACATTATGTTTTGTCATAACACAACAAAACACCCTGCATAACATAACATTATATATATTGTGTTTTATCCCCAGGACTGAGCATTACTGAGAAGACAGTGCTGAAGCCGTGTGTGAGGGAGTTCTGGGAGAAACTGTGTGGCTGGGTGGTTCCTGCTTCAGACGGAGGGAGTCTGGACATCTTTGTTCCCCTGGGAGCTTCTGGTAAAGTTTGTCTGTTTTGTCCCAGTTCAGTACTGGCTTGACACAGGTTGTAGCCATTGAGATGCCATTCCATGTGACATTTACTGTATATGTTTTATTCAGATGTTGTTCTGTATTGATCGTTCAGTTGCAGGGATGGATCTGATGAGGAAGTTGTCTGTTTTGACTGGTCTGAATGTCAGAGCTCCCACAGGAATCTGCACGGGCTCCTACCAGCACAGTGAGTTTCAGATATGTCGGTTAATTTGTGATCTACTGTATTATACTTTCAGTCGAAAGTTTGGACACATTATTATTGCCACATTTTAGAATAGCACAGTCATAAAACCTATGAAATAACAAATGGAAGTAAAATAATGTTGTGAGTCTGTGACCAATCATTTTTAAATCAAGACTAAGACCTTTAGAAATTAAAGCTCTGCAAGCTCTGTCCATTCAACCAACTTCATAAGGTGCATCCTGGGATACTTTTTAATAATTTTTTTGTAATGCTCCCTGGTATAATGTTAGTTTTCATTCCTTATTCAGCCCAACTGAATTACATCATATTAATGTTAATTAATCTTAAAATCATGTTTCATTAAATAATAAATTACAACTATTATAACAAAAAAATAATAACAAAATTTTATTTCATTTTAGTTTTTTTTTTAAGATTATGAAATATATCAATTATTATTTTAAAATATATATTTAATTATAGCATTGTTTATTATTTAGCATTAATTATAGAATTATTCTATATATTATATTTATACAATATATATTATAAAATAATATACATGTTAATAATACTACTACTACTACTACTACTAATAATAATAATAATAATTATATTATTTTATTAATTTTTTTAAATTACTTGTTTGATTTTACTTTAAAAAAAAAGATTCTGAGAAACATGAATTCAGTCAAGTATTATCTTAGTGTTTTAAAGAAGCGGTCTCTATATTTCTGTTAGTTCTCAGTGAGTGGTCCGGGTCTGGTGAGTTTCCTCCATTGGTGTATCTGCATGAGACCCTCCTCCTGAGCTGGTGCAGACAGGCTGAATGGATAGAAGAAGCCTGTAAGGAACTACGGAAACAGCTGGGGCCACAGCTGGACTTTATATGTCAAGAGATCAGAGGCCGCATCCTGGGTAAGTCAAAAAATTAAAACAAAGCCTAAAACACAGTTACGTCATTTACTTCCTGTGTGTGTATTCAAACCGTTTTCTTTGTTTGCGTGGCTATTACAGGTCTATTCCTCTGGGATCATATAAAGATGCCTGTCATTTCCCTTAAATCCGAGGTCATGCAGTGTTTGGTTCGTGGGCTCGTGGCTCTGATGAACGAGACTCCAGTAAGCAAAAAAACAACAACATTCTGTTCAGTAAATATCAGTTTATCGCTGCATTATATTGAATTCACTGATTTACTGTCATGCTGTAGGATGATCCCTTAGACTTCTTGGGACACTTTCTACTAAGGTCATCAGTCAACAGTGGTGTGAAGAACATTGATCCATTCCCCAGTCCAGAATCTCCAAATGTTAGTGCTAATCTTTCTATAATTCAGATCATTTGGTTTACCAAATGCCTTAAAAATGTCTTTTTTTTAGGGTTTAAGTGATGCAGATAGACGCAGTGCTGTGTGCAAAGAGCTTTTGAATAGTGAGAAAACATACGTGAGGCATCTTCAAGCGGTGGCCACAGTGTTCTACACACCTCTCAGAGCGGCACTGGACTCCAATCGAGCCATCATCAGCTCAGTCAATCTAATCAGCCTCTTCTGCCCTCTGCTGGACATTTTGGAGGCAAACAAGTAAAATACAGTCCATTCTTCCTCGCAGAACCAAGTGCAACATGTTCCTGCATCAATATCTTTGTTAGTCCTGGAACAATATTCCAATCAACCAATCTGATTTGAGGGACAAGTTTAGAGTTTATGTCAAGCAGTGTTGTGCTAGTTACTAAGAAATAGTAACTAGTTACAGTTACTAGTTACTTCATTCAAAAAGTAACTCAATTACTTTGTTGATTACTTACACCAAAAAGTAATGCGTTACTGTTAAAAGTAACTTTTTAGTTACTTTTTTAAAGAAAGTTCTTAAATGTTCCCATTAATGCCCTTTTATGCGTTATGGTCTATACAAACACAAAACTGACTTAAACAGAAAGTAATTTTTAAACACTATTTTATTTAAGTCAGACCAGCACAAACTGAATATATCAAGGATTTCTGAAATAAATAACAAAACAAGCATTTTTAAAGCTAGTGACTTGTTTGCTTTCTCAACATTGATATTTTCATGCAGCTGACAGTATACGTTTTTACCACTGTGGTTTTTACTGCATGAATTAATATTTGATTTTGAGCAATACAATTGTACCTTGATCATTCTTGTTAATTCATAGTAGGCCTACATTAACTAAGGAGATACAAATACATCTAACAATGAATGATACTTCTACAACATTTATTAACCATATTTAATGCTAAAATTGTAATCTTATTGTAAAGTGACATTTATATGATTCAAGCTTAAAGAAGATGGCCATATTTAAATATCTGCAAAGGCCAGAGCATTAAAATTACATAAATGTAGACCTATATTACAGTCTTTCACTTTATTTGCTTAAATTTTAGAACACTTGATTAGACTTGATGTCGGCTGCATGAACATATCAATGTAAGCAATCAATCACGTCACTAGTTTTTAAAATACAACTTCGCCGGCTAATGAATGCATAAAAGTGACCAGCTGGATATAAACTAATGCAAATAGATGGTAACAATTGCGACATTAAAAACATGTGGGTCAGGTCTGCGTGTGTTTTTGTCACATTGCTTTAATCGCTTGAGGTAAGTTAGCCGTTACTAATGTTATTCCTCTCAGACTCGACGGCAAGCTTCTGTTCTTTCTCTGCTGAATGTGCTGATGCAGCTCTAGTCAAAAAATTAATTACTTTACAATGATATGGCAATGTGTACTTAAGTGTTCTGTATTCATACCGTTTCGCTGTCTGTGTTTTAAATGCGCATCAAGTGCTCAGCGCTCTCCGTGCAGATTGTAATCTCCGTGCTCGCGCTGCCTCATGTGTACGTAAACAACTCAGCCAGTGAGTTTGTTATGTGTCCTCCGGTGTCCTCTCGCTCTGTATAATGCTAGCAGTCTCTTCAGTGCTCTCGTACTGTGTAATGACAGCGCACACTTCTCAGCCGCTCCAGCAACTAATTAATTTAAAAAAGTAACGGACTAACGCGCCATATGGTAACGGTAACGGAGTTAATTTATTTAAAAAGTAATGCGTTACAGTATTAGTTACTGTCAAAAGTAACTGCGTTACTGTAACGCGTTACTAGTAACGCGTTACTGCCCAACACTGATGTCAAGTCAAGTGTTATTCACCTATTATTTCCCTGATTTTAGGGATAACTTATGGCCTGGGTAAGGTTTGGTTTAGGGGTAGGGATGTAGACAGGATTACATTTTCAGACAGGAATGTTGTTTCAGGGTCAACAAAATACAGGAACGCGTCTAACTCGGCAAAATCTGGACGTGCTGTTTCCACATATAAATTTCTCTTTCTGTTACTCTCTCATTCTCTGGCTTTCACAAATGGTCTTGCAGTGTTTTTCTGAAGGAGCTTACAGAGAGGTGGGAGGAGTGGGCTCCGCTGCAGTGTGTGGGGGATGTTTGTGTCAAGTTTTGCACCAAGTTAAGAGTCTACACTAACTTTTTCAACAACTATTCTACCATTCTGAGAACTATAGATAAGGTATGTTAATGTTGAATATTCTCTTTATACATAAAAAAACCCTAATAAATGTATACAAGGACTTGAATAAACCTCTTCAGTGATGTAAATGTTTTAATTTCTAAATTAAAAAGCATTTTGATAGATTTTTTAATAAAGTCAAAATTTATATAATAGGGTGGGGGTGGGTTAAAAGAATGACATTCTTTCTTTACTGAGTAGTTGCTATTATATTTTATTGTTATTAGAAGCAAAGCAGTTTTGATAAAAATGTATAAATATTTGAAAAACTTTTCTGCCAAATCAGTCATGTGGTACGAGCAATGTACGGAAACAAAACAGGAAATTACATAGAGATCCCTGCAGACCCTCATGACTAAGTGTCAATGTTGATAGGTCTCTTATATACTTTAACATTGTTACAAAAATATATTTAAAAATAAATGATATTCTTTTGACCTTTCTATTCATCAAAGAATCCTGAAAAAAATTTAGGCAGCGTATAATATTAGGCAATGTATTTTCAACATTTGATAATAAGAAATATCTCTTGAGCATCAAATCAGCATATTAGAATGATTTCAGTGAATGATCATGTGACTCTAAAGACTGGAGTAATGCTACTGAAAAATTACATTTTAAAACATTAAAATAAACAGTTTTTTTTTATTGTAAATATAAAATAACTGTTATGTAATATTGTATATGTTTTGTAGTGTCGTGAGATGCTTCCAGTATTCCGCACGTTTCTGAAGAGACACGACCGGACCGTTGCTACCAGAATGCTGAGGTACAGTAGAGTTAAAGATCTGGTAGTGTTCTGGCAAAAAAAGTTGTACAAGAGCGACTTAGCAACACTCCTATTGTATGTCCAGTCTCCAGGAGCTGTTTCTCACACCATCCGCACGGGTGGAGGAGTATGTGACTTTGCTTCAGGCATTAACGCTACACACACCGCCTGAGCACCCAGACTACACACAGTTATCATCTGCCCTTAACTCGCTGATGACTTACAGAGGCTTCATACACAAGGTGTGATACAAAAAAAGTGTTCAGTGAATAAATATGAACATGTATCTTTTCACCTCAAAGATGGCCTATTATGCTTGTTTACATTTGCAACTTTCTTTAGTGTGTAATATTGCTGTATGAGTATTTAAAAAAGGTCTACAAAGTTACAAAGCACAAAGTCCACTCAAAAGGGAGTTATTCTCTATATCAGTAAGCACTGTTTCGGAACTCCCTGAAACGCCTCGTTTGTAGTCTTGAGTAGTAGTTTGTAGTCTTTTATGTACAGCTGTCAATCATGATGTTACAGCCTGTTTTTATCGCATCAAATAACTAATTAAAACCAAACTTACTGGACATCAGCATGATAACTATCTAAAATGACAGAAACCATCTTCGGAAAAAAATGATTTGAACGAAGTATTGGATTTTTTCAATTTGCCTTACATCACATTTGTGCACTAACCTGGATGGCTTAAATGCAGAGAACAAATTCCAAGTATGGGTGTTCCGAGTAAAGTCATGTCACTTTTTTAAAACAGTGCTTTGTTTTTTACTCCCAGTTGAAAAAGAGTCTGGATCGAAACTTGAGAATCATGGAGGCACAGAGCACAATTCAAAGCTGCCCAGTAAGTTGCACAGTCATTGCACCAGTTATTTACGCACAGAGATCAGGTTCTCACAGGCCACTAAAGGTCACGAGGCAAGGTTTCTGTATTTAAAACAACAAAAGTCTGTGATAGACAGCCATACACAATTGCAGTGCACTCACTGTATGCTCATACACACTATTTTTGTACTTTATTTAGAATTTGTTGGAGGGGAGCAGATACTTGATAACCACACAGGATGTGGCATTACTGAGCTGCCTTAATGGAGACATTGCTTCCTCTCTCAGGTAGTATCTGACCTGAGATCAAATGACAGAAACAAAAGCCTCTGTCTACTTGAAGCCAACCTTTTTTTTTGTAAATGAATAGTAACAACATAGTTTCAAATCAAACTCAATATATTGGAGTCTGTAATAAAGAAATAAACTTTCTATCAAGGTACCGGATTTACTCAAGCAAACCCTACTGACCTGTGATGTATTTATTCTCATTTTTTCTCAGGATGTATGAGCATGTGAGTGACCTGGGAATGTTTCTGTTCAATGATGCTCTCGTGCTCACAGAGAAGAGTGTGTCAAACGTGCCGTTTTGTCTGGCAAAGAACACGACTCACACCTTTCTCACCTCTGTGGCTCTGCACTGTCTAAATCTCACGGAAATCACAGATACAAAGTGTATGTGCTATTATTAGTACTGTAATGCAGTGTTCAGGATGTTATCATAACACAGGAAGTTATAACACAACACACACACATATATATATATATATATATATATATATATATATATATAAAATATATCACTTTAAAATTATAATATAATATTATAACATATACATTTAAACACTTTAACTTCTTTATAATCTTTTCAGATGTCCGAAACGCTTTTCAGCTGGAGAGCCCAAAGCGGCAGTGGATATGTGCTACAGATAGAGAAGAGGACAAAATCAGGCTGCTGTGTGCTTTACACAGTGCTATGAGTGCTGCTATAACACCTAACTAAAGATGAACAGAATATTTACTCCTGAAAGCTAAATGATGAAACTATGATGGACATATTTAATTCCTAACTTGCTATTTTTTCATTTGTTTTATTACCAAGCAAATTGAATTGGTATGATTACTACATCTGATTATTATTGATAATATCCCTGACTTTGTGATTTTGAATGTATCATTTTTACTTTATTGCTGGAACAATGTGGAAAAATGGGATAATCATACACAGGGCTAAATAATTAAAACTATAATTTAAATATTGTACATGCACACTTATGTAGGGTATAAAAGCATTTATTTCACAAAAAATAGTGTTCTCACAGTGTTAAAGATTTTGATTGCGTTGTGGGACTTCCCACATCAGTACACTTCCAGATGTCATTAGGACAATTGTTTTATACTATTTATACAAAAAAAGACAATTAAAAAGAAAAAAATCCCTCACCACGGACATGGTTACACCTAGCTGCCACTTATAATTCTTAAAAAATTTATAAAAATTTTTAAAACAATTATCTGAACTGATAGTCCAAAGTATTTAGTGTTTTTACCTCTTCATCTGTGTCTACACACACTATCTCTGCATCTTTGTAGTGTGCAATATTGTGGCATCTGCATAGTTTCATATATGCTTCAGTATCATCAGGATAGACATGTATGCTTAAGACAAGTAAATACACATATAATATAAATGTATGTGTATTTACTTGTCTTATAAATATAATAATATGAACCCTTACTAGAAAGCCAAACAAAGTCATTAGGAACTAGACATTTTGGAGTCTAGTTGTAGTAGTAGTAGCACTAGTTCTTGACTTGCTTTTATGCACAAGTGCACATTGTATGCACATTTACGCAAACATTCTGTGCAAACATAGACATAACAATCATTTAACTTTCAAGAGGTCAATAACATCCTAACCTCCAGTTGCAATTAACATATAAACGGAAAAGTATAATGTTTTACGATTAGGCCTTAATATAAAAAGTACAAATTATTACATTATCTAATGCTTGATCTATTCAACAACCCACAAAACAATATAAAAAGAAAAACAATCCTATACACCAAAGAAATACAGTAGTGGCCAAAAGTGATTGGTTTGGGGATTTGTTTTTAATGACCCTACAAGTTTGATTAAACCATCAAAATATGAGAAAAATATTTTATATTTTTCTATATTTTAAATATGAGGGAAGAATAAAGCACTAAACTTGGTTAAGGCATTTATCTAACAAAATTATTTGGCAAAAAAAGGTGTTAACTATAGCTACATTGTTTATTTTACTATGCAAATAATGCATAGAATAACAAAAAGCTCACAGGAAACCAATCAGTTATTAATATTTTGTTTGTTCTCTCGTTTTAGCATGCGTATATAATTTCTTTGTATGACAGCCTTGCCGAAAATTATGTCTGCATAATTTGGTATGTTTAATTGCATTATCACAAAAAACCCCACAAATGATTTCAAGCACAACTACGCAATATGCTTACAAAATCTTTAAGACATTTTTTATAGTTTTTGAATAAAAGGTGAAGATATCAATTTTCCTAGTCCAGACATCACTTTTGGCCACTACTGTATAAGGCAAAATGTCATCTGTTTTAGGATTAATAAATGATTTTTCAAACTTTAAAGTGCTTGAATCACATCAATTAAAAACTATATATATACACCACTCCTTCATTGATTCAACATAATAAACATAAGATTTGGGTTTTCTTGCATGGAAAAATATATAAATTACTAAAGAACAGGACTTCCTTTTGATCATGACACCAAAAGCAGGATTCATGTATCTTTCAGTAGAAAAGACCTTTGCATTTGAAGAAAACGACATATTTCTTATATTTCATATTTCAACAGCACAATACTGTGCCTCTGTTGAATCAAGACTCACACGGTATTCTCAAAGTTAGAGATAGTGAATGCAGCACCTGGTCTGTTGATATTTATCTAGTGTAATAAACTCTGTAATAGACAACCTTTGGCCTCCAGAGGGAGTAGGAATTGTCAAATTTCAGAAGATGAACTCCCTCACCAGGATATTGGTGGCTGCCTGCATAAACTTCCTCGTGGCTGTCACGACGGGAAACAGGAACCACCTCATTTACCAGCGGACGTCTGCTTTGTTCTGTCAGTTTCTCTTTTTCAGCTTGTGCTGTGCCTTTAGTTAGGATAGAATTGAATTAATAATAAACATGTAATCATATTTTATTAATGTGTCTATGAAATCCACCTTCTTACCTTCATTAGCGTCAGTAGTAGAATCTCCTTCATTTTTGCTGTTTGTTGGAACGGTCAAGTCCTTCCACTCAAAGTAGAGCCCAAAACCAATATCGTAGTGATCGGTGGCAAATTCCCAAAACAGGTGTGAGCCATCCTGATGAGTGGGCACCCGTACTGTCAACACCTCCCCTCGGCCCACCGTGATCACAGAGTCTTCATCGTGCAACACCTTTTCCTTAAACTCCTTCACCTGAGGCCGTGTCCACATAGAGGGAGCAATGATAGGTACTTCTGCATTCAAGAAAGAAAAATAAATGAATGTAAGAGGACAAGTAATGTGACGACTATATGTGTGAATAAACTTAGTGTTCCCAACTTTAAAAAACTAATTATTATTAATATAAATAAATATATCTACAGTATATACTACAGTTCAAAAGTTTGGGGTCAGTAGGATTATGATCACCAAGGCTGCATTTATTTAAAAAAAAACATAGTAACAGTAACAAACAGTAATATTGTAATTTTTTGGAGTCATTACTCTAGTCTTCAGTGTCACATAATCCTTCAGAAATCATTTTAATATGCTGATTTGCTGCTCAAGAAACATTTTTTATAATTAATGTTTAAAAACAGTTGTGCTTTACATGTTTGTGTAAACCGCATTTTATTTTTTTCAGGATTATTTGATGAATAGAAAGTTCAAAAGAACAGCATTTATTTGATCTTTACTCTCACTTTTGATCAATTCAATGCATCCTTGCTGAATAAAAATATTAATTTCAGACAATCTTACTGAACCTAAACTAAAAGCAAATTGTTTTATTTTATTTTACAAATCTATATTTATCATATTTTATTATTGTATGTAAAAAATATATATTATATATATATATATATATATATATAAGCCTATAAATATATTCATATTAATTTAGTAAAAGCATTTTATTAATATACATAAATAAAAACTATTTCATTATGTTTTTCAAAAATGAAAATACTCTAATAATAATAATAAGTTGTGCAGCATTAAATCAGCATATTAGAATGTTTTCTGACGGATCATGTGACACTGAAGACTAATGTGTAATGTGAAATGTGAAATGAGTAATGATGCTGAAAATTCAGCTTTGCCATCACAGTAATAAATAACATTAAATATATTAAAATAGAAAACAAACCATTTAAAATATTATTCCTATTTCACAATATTATTGTTTTACTGTAACTTAACTTTTAATCAAATAAATGCAGCATTGGGAGGCATAAGAGACTTCTTTCCAAAACATAAAAAAAAATAAAACAATAATCAAACTTCAAATTGTGGTGTATAATTTTCTTAGCTGCAAATAGAAAATGAAAATAGACAAGAACTTGCATAGTTTGATAAAACATACCGCCTGTTGTCCCTTCTACACACAAATGGAAGGCTTTTGAGTCTGACTGTTGTTCGTGATTCTCTAATGAATTTGATTGGTTGTTGGGGTTGCAGCTGGGCACTGCTTCACTTAAGACAGGAGCAGGAAGAGCTTCTGACGTTTGAGTCGCATTTGAGTCTTCCTGCGAGGCCATCTGAAATCATAAAGAAGCAACCTAAGACCAGGATCCTGATGAGAAGTTTCCGTAAATGTCTCCAGGTGTGTTTGTACCTGCTGCAGGTGAAGGGCCTGATGGATGTATTGTTGGTAGTGCTGTTCCTGCAGCTGTCTGATGAGTAACTGCTGCTGGTCTGGGTTGTCTGGACACTGCTGTTGGGCATATTGCTGAAACTGCACTGCCGTCTGTGCATTCAGAACAGCCATGATCTGCTGTCTGTGCACACAGATGTTATATACTAGAAGTTAACAACACATTTTAAAGCAGCAGTCATCTCTACAGAAACAACAGAGAACTGAAACTCTCTCACTGATTCATTGGTTCAAAAAAACTCTATTCATCAAAGAATCCTGGAGAAAAATCTATCCAGTTTAGACAACAACAAAAAATTTTAGCAGCATATCAGTATTCAACGTTGATAATAAGAAATGTTTCTTGAGCACCAAATCAGCATATTAGAGTAATAACGGATTATGAGACACTGATACTGAAAAGACAGCTTTGTCATTAGGAATAAATTACATTTTAAAATATATTAAAATAGAAAACTATTATTTTTAATTGCAATCTGTATTATACTGTTTTTACTGTGTTTGATCCAATAAAAGTAGCCTTGGTGAGCATAAGATTACTTTCAAAATCAATATATCTATAGATTACCATCACTCACTTTTGCCGCTCTATCTGTAACCTCTCTGTCTCTTCTTTCCTTCTCTGTTCCTCCTCTTTTATCCTCATCTCCTCTTCTTCTCTGCGTCGTGCTTCTTCTTCCAGCCGCCGTCGCTCCTGCTCTTCTCTCTCCAGTCTGAGACGTTCTTCCTCTTCTCTTCTAAACACACACAAACAGAATAAAAAGGGCTTCCTACAATTCTTAATAGACTACATTATGAGAAACGTCAGGCACTTTAACTAATACAGAACTTACTGTCTCTTTTCTTGTTCCTCCTTCTCAATCTTATGTGATGTCACATATGGTGCAAACAGAGCACAACAGGAGTTCAGAAGCTTCACAAAGTCCTCCATGGCGTCCTCTTTGGCCATGCTGCCAAGCCGTAGCCATTCTTTCCTGAGAAATGCAGTGATAAATGAAGCTTCTATAGACATTGTAAGGTTGTGCAATATGGCATTAGAGTCACCATGAAATCAAAATGGACAATGCTTGATTTTTTATGTGTGTATTATATCATGGCATGCTACCAAATATATGTGTGTATGTATCATGCTACCAAATTTCATGGAATTTACAAATATCATATATCATAATACCAGGGTAATGCCATTTTTATTGTACTGAGATAATTATACTGGCCTTAAACAGTCATTACATACATAATCCTCTGTTACCTTCTGTCATTTCCCAGCCAGTCAAAAAACCCAATTTCTGGACATGCTTCTGGGTTATAAGGGCCAAGAGTGATTTGCTTGTGTAGTGCAACCAAACGGAGGTTTTCTTCATATGTTGGATTAAAGGCTTTCCCATTCATCTCTGTGTGGGACAAAACATGTAGAAATCATCATGAAATAATGACAACATCTGGGAGATCATGAATCACTATTATTATCAGTGGCATTTCCAGTTTCTGAATGGGTGGAGTTATTATTACAATGTATCTAGACAATGAGTCACAGTAAAGGGACTTTAATTTTGTTTTGCTACCAATAAAGAAACAGTAACGTTACATGACTGCAGGTTGTGACGGTACAGAATAAAGTTGTAAACATTTACTGGACAAACAGAAAAGGGAAAGTGAAAGTCTAGGCTAATTCATTATCTGTACCTTTAAAGAATTTCAGCGCAAGTCTGAAGAGCTCCTGTAATGTGAAACCCCATTTTCTCTCCAAACTCCAAGACTTCTGATTTTCTTCATGATCCTCACATGATGTATGGTCTTCCTCAGTGCCGGGCTCGTGATTCTCGGTGTTAATAATATCGTTCTCGCAGTTTTTATCGGTCCTCTCCCTGCCATGTTCTTCTCTGTCAAACTCCATCATGTCAAACAAACTGTCACTACGAGGCGCTGCTGCTGTCACAGGTGGCCACGTAGCGCAGAAAACACTTCTCTTCCGTATATTCCCACCGGAAATCACGGATATTTGTGTTAATTTCAGCTCATTGAAACCGCGTTCACTTTCTGTACCTGCGCAGATAAACCCCCAAATGTTCTCTGACGAATTTCCGCTTTGGTTTAAGGCTAAAATGACACACAAGACATGAACATTACCTGAGCATACGTTAACTGACCTGACTCAACTAGTCGTGCAGCTGCCAGCTGCTAGTAAACTGAACCACATTTCACTTCAAAGCACTACGATTTTTTTTATATAGTTTTCTGGTCACGCAGTTTTATATTAAGATATATTATAGATAACTGCCGACATTCAGAAGTATTTTGCACCGTTTTAATAGTTTCCATATATTTACATAAAACTATATTTTTGCATGTTTTAATGTTAATATTTAACTGAATTTGCTTTGTTATTGTAATTTGTTAAACAGTGTGAAGTTTTCTTCTGTAACTTATATTCATATGTGTATGGGAGGCTTGGTTTGTAGCCTTTTGTTGTTGTTGTTCTTCAATGAGCAAATCAATTGGCAAGGAAAAATATCATTTCAAAACCCTGAACCATCAAGTCACTTTGGGTTGATACAGTCTTTAAAATGTATTTAAAGCATTTAAAAAACAAACTCTTTTCCCCACTTTTATTTCACAGCATTTTTAGCAAACTGTGCAGATTAAAATCAATCTCACCTGAGAAATCCATTAAACATGTTTAAAGTAACAGTTCATCCAAAAATGAAAAGTTTACTCACCCTCAAGTTGTTCTAAACCTGTATGAATTTCTTTCTTCTGCTGAACACAAGAGAAGATATTTTGAAGAATGTCTGTAACCAAACAGTTGATATGGGCCCCATTAACTTAGTATGGAAGTCATGGTGCCCATTAACTGTTTGGTTACCAACATTTTTCAAAATATCTTCTTTTGGGTTCAGCAGAAAAAAAATGTATACAGGCTTGGAATGATGACAAAATGTTCATTTTTGGGTGAAATATCCCTTTAAATACATGCAAAGAATCGCCCAAATGCCAGCAGACCTCAGGAAAAACTGGAAAGCCCAGAATTTGAACAGAAACAAGGGTTCCAGTCTGTTAAGTTTTAACATGAAAAGACACAAGTGGATCTGGCAAACTTTTGTCCTGTGATTTTGCCAACAGCCGTTCTCTTCCATGCAAATTGAGTGTTTAATCCTCTCCTTTACACTTACAGATTGAAGTCATTGCATCAGGCTTTCAAAAGCACCCTCTTCTGCCATCACAGACCTCCACAGCTAATGGAGTGATTGGAATGAGGTCATAGGGAACACAAAGAATGTCCAGAATCTCTCAAGATTGTACCGAATACATGGTCACTCTCAGAGGAGAGAGCTTTTCATTGACAAACACCATTATAAAAAACTTAATAGGGTATCAACCTTAACAAGAACTGTATGTGAGAACAGGCTTTTATTTAATATTGTGAGGTGTAATGCACTTTTTCAAATACATAAATCATTTATTAACAAGAACTCTTAAATCTTTGAGAAATCATAATTTGGAACAATATACAACATTGAGCCTACATATGAATATGCATAGAAGTAATCTAATTATGACTATCATTTATTATTTATATTGTAACAAACCATAATTGAGTTACATTTTCATAAGTACATTCAAATTCTATATAATATTGGTATTTACCCAGCTAACAGGGAGCATTCTTAGAACGTTTTGGCAAGGTTCTCTAAGTTCCTTCAGTAACATTAATAGAATGTTTGTTTAAACGTATCTGGTCTTTAATAATGTTCTCAAAACCTTAGCAGAAAAACGTTTATTTATACGTTGTTCGTAGAGCATTTTTCTGAAATGTTTAAGTTGGACACCTTTTTAAATGCTTCCACTTATTTCAGAAAGTTTAAAAAATAAATTTTTCATAATGTGTGAAGAACGTTCACATAACCAAGAAAAAACTTTTTAAATACATTTTAAAAACTGACCATTTTGTTTTAAAGTTTTATTTCTGGGAACTTAATGGGAACATTAGCAAAACGTTCTTAGAACATTTTTGTTAGATGGGTGGTGTTAGTATTTAAAGTGGCACTAAGCATTTTTTTGTGCTGTACTGTACACTCACATTAGTTGAAGATACGGTAGTACCCGTGTATTAGAAAAAGCTGTTTGATTCTACATGAGAGTGGTTTCCCTTTTCTATCATGTTGAGATCACGTGACCAGACAACTTTATCTTGTTATCCCCCTATTTTCTTTTGACAATTTAAAAAAAAAAAAAAAAAAAAAAAAGATTAATAATATTGGGTGACAAATGTGTATTTCTACAAAGGGATTAGATGAAAAAATTACCTTTTACACTTTTAGTATGTTCATATAATGCTAGCTAAGCTTCGCTTAGAGCACAGAGAGCTGATAAAAACACAAATGCTTTTTTTCACAGTATAATCTGCTCAGTACAAAATCCTCAATCGTTCCGTTTCTTTGGCAGTTATCATTCATCACTTAGTGTCTGTGTTCACTATTGTGCATTTTGAATGCTGAGAGCTTTTAAAGTCAACATAAATTTCCTTTTGCAACACCTGTGTGAATGGGACTTGAAGTTATCCATCAGGAATTAAGTGGATTGTGAAAAGTCGACCGAATGTGCAATGCTTAAATAGTTATTTGGCAAATGGTTAACGTTATTCAATAGCTTGTGCCAGCAGGAAAGGCAAGTTGTTTCAGGGGAACAGTAAGCTATAACAATTTGATTTGAAGATTATAGACTTTCTTTGGAACAACATGCACCGATGAATCATTCCACAAGACAAAGAATGTGCATTAAGAATGTACATACTAGGGTCCATTTTGATTTCATGTTGACTTTAAATTGAGTTTGCTGTGTCTTACACATGCACTGCCCATGGAATAAAGGTGCCAGGATCCGCAGGAGGACACTAAAACAAACACACACACACACACACACACACACACACACACGCAGACATGTATTTAAAGGTCAACAGCACTTCATTAGGCCCTATCAGAAGCATTTGATATGATATCAAACATTAAACCACATAAAATGTAATTTGAAATATATTTTATATATACTACTATTCAAAAGTTTGGTGTCCATAAGATTTAAGTGTTTGAAATAAGTCTCTTATGCTCATCAAATATTATTACAAATTAAAATAACTGTGTTGAATATATTTTAAAATGTGATTTATTCCTGTGATGGAAAAGCAACATTTTCAGCATTACTCCATTCTTCAGTGTCACATGATCCTTCAGAAATAATTCTAATATCTGATCTGCTGCTCATTATCAACTTTGAAAACAGTTGCGCTTTTTGGGGATGAACAGAAGGTTCAAAAGAACAGTATTTATTTGAGACAGAAATATTTTGTAACAGAGTAAATTTCTGTACTGTCACTTTTGATCAATTAAATGCATCCTTTCTGAATACACATATTAATTTCTGTCAAAAAATGACTGAGCCCAAACTTTTGAACAGTAGTGTCTGACTTGATTTGAGAAGGTATAATAAAATTCATCTTCAGTCTGAAATCATCCTTGTTCAGATTTGATGCAATGTTTAATTTGCAGTTCTGTGAGCATTAAAAAGTTACTACATACCAGTTTAGTAAACTTGTCCTCACAGGCATTTCGTATCCGTTCAGGAGTGGCGGGGCTGTCCAGTCTGAAGGGTCCAGTCAGGCCAGACTCAGCCCTGGCAGCAGTGATGGCATCTTTAATGGCATAAAACACTGAGGCCGCCAGAAAAAGAGGAGGCTCGCCCACAGCCTGAGCACAAGCACGCAGCCTTAAAGGTTAACAGACACAAACTATCATCTACTGTGTGAAGTCGGTTGTTGTGGTGCGACCAACCTTTGATGAGAAGATGGCCCTCTCGTTGGAAGCGTCTCTGAGCAGCGAGACCTTTAATTCAATTGGAATATCCCCAAATGCGGGAATCTTATACATGCCAGGTCCGCGAGTATATAGGTAACCATCAGGGGAGTAGCGGAGTTCCTCTAGCGTGAACAGGCCTAAACCTTGCATGAACCCGCCCTCCACCTGCACACGCAGCCATAAATCAGATAATATTCATAATGAAATAACAATTGAGTGATCTGCTTTATTCATTTTAGATGAAATACCTGTCCAATGTCCAATGCTGGATTTAAACTCTTGCCCACATCCATGACTATGGACGTATGAAGATTCTGACAGGAGAGATTTAACTTTTTAGCTTGCATCTCAAATATGTAATTTGTTATGTAGACCAGATGTCCTGTGGTCAGTAAAACTGGCATTTGAACATAATAAAGACACAATTAACTTTGCCATTACCTTGTGTGTGCCAGTTAGACAATCTATCTCCACCTCTGAGACGGCCACGCCATAACTAAAGTAGTTAAATGCCCTTCCTGAATTTGTGTCAAAGTCATAGCCAAGATCTGGAGTCCTATCAAATATAATCGGATTAATTATACCTCTCATTTCTATGAGGACCAACATGATTAGCACTGTAAAATGTGACAATGATCAAATTTATTGAAATGTATTATAATTTGATGAGTTTATTAGCTGAAGAAAATATTAAGAAATTAACATACTTGTAAAATCCATTGGCAGACAGGCTTACTCTGTCAAAATAGGCTGCTTTCACCTGCAATAGACAAAATGTCAAATATACACATACACAGTGTATACAGTATATATATATATATATATTCAAACATTTGATAAATAATTACATGAAAAAAGCTAGATACTGACCCAATCCTCCCAGCAGCCTTTGGGGTTTTTGTCTTTGTAAGGCTGAAGTCTTTGTAGTAAAGTCTGGCAAGCATTCTATGGGACATTACAAGTTTGCGTGGAATTACTGATTATGACAAATGTTGATTTGAATATTTTTTAATGTTTCTTGCTCACCAAGGTTGAATTTATTTGATCAAAAATACAGTAATACTATGAAACATTATCACAATTGAAAATAATTGCTTTGTATTTTAATATACTTTAACCCTTGTGTTATGTTGCGGGTCAATTTGACCCGTTTCGATTTTCAAGTTGTTGGAAATACTGGTTAACCTTTGTTTTTTTTCTTGATATTTTGTGACTTTTTCTCATTTATCATGATGAACATGCATGCAAAGTTTCAACATGCTGATGTGTTTTGACATATACAAACAAAATTACTGTTACGTTCGTGATGTTCGCGGGTCAATTTGACCCTCATAGACAGCCATTCAAAAGCAACTGTACAGACACAAAATAAAAACATTTATTTTCTGTATGTCAGGGCACTTCAACTCCAGTTCTAACGTGCAATTGCATCTAAAAGTGCTCTAACCCTAACCAAACACACTTGAAAAAGCTAAAATTAAAATGTTCAGAATTATTTGCAAATTACAGATGAAAATCTTTGTCAGACACAGATAGTAAAATAAGCTCTCATTTCAATATTCAAAATATCTATATACCTAGCTTTTAACCAAAACTTTTGTGTAGGATTTTCAAAGGCAGCTTCACAGAGCCAAAAAATAAATAAAAAACATTTATTTGATGTATGTTTTTGTTATGTTTGGTTTCTCACTTCCCAGTGAGTGAATAATGAAACTAGGAAAATAGGTCTTAGGAAACTAGGGAAAGTTAACTTAGGAAAATGAAAAATTTTCATTATACAGCCATTTTTTTTTGTTCAGTTATGATGTTCAAAGCATAAAATGTAAAAAAAAAAAAAAAAAGTAAAAAAAAAAATATATGCAAAAAAATCAGTATACTGTTTATTTTCCAATTTTGTCAAAACAAAACTGTTTTAAAAAATGTTTTAAAAACATTTTCATTAATCATATTTTCAGATATAATGTTTTTGTAATGTTTGACAAATGTTGATATTAAAAGTTTACAGTTTGTATCTAAATCTTTGTTGTTTTTCATAGTGTGATTTTTGAGGAATTGCATTGAATCCAATTAGGGTCAATTTGACCCGGTCCATAAGGGGTGTACACAGAAATCGAACAGAACACAAGGGTTAAAATGACTGTGATTGCAAAGTTGAATTTTCAGCATCATTACTCCAGTCTTCAGTGTCACATGATCCTTCAGAAACTTTTTTTTTTTATGATTCTTCGATGAATAGAAAGTTGAAGTACGTAAAAGTTTTGACTGTTACTTTTAATAAATTTAATGTAGATTTAAAACAAATCTTACTGACCCCAAAATTTTGAAAGGCAGTGTACATAACGCATCATAAATTTGAATTTCTGGTGCATGAGCCTTACATAGACGGCCATGCCGTTAAGGTCTGAGGAGGCAGAGGCGGCCGTAGGGCTGGTGTTGGGAACTGTGTTAGTGCTGGTCTCTGAGATGTGAATCTTTGTGCTGGGGATTCCAAGAGTTTTACTGGCCACCTGCACAAAACAAAGATTAATATAAAAAGCTCTGATCAACATATATATATATATATATATATATATATATATATGTATGTATGTATACACATAGGGTGTGTGTGTGTGTGTGTGTGTGTGTGTGTGTGTGTGTGTGTGTGTGTGTGTTACCTGGACCATTTTAGTGTGCAGGCCCTGTCCCATCTCTGTTCCACCATGAGTTAGTAGAACAGAACCATCTGCATACACAAGTACTAATGCTCCTGCCTGAATCAGAAATGTACATCACATTCTTATATACCTAATCACCTCTTTCTAAGAATTATTTAGAGCCTGAGAGGAAGAGGGCTGACCTGGTTGAGGAAGACAGCAGTGAAGCTGATGCCAAACTTGGTGGGAATGATGGACAACCCTCTCTTGGTCCAACGGTGCTGCCTGGAATGACAAGATTACAGCAGTTCTTACCCAACAAGCTTGGCAGTACCTGAACTGAACATATTTACAGTAACATCCAAATAAAATCCCTTCATAAAAATTACATCATCTGCTGCTCTGTGTCAGTTTAGTATTATTACTATACTGTAATAGTATTTATAAATATTTTTAATTTACAATTCTTTTTTATATTTTCAGTTTTAGTCATTTTTACAAGTGCTTTTTGTCATTATTAGTTTTTAGTTTTTTTTCATAATTTTTATTTTAGTTTTATTTCAACTCAAACTCATTCATTTCAGTTAGATGCCAACACAACATTCCTATCATTCTTTTAATTTTAAGCCTGTCATCTAATATTACAGTAGTTTTATTTTAGTTTTATTTCAATTAACGAACATGATCTTACTGATGATTATTTTTAAAAATGTATTTTAGCTTTAGTTAATAACTCTGACGCTGCTCTATTGACACTGAAGTGTATTGAATATGATAGAGCAAATAAAACATAAACATTTATTTCATTTGTTTATTTTTCATTAGTTATTTATAGATTTTATTATTATACATTTTACATAATAATGTGTATTATTTGTAAATTTTGAGTTTATATAATTTTTTTTACTATTTATTTACATTTTAGTAAATTAATTTTTTATCTTATAATGTCAAAAAGGCACCAAAAACAGTTTAATTTAATTTCCACTACACTTATCTCAAAATAGTCTCGTTAAACAGCACAAACTCTCAGCTTGATATCTAGGAGTATTTCAGACCTGTTGTATTGTTCCACTGCATCCTTGCGCTTGTTGAAGTCTGAGATCTGCATGCACTCCTCCCAGCAGCGATTAATGGTAAACTGGTCCAGACGTTGATTAAAGTGCGTGAGATCTCCCTCCTTGTACATGTTCAACTTCCTCACCTGGAATTAGTAAAGGATCCTGTTACAAGTGATCTGTGTGGACTATGAGAGAGAGAGTGAATTGCAGTACGAACCTCTTCTGCCGGCAGACCACAGCTCAAAGCCACATCACTCATCCAGCTCTCTGCGATCATCATGCCCTGCGGCCCACCGAAGCCTCTGAACGCAGAGTTAGATGGCAGGTTGGTTTTACACATGTAGCCTGTGCCACGAATGTTAGGAATGTTGTAGGAGTTATCCATGTGGAACAGTGCCCTCTCCAGGATCTGTGGATTGAGACACAATTTTAGACTTGGAGGGTAATCATTTCTTGTAATGTGTCTCACTGACCACCAGGGGGAAACAGATGTTCAAAACTTTGGGATGGCCACTCACTGACAATGACAGGTCCTGTGAATTGCCTGCATTGCTGTAGAGTGTCACATCAAGTGCCATCACTCTTCCACTGTTCATGAAACCAACCTAGACATGAGATTACAGAGAGATCGTGTCTGAGAAAAGTCTAACAAGGACATGGACAATATTTGGCTAATTTGCAACATTTCTCACCTTGTAACGACCAAAGAATGGATGCCGACCACCTGTGACCAGCATGTCCTCATCGCGATCTAACATGCAGCGAACCGGTCGCTTGGCCCTGGAAGAAAAAGACAAAACAAAATCTTCAACTTACACAATGAGGCACATCGACGCTGTTACATTCATTTGTTGTAAGTTCTCATACGTATGCGCGGCAACAGCAACCACTGTGGAGAGAATGGTGCTCCGACTCTCTTTCCCTCCAAATCCTCCTCCCATCCTCTTTACACGACACACGATCCGGTTGGCAGACACTCCTAGAGCTTTAGCCACAAGGGCCTGAGCCAAACACAGCAAGTCATTTCCATAAGGACAGTACAATCAACATTATATTTTGCAACATTAATAATCCAGTCACATTTTTGTTCCTAATCAATTATCTATCTATCTATCTATCTATCTATCTATCTATCTATCTATCTATCTATCTATCTATCTATCTATCTATCTATCTATCTATCTATCTATCTATCTATCTATCTAGCTGGCTGTTTGTCTGTCTGTCTGTCTATATCTAATTGTTTAATGATCTGCTTGTCTGTATGTCTGTCTATCTATCTATCTATTTAATCTCTGCTTGTCTATCCATCCATCCATCTATTATTTAACTGAGTTTTATTTTATGACTATTATTAAACTATAGTAATATAAATAATAATGATATTATTTATTAATATTTTTTATATGACGTATTATTAGATTAAATGTACATTAATTAAATATAATTGTTTTATTCATTTCAATTAATTTTCTTTTATAAAGTAAGAAAGTAAATATGTTATATGTTTACTTGAGTCTTGGAGGGCGCCTGTGTGGAAACAAACAGCTCCATTTCTCCATCCTCTCCACGAGGGACAGCCAGCGTGCAATTAGTCTCCAAATAAAACTGTTCCTGTCCTCCAATGTGCATCTCACCTGCAGAATCACATATTTGGAGTCAGCTCATCAAATTAAAGAGAAACAGGACTGAACAGAATCTTTCAAGGAATTTAAATGCTGGGCGAGAAACCTGCACATCTACCACATAATTTGTGCACATTTATAATCAGGTACAGACTTCCTGTTTCATTAATAAACATATGCTTTTAAATAATATGACTCTTTTATTAGATACTTTCTTTATTCAGAAATAGGCTTGATGCAGTGTATCACAAGCTATGTTTCCATCCAAAGTTGTGAATGCGCAAATATTGGAATATCGCATAAAACATATGCGAATATAGCATCGTTTCCAACTTTTTTCTTCCTCGGAAATTGGCCCAAAATATCTGTAGTAAAAACGGAAGTTGCTGCAATCGAGGACGCCTTTGACTCTTTTTTCCTACATCATAAAGGAGTTTCATCTCAGAGCGCACAGACATAACGCTTCTGGGAGGGAATTAAACCAAATTATTTTGATGACAGGCTTTGGCTCAGGCATTTCAGAAGAAATAAAACTACATTCGAGATGCTGTGATGTGATTAGTCTGCTGGTTAGTCCAGATATCCAATCACATCCACTGTTGAACAAAAAAATCTACAAAAAAAATTGCATTAAAAATAGAAAAAACTATCAAAATGAAATGAAATAAGCTTTCAGAAAAAAAAGAAAGAAAAAAAAGGTAAAATTTTAGGGCTTTGGGGTTATTTTGACCCGTGAGGAACTCTTGTTTAACAAGCACAGGAGAATTAGGGTTAAATAGAAACATGGCTATACCATGCAGTATGTGATCAGAGTCTTTGAATCCTTGTGCAACATCTCCTCTCTCTATACTTCTCACCGGCTGATAGAAGGACTTGTTGGTAATAGCATCCTGTTTGAAAGAGTGAACGCAAACATGTTAGCAAACCAGTCAAGCTTATCTTTATGCGTTCTGTGTATTTTTGAACTTGTACAAGCTTGTTGTTTTGAAAACCTTGAAAAACCCTTTTATGTAATGATGACAGCAGGAAAAGCGCTAAGTAATGGTGAGAGGTCAGATCACATAACCAAATGTTTTGCAATAATATTGTAGATCAGTAACCTGACTCCGCCAGATGGATTTGCTCAAGCTCGCGAGATCAGGATGGTCTCACGAGGCTAGTAGATCAGTGGTACTGGGTCGAAAACCAAAAGTGAGTTGTAGGTCTGTAGCCATTATCAGAATTTAATTTTAAACATTTACTTTTGTTCAATATGCAACTTTAAAGGGATAGTTCCCCCAAAATTAAAGTTAGCCCATGATTTACTCACCCTCAAGTCATCCTATATGACATTCTTCTTTCAGATGAATACAATCGGAGTTATAATAAAAAAATTCCTGGCTCTTCCAAGCCTTATAATGGCAGTTTCTGTCATTATAAGTCCATAAAAGTGCATCTAACCATCATAAAAGTTCTCCACACGGCTCCAGGGGGTTAATAAAGGCCTTCTGAAGCGAAGCGATGCGTTTGTGTGAGAAAAATATTAATATTTAATATGTTACAAAGTAAAATTCTAGCTTCCGGCCAAATGGCCATACGCAGTCTACTTACGCCTAATGCGCAACTTATGAAACTTATGACGTCAGAAGTAACGTGGTGTGTCATGGCGTAGCGTAAATAGCAGCAGTACGTGACATTACTCGCATAAGTTGCGTTTAGACTTAAGTCGAATCCGTATGTTTGTTTGGCCGGAAGCTAGTTATTTTACTTTATAAAGTTTTAAATATAAATATCTTTCTTACACAAACTCATCGCTTCGCTTCAGAAGGCCTTCACTTCCATTCACTGTCTGCCATTATAAAGCTTGGAAGAGCCAGGAATTTTTTTAATATAACTCCGATTGTATTCGTCTGACAGAAGAATTTCATATTCACCTAGGATGACTTGAGGGTGAGCAAATCATGGGCTAATTTAAATTTTTGGGTGAACTATCCCTTTAAGTCACCACTTTAAGTCTATTGTGTGTATGTGCACACATAAATACAAACCTGAATAGTGACAATCACAGGCTGCAGTTCCTCATAGCTGATCTTCACAGCTTTGGCTGCTCTCTGAGCATGAGCCTGTGTGTCTGCCAAAATGGCCCCCACTATATGTCCAACACATGTGACCTAGCATGAAAGATCAATGTGGGGAAGAAAACAATGAACTCTTCATGAATAAACAATAGTGACAAATAATTTGTAAGACATATCAAACACACAATAACTATTACAAGTTTGGGGCAGGTATTATTTTTAAAAATGTTTTTAGACAGAATGTTTTGCTCATCAAGGCTGCATTTATTTGATAAAATAAAAATGTTTTTTAAAAAACTTTTTATTTTAATATATTTTTAAATGTAATTTATTCCTGTGATGACAAAACTGAATTTTCAGCATTATTACTCATTACAGTCTTCAGAAATCATTCTAATGTTGCTGATTTGCTGCTCAAGAAACATTGCTGCTCAATGTTTTTGTGGAAACCGTGATACCTCTGAATAGAAATGTCAAAAGAAGTCATTTGAAATAGAAATGTGTTTAAGAAGTCTTTACTTTCACTTTTGATCAATTTAATGTGTCCTTGCTCAATAAAAAGTATTAATTTCTTTAAATTGTAAAAAAAAAAAAAAAAAAAAATCTTACTGTAGTGTATAATACTGTCAAATGACACATATCAAAGACATTAAAATACATAAATACATAATTATTATAACTGTTGTTTTTTTAAAGTTTACCTCAAAAATAACTTTAGTTTTTCACTATAAGCCTATAAAGGTCTTTGCTGCAAATGTCTGGCATTTTATTACTGTACAACGTCCAAGATGCTTAACCATTAAAGAACACGTCAAAGTGTAACTGCAAATATAAATGATTATGCCGTTAAAAGATGCTTGATCATACAATAGCCAAGCCAGTCTGCAATCAAATGATGCATGTGAGAAACATTTTGCACGGGGATCCATCTACTATACTGTACGTCTGTCACATGTGCATGACGTCATTTGCTACACCTTTCGAATGATACACTCTGTTTTGCAAGGGAAATGTAAAAGCCATTGTCCTATGGTGGCCTAATCCCTGATTTACTCTGCATCATAACTTACAACAGACTTCTATATAAAAGGCAAACACTGTCATAATCAATTTAATACGTCTCTCATTAGAAATACTGCACAGAAAATGCACTGAAATATAGATTAATCCACCTTATCGTCGGCAAAAACGGTCTCGTCATAGAAAATAGGTCCTGTTATGTTACTTCCTGGAATGTCTTTGGCAGAGATAAATGCAAACACTCCAGGAACCGCTATTGCATCAGAGGTGTCAATTGATCTAAAAGAAAAACAGGTAGACATGTAGTTAACAATCTTGGATAAAGATGGTCTCAGATCACAACAATCTAGTTCAGAACTGAACCTTTTTATGACATGAGGTTCATAAAAACAACGTAGGCTCTCTTTAACGTCATCACTGTGCATGTGATAAGTCATATAGATGGTTTTAACTCAATATTAAATCATTCCAGAACATGACGTGTGTCCTTTTTCAACTAACTTTATGAGGGCATGAGCTTTAGTGCTTGTGACCAAAGCCAAATGGAGCTCATTTTCATAACAGGGTATGTCGTCACAGTAGACCGCTTCTCCTGTGGCCTGCTTAAGAGCGGAGAGGTGCATGATCGGCTGCCCCACTACATCATCACTATTAAGACCAGGGGGAACTGCCTGCAAACAAAGAAATAAAGTTAAGCAATCTGCCAAAACAATACACAGACAAAGCTGCCAAAGCTTTATTTATATGTACCTGGTAGAGTTGTACACTGGATGGTGAGTCCAACTGGAAGAGCTCAGTAGCAGTAGCATACTCAGGCCTGATGTCTTCCACAGTCACACCCTGTAGAGACACAGATTTCAATTAAAGTCACCATGAAATCAAAATGGACAATTCTTGGTTTGTATGGAATATTACAGAATTTATTATAAATGATTTATCCGTGCACATCATTATTATTATTTTTAATTCATGTGCCCTCCTAATCTTTAATCAAAATAACTTCCCCTCCCTCTTGCAGCTTCTTAAATGACCGAAAATAGTTGTGAGAACATTAGATGCGTGTCAGATCCGGGTCATTTGCGTCAGGTCTTAAACTGACGGCAGACTAATATTCCTGCTGCTGTCTGTCATTAATGTTAATCAAACAACAAAAGACAAAAATAAAATAACTCACAGCTCTTGACTGATTCACTTTTGTAGCTTTAATAAGGATTAATATATATATATATACACATACATATAATATATACTGTATATATATATATATATATATATAGGCACAGCAGGTAAAAAACAGATTTAATTAAAAGTTGTTATATATTTTAAAGCATATTAAACGTTAAAATGAAGGCTCTCACTCATACTGTAATGTTGAATGGCTATTACTCATTTTGTCTACAGAAATTGAGAAAAATCCATTTCATCAGTAGCTGTATTGGTATCTGTGATACTGTCCTTCATTCATATTCAGTAAAGAGATGCCATTAAGTAAACATTTAAAATATACCATCTTTATGTTGTTTCTACATTTCAATATGAAATTATACAAAACATATAATTATAATTAACATTTGAATGTTAGGTGCGATTAATCACGATTAATTACAGAAAACTTAGAGATTAATTCGTTGTTGTTGGTTTTTTTGTCGATTGACAGCACTAATTTGTATTTAAATTATTGATTTATCTAGTTATTTATTAAAAATTACGTCTGAGCCAATAGCCTTGTGGGCAGCGCTCCAACTTACTGTATAGTACTGTACGAACTGAGTTTGTTTCCGGGCTTGGGGTCCTTTGCCAATCATATTCCCCTCTCTCCACCCTTTGCTTTCCTGTCTGATCTATACACTGTCCTATCCAATAAACGTCACGGAATGGTCAGAACCGAGTCGAGGATACAAGAGCAGGATGAGATGATGTTTATTAAATAATACAAAATAAAACAAGCTATAAACAAAACAACCCTGAGGTGGAAAACAAGAGAGGTTTCAGGCAAAAACAGGTAACACAAGGAAACAGGAAACATTGACAACGAACCAGCACAGGACAGCAAACACAGGGAGACTAAATAGGGGAACAAACAAAGGAGGGTAACGAGAAATACAGGTGGGACAAATTAACCAATAATCAGATAACAAGATGGGAGGGGAGCCAAAACAGAACCAAAATGAGAGTCAATAAAGTCCAAAGCATTGACCAGGGAGGGTTGAGCCAGGGAGCATCAGGTTTGCCAGGATTCCTGGCTGAGGACCAGGATGGTGCAGGCTTAACAGGCCTCCCGGGCGGATCCAGTGTCCAGGGTGGAACAGGCTTGGCAGGCATCCAGGGCAGAGCATGAGTCCAGGGCGGAGCAGGACGTGTAGACGACCAGGGTGGATCAGGCTGTGCAGGTGACCAAGGTGGAGCAGGGAGTTCAGATGGCCAGAGTGGATCCGGCTGTGCAGACCCTTCGGGTGTCCACGGTGGAGACGACCATTCAGGTGGCCACGGTGGAGACCACCCTTTTGACGGCCATGATGGATGGACAGACTCCGGCTCAGGGACAGACTCCGGCTCAGGGACAAGCGGACCTGGGACCCCCGAAGTCCGATCCTTCTGGACCCCCGGACTTCTGGGCTTAGGACCACCGATGTCGAGTCCTCCTGGACCACTGGGCTTGGGACCCCTGAAGTTGGATCCCCTTGGACCACCAGGCTTGAGACCACCGAAGTTGGGTCCTCCTGGACAACCGGATCTGAGATCACCGACGTCGAGTCCTCCTAGACCACCGGACTTGGGATCCTCGACATCGAGTCCTCCCGGACCACCGGACTTAAGAACCCCGACGTCGTCTGGTCCTTCCGGACCCTCCGGTTACGGACCATCGAAGTCGTAGGATCGCCGTCATTAAATGGCTCCGGTACCTGGCTGAAGAGAGTTTGGACTGTGGACTGATGTTGGTGTCCACGACGACCATGTCCCCTTCTATGGCCTCCACGAGTCCCCGAGAATCTGGCCAAGCGGGATCCCTCAAAGGATTGCGGGTGAGCCGGAGTCTTAGAGGAGCTGCCAGTCGCAGTCCTGGGCTTACCTCCTCCCACCTGACCGCTGGCTCCCATGGTCTCCTCAGTCCTACTAGCGCACATAGCGAAGTAGTCAAATAAGGAAATAGCAGATCCCTTCTCTCCCGCAGGAAAAATCTCATTCCGCTGTATCCACATTATTGGTTCGTTCTGTCACGGAATGGTCAGAACTGAGTCAAGGATACAAGAGCAGGATGAGATGATGTTAATTAAATAATACAAAATAAAACAAGCTATAAACAAAACAACCCTGAGGGGGAAACCAAGAGAGATTTCAGGCAAAAACAGGTAACACAAGGAAACATTGACAACGAACCAGCACAGGACAGCAAACACAGGGAGACTAAATAGGGGAACTAACAAAGGAGGCTAACGAGAAAGACAGGTGGGAAGAATTAACCAATAATCAGATAACAAGATGGGAGGGTTCTAGACAATAGACAGGAGAGCACATGGCACAAAGGAAACACATGACAAGCCATGTGCTCACAATAAACAGAACTAGAACACAAGCACATGACAAACCCGGAATGTCAAAGCTCTGTCACCCACTATGATTTCCATTACACGAGAGTAGATGTTAAAACTTCATGCTGATTTGTACTCGGCTTTCGCCAAGATAAGCACAAACTAAGACGTAGCTTTACAGTAACCTATGCTTCTCCATCCATTTACGCTTCTTTCCATATGGTGATGTGAATCTCCTTCTGTCCGGCGTTAACGGCTGCAGTGTACTTGGCGCGTCAGCACACACAACGGCTGCAACTACAGTGTGGTCTCCCCAGTGGACCAGCACGACAACCGTCTGGATTGAGCCGAGTAGGGGACATCTCTAGGGTCTTCAAGTGGGCACCTTCCGTCCTCAGTGTTTCGTCGACTGGCCCACGACACCTCAAGAGGGCTCAACAGTGACTCTGGCGTCCCAGAGTCACCCCCCTCCGTCCCCCACTCAACTCAGCTTACTGACCTTTACATCCCTCCTGCTGCTGAGGTTGCTCCTTCCTCGTAGTTCACATGTGACCTAACCACAATCTCACAATCTCTCCGCAACCCAACCATACGCGCCAACCCGTTTGACTAAGGTTGTCGAGCCCCACTGTCTTCGTTAAAGTAGGTTCAGTGGCAACGGTTCCGTATGGCATACTACCTACCGCAAAACACAATATCTGCCCAAACATCAACCCTCATTCACGCAATATACACAGGAACGTAATAACTGTAATTACTATGCAAACTATACAAATAAACCAACAGACTCTTCAAGAATTCTAGGAAACCGTAGCATGGCAGCCTGTACACAGCCAGCCAGAATATTTCCGTCTCAACCACAGCCAGTTGCTGCTCCTCTCTGCTGCTTCAGATAAGTTCTTTACTGTGCGACGCAACTCTTGGCCACTGAATCTGACGTCTCTGAGGAACCGGGTTGTAGAGTGTGCCACAAATCCTCGACAACCCACTTCCACTGGATAAACCTGGACTCTCCATCCTCGCTGTTCTGCTTCAGTGGCCAGATGAGCATACCGCAGTTTTTTTCCTCTCATATGCCTCATCTACAGCATCCTCCTATGGCACTGTTAACTCTATCAGTTGAACAATGCGTGCTGATCCAGACCACAAAACAATATCAGGTCGGAGGTTAGTGGTGGCAATCTCAGGTGGAAAAATAAGCCATTGATCAAGATCAGCCAGCATTTTCAAGTCCCTAGCAGCTTCCAGTTGTCCTGGGCGAGAATTGGTTTTAACACCTTTTCTTGGTGGTTGCTCGCCTGGGCGGAGGAATATTGTCTTCTGTGTGTAATGTTTTGCTAGAACAGGTGGCAACTTGTTGGTCATGTTACACTTGCCTTCCAATGCTAAAGCCAAACATTGCAGTACTTGGTCATTGCGCCAAGTAAACCGACCCTGGCTAAGAGCCACCTTACATCCTTAATGTGGCAGGTGATGAACACAAAGGACACGAGGGATCCTCTCCTACCCAGAGGTTTAGGTTCTGTGGTGATAAGAGAACATCATATGTTGACCTGATAAGGAAACTGATCCTACTTTTTCCATTGACCAAAGGTCTTGCCAGCCCATCTTGCGTTGTGACACACTCTCCCATCTCATCCACTCTCCCTGCTTGGCCTGGGAAATGGCCTTTATACACCTCATCCTCTCTTCCTGCTTTCGCACCTCGTTGACTACCAGCTTCCTCCTTTGAGCTGGGCTTGCCTTGTTCCATTTAGGAGGAGCTAAACTGAGCCCAAAACCCCCTCTTCCATGCTGTACCTGTCCCACGATATCACCAATTTGAAGGGCAGCCTTTGCCTCTACCACAGATTCTTTGCCGACCACTTTCTACCAGTTTTTAACACAGGTGCTGCCTCCCTTACACATTTGTCGTGTGACTCTACTAAGGTCATTTGGCAGCGTGGAACTCCCAACCATTTCCTGATGTATGAACTTATTAACGCTTCCAGCTTATCCACTGTTGTCAAAGAAACCTCGTACACTGTCAGTGGCCACAGCAACCTCGGCAGTAGTCCAAACTGAAAGCACCAGAGTTTTAGTTTGCCTGGTAGAGCACAGGGTGTTCAACCCTTCCACTGCTTGTCGTCTAACTTCTCCCACTGTGTCCTTTAGATCCCCATCGTACCATCTCCCAAGACTCTTCACTGGCTTCTCAGAAACTGTTGGTATTGCCTCACCATTAATGAAGAATGTTTTATCTACTACCTTTCCTTTAACTATCGAGATGCTCTTTGATTTAGAGGGCTTAAATTGCATTCGTGCCCATTCAATATTATCGGTTAACTTACCCAATAACCGATTAGTGCAGGCTACTGTTGTAGTCATGGTTGTCATGTCATCCATGTATGCTCTGATTGGTGGTAGTCGCATCCCAGAAGCCAAGCGCTCTCCTCCTACTACCCATCTTGATGCCCTAATGATTACTTCCATTGCCATGGTAAAAGCCAGTGGAGAAATGGTGCATCCTTCCATTATTCCAACCTCTAAGCATTGCCATGTAGTGCTGAATTCTGGAGTTGAGAAACTAAATTGCAAATCTCCAAAATAGGCTTTCACTAAATTTGTTATTGACATTGGTACTCTGAAAAAAATCAAATCCTGCCCAAAGAAGCTCATGTGGCACTGAACCATATGGATTAGCCAAATCCAGGAATGTCACATGGAGCTCCTTCCTCTCCTTTTTAGCTGATTGAATTCGTTGCCAGATAACATTGATGTGTTCTAAGCATCCTGAGAACCCTGGAATGCCCGCTTTTTGAACTGAAGTGTCAATGAAGCCTTTCTTTAATAGGTAGGTGGACAATCTCTGACCAATAATACTGAAGAAAATCTTACCTTCAACGTTTAATAGTGAAATAGGACGAAACTGACTGATGCTTGTAGCATCTTTTTCTTTAGGTATAAAGACTCCACCTGCTCTGCGCCATGCTCTAGGTACAACCTGTTTTTCCCATGCCACTTTTATCAATTTCCACAGAATTCGTAGAACTCCTGAAGCACTCTTGTACACTCTGTATGGAACTCCATTAGGCCCTGGAGATGATGAAGCCCTTGCCTTTCTCACAGCCTGCTCTACCTCTTTCCACTTAGGTGCACAGACCTCCATTTAGTATTCTGGTGGATTGATAGGTGGGATGTCTGATGGAATTGACATAGGCTCATGCCTTTTTGCATCTGTATGCGTTTCCTCCAAATATCTCTCTAGCTTAAGATAAAACCAGACAGAAGTGACAGAACCCTGACAATAAAGGCATAAAAAGGCCCAAAATATAACTTTAAATTACTTCTGTTTCGGAATTTCTCAAACACTTGAATGTGTAAATGTGCAAAAAACAAACAAACAAAAAAACCTCCATCTGCAGGTTCAGAGCCAGTTTGTGCTGGACAGTGAGGAAGAACTTGTAGAAGAGGCTGATAGTCAGTGTGCGCCTATATGTCACCATCCCACCAGGAGCTGAGGGAGACAGACTCATCTCCTCAGCCAATGAGGTGCAGGCTTCCTCTAGAAGCTCCTCGTTCCATTGCCTGCAATTAAATAACAATTCTGTGAAACTGATGCAGTCATTCTGCTCATGATTCAGGAATGAGGCTGAATGTCAGAAAATAATTTAAAAAATTTGCCAGCCATCATCTTCTACCTGTTGAGCAACCTGTTGCATGTGGCCGTGGCAAGGACAGTCACAGGGGCCATTCCTCCATAGCTTATCCGGATACTCTCCACTATATTGGACTGGTCCTTGAAGAATGCATTCATCCCGCATGTGACAATGGAGATGTCATCCTCCTTGCGAGGGGACTGTTTGAAGGCTGAGAAGTACTGGCCCTAAAAATGAATTGAAAGAATGACTGATTCATCACACTGAGATACCAACATCAATATCAATATGTCTTTCCAAACCAGTATAACTTTCTCTTTTTTCAGCTGAACACAAAGGGAGAAGAGTTAAAGAAAATACAAGAATTATGGAAAGATTCTAAACGTAAATGGGTTTCCTCACACAAAGCCCTGGTATGACTTCAGAAGACTTCCAATATAGCGAACAAGTCATATGGACCAATTTTGGAGCTCGACAGTCCAGATTCACCACACCATTCATTTTCATTATATGTAAAAGAGTAGCCATGATTCTTCAAAATCTCTTTTGTATTCCACAGAGGATAGAACATCACATGGGTTTGGAACAACATTAGGGTGAGTAATAGATGACAAAATTATCGTACTTTCAATTAAAACATTTATTTTGAAAAGAATCTGCAGACCTGTTTTGTGTATGGAATCTCAATGGACAACAGAATCTCCTCTGGCTTCAAAACGGTCTTCCTATAACCAGGAAAGAACTTGTCATCCATTTCAAGAACACGTTTCTCCCCTTAAAACATCAGAAAAAGATTTTTATAGAATTTTTGAAACAGATTAAAAGTAAAAATGTATTTTTGCTATCATAAAATCTGTAGAACAAAGAACATGGAGACTATGTCAAGAAAACATACAAGGTTAACACCCTATACAGTACATGTTACTCATAAACTAGACTGTACTGTGAAAGTCCTATTTAGCTTCCAGTATCCTTAACCCCTACCCTATGTACCACAATCATTCAATAAGCTGCCAAACACTGGGATACTGTACATTTTTTGACAGTATCTCTAATTCCCTATAGAATTACTATTGACTGCTACAGTAATTACCACCATAACATTCAGACTCCAGCCAGAATGCATGTAAAATGAGTGGAATAGCATATTTACATAGACTGGCTCTGAATGTTTTCTCTGTTCTCTGTGTTCTGTATCAGATCATGAACTTTTACAACCTTTGATCCTCGATCGGGGGGTGTACTGTACCTTTGGACATCACCGTGAGTTTGCAGCCAGCTGCCATAAACACAGGGTTAAGGTCTGAAATGGGACTCGCTGTCATAATATTGCCACCAACAGCCTGAAAGCATTAATATGATATTTAAGTAACTGAAATGAATCATTTCATTTCAAAAAGGTTGGATGATTAAAACATGATTCATCAACCATGTGACGTATACATTCATAATCATTTATGTTTTATTGTTCAAGTTAGGCATTTCATTAAGTTAAACAGTCATTAAGTAACTTACATAAAACACTTTGTCAACACTTTGTTTTGATGGTCCCCTTTAGACACTATCTTGACTATAAGTAACGGGTAACGCTTCCTTTTACAGTACATTACTTACGTGTACTTACAGTGTACTTACCTATAAATTACTGGCTAATATAAGGTAAGTACATGGGTTAGGGGTAGGTTTAGGGGTAGGTTCAGGGGTAGGTTTAGGGGTAGGTTCAGGGTTAGTACCTAGTTATAACTTATTACCAAGTAATTATAATTACTATAATAAGTACATAGTAAGTACATGGGTAACAGGACTGTAAAAGGAAGCGTTACCAAGTAACATTGCACCTACAGTACACGTCAACTTACTCTCATTAGAGTATTAGTAGAGTATCAGTACACTGTATGCTTAATTTCTGCACACTTTATTTTGATGGTTCCCGAACAGACATTCTACTGACTATAAGTAACTTTGCAAGTACATTTCACCTTATTCTACTAACCCTAACCCCACCCCTAACAGTCTACTAATAATCAAGTAATACTTTAATCAGTTATTTGACATGAAGGCGCAATGTTACTTACAGTCAACAGAATGTCTAAAGGAGACCATCAAAATAAAGTGTAACCAACGCTGTGTCACTTTTTGTTTTCAGGAACATGACTTACCGCAACATTTCGGATCTGCTGTCCTGCAAACCAGCGCAACTGCTCAAGAACAGCCTTAAAGATCTCCGTCTGTTGAGCGGGCAGCTTCTTCACCGCTGCATGCAACACATCCCCCAACACAGTCAACGTCACTGATGCGCCAACCTGGATGCCTGTGAACCACATGCTTGTTACAGCCGCGATTAACCGTCAACTATCAATTAACCTAAGCAGTGAAATGCCACTAAAAAAAGACTAGATTGAAGACAGATGAATGCACATACAGTTCTGACTCTATAATGTCTTAATGTATTGTATTGACAAATAATATTTGCTTCAAATTATCGAACAACATACATTGACAGCATCCCATTAGGTATATGACTCTTACCATCCTGAGTGTGTTGGATGATGTTCAGTTCTGGGATGTAAGCTGGTGCCAGAATCACAGGGTAAAGAAGGTTTTTGAACTTCATCTCAATGCCTAGAACAGAGACTCAAAACAATTAAAAACTTGATCCCATAATGTTTTGCATTGAGTTCTTTGATTACTGCACAAAGAAAAAATGTGTGTATTTTTGCCTTGCATTGCGGTTGAGTAAATAATGAAGTCACTTGTTTTATTCCTGAATGAATCAACATTTTGAACAAAACAGTTGAGTGAATTATTAAATGACTCCTTGTTAAATACAGTCACTTGTCGCCACCTACTGGCATAACAATGTAACATGCAGAAAGAATGGTTCCTGGACATATTTCTGGCGAGATTTTGAAGCGCGCATCTGATGGACACTTGAGGCTACGGAAGAGGAGTTGTGAATGGCAGTGAAGCGACGGAACTGACACTGTAGGTCACATGTCAATGATAACATGACGAATATAGTACATCCAGATTACATTCATACTGTTAGAAAATCCAATTCAAGGACCGGAACTAACTGTATAATTTATACTATTTTCATGTTATTGATATTCTTAATGTATGTGGGCCTCACCAACTTCTGTGTTCCCAACCACTAGTTTAGCGTTTGGATAGGTCGCCTTCAGCTCCAGGAGTTCCTTGAGGGAGCTGGGTTGAATCCAAGACACTCTTTCCCCTATAAACCTCAGCTCTCTTTGGGGCTGTTTACTCAGACTCTGTAGAGCACAAATATAACTTAAACTGTTGATGCGTCCATTTAATGCAGTAATCAGCCATTTTACTATGATGGTCAATCAAACTTATTTTATACACACCATGAGCTCAGGCGGGAAAATTATCTCTTGTGTCGGGTCCAGTGGCATAAACTCTGATTGGTCATACAATTTCTGAGCTGAAAGTGTTGAATTGTCCTAAAATTAGAGAAAGAAATGTAAAAAATATTTGTAAAAGTACAAACGGGCAACTGGCACCATGAGTTATATATATACCTTGCAGATGAAAAGTCCTTAGATAACATTTAGCACTGATAGGCAGTACTGTGATTGTGAAACAGTGATATTGAAGTGCCTGTTTGTTTCACGGTTGTAGATTTGACCTCACATGCTTATGAGTGTCAGTTCAAACATGTGACTGGTTTCCTATGAGAATGCAATGGCTGCCATGTCATTGATTTCATATCCAACTACAGTATGCTAAAGGTTTATCATAAATGGAAAGACTTAAGGACAAAAACGTGCTTGTGCTCAGAGAAAATAGAGCATAGTGTCTGGATGTCTGTTCCACTCACATTGACATGCTCTTGTGTGTTTCCATTAGTCATACAGCAGCCATTCGTTTGTCCTTTCCCACCACAACATCCCCCATCCTGAAATTAGAAGAGGCAGATATTAAACAAAAGATATTGTCTATGCTAATTCTGTTTATTTTACAGCAATATTCCTTATATCAGCTCAGACTACCTGGAAATATTAATCTTGTACTTGTAATAAGCCAAGATGACTTGTTGTAATAAGCCAAGATGATGAAGTTGTTCCAAACCTGTACAAGTTTCTTTCATCTGTTGAACACAAAAGAAGATATTTTGAAGAATGTTGGTAACCAGACAGTTTCTGGCCCCCACTGACTTCCATAGTAGGAAAGAAATCCTATGGAAGTCAATGGCTACCGTCAACTGTTTGGTTACCAACATTCTTCAAAATATCTTCTTTTGTGTTCAACAGAAGAAAGAAACTCATACAAGTTTGGAACAACTTGAGGGTGAGTAAATGATGACAGAATGTTCATTTTTGGGTGAACTATCCCTTTAAGCAGTTTTTAGCTGCACTTTGGGGCAAATTATCATTTGGATATACGTCGTAATAGATAGTTCTTACACTGTAAATTAAAAGTACAATCAACATGGATGTTTAAGTCATATCAACTTAAATGACATTAAACTGACTTAACAAAAATTAGTTGAATCTTGTACAACTTATAAAAAAAATGTTTTGATGAGTTTAAGCAATGTAAAAACATACGTCGTCATAACTTATTGATCATAACTTATTGATTTTTTTGTGTACACCCATAAACTCCCACTTACTCTCACAAACTATTATAAATATATAATTTTACCTTTGTGAATGTCCTGTAGCCTTCCAGAATAGGTCTGTACCCAGTACAGCGACATAAATTGCCTGTGTGCAACCAATTTTAAAAACAAAAAGATTTATTTGAAAAATATATTACCTTAAGGGATAAAAGTTAACAAAATGAAGAAGTTATGACTATTAATATACCTTGAAAGGCCTCCTGAATGTCATGCATGGTGGGTTGAGGGTTGTTTCTTAAAAGAGCGTACATAGACATCACAATTCCTGGCGTGCAGAACCCACACTGTGACCCATGAGTCTTTGCAATTCGCTCCTGGATGAAAATTAGAATATTATTGTTGTCAGAGATACTACACCACAAACGAGCAGAAAAGCAATATATCAAGTGATAATAAAGATAATGTTGTAATGAATGGAGGAAGGAAAAGTAGTTATAATGTTATGTAATCTGACATCATTCTCTCATTATTATCTGAGAAAATAAGATAAAATTGAGACCTGTACAGGATGGAGTTTGCTTGCCACACTGCCGATGCCCTCCACGGTTGTTATTGCACAGTGATGCAAAGAGCAGAGAGGAGCCAAACAGGCATTAACCGCATAGTGACTTAAAGAGTGTCATTAAGGACTTAACTCTGGCATAAGTTTCAAGATCCTTTAACAATTATATTTAAATTGTTAACAGCTATCTCATCATGAATCTGTTACAGACTTTAAGGACATCAATGCACTTTATTGCAAAATGGGAATTGTGATAGATTTTTTAACTACCGGTAATCATAATTCTAACATCTAAACTTACTTCTCTTTTAGGCCTAACATTCTAAACACTTGAACAAAATGTTCTCTGAAAAATGTTGCTGTCGATGGAAAATTTGGAGATGCTGACGAGACAATTTCAAAAATATACTGTTTAGACTAGTCTC
The DNA here is from genome assembly GCF_029890125.1 of Rhinichthys klamathensis goyatoka. Classification (NCBI taxonomy): domain Eukaryota; kingdom Metazoa; phylum Chordata; class Actinopteri; order Cypriniformes; family Leuciscidae; genus Rhinichthys; species Rhinichthys klamathensis. The sequence goes on along the minus strand of NW_026607131.1, from coordinate 179,526 downwards.
ATGACATATTGAGTAATCAACTGAACTTCTAAGTTTGTTCCTACCTAGTAACAGAAGGGTTTGCATATGAAGAACCAATCAAATTGTAGGGAAATTATGTAATGTATCATGTCATTTTTGACATGCTCCTATTCAATAAAAACTGTTGTATTCTTTTTGCTGGTGGGATTCTCTCTGATATTTGTCTGAGATCCTCCAGCCGTGATTAAAGCATATTCGAAGGCATTGTCTGGAGTCTGTCTACTTAATGCTGTGCAGCAAGTTAGTTAGTGGAACAAGTCATTTAGCGAAACACAAGTAGAGATCTTACTTCTATTCCCAAGTGATGCGGTGGAACCCTAGAGACCTTATTCCCAAGTGATAGTGTTCGAACGGAACGAGACGTCGTTCGATTCTTTGTGAGACTCTTAGGCGGGGTTAGATTGCGGTCAGGTAACTATAATTCTTAGGCATTTTATGCGGTCAGAATAGCTACACTTAGGCGTCAACCTGAAGGTGAACTCAACTGAGTATAATATTTTCAGGTGTCGTGTCAGGGACACTCAGTTCAACCTAAGTCAGGTGTGTAGGGGAAAAATCTACCACAGAGTACATAAAAAGATACATAATCCGGTTCTGATGTGGATGATATTTGGACACCATTACAGTGCAGGCTCCACAACCTCCTTCAGCACATCCCAGTTTGGTTCCTGTCAGACCCACTGCAAGCATTAACACTAAGGAAAACAGTCACACTGAAAAAACAACAGTCTAGGCCTAAATGAGTAGGCTAATACAAAATTACTACAATGTACAACATGTTGGTAATGTACAATTTCAAGGTCAATAAGATGGCAGTCCAAAATGACATGTTTGATCAATAAATGTCACTTGTATCAGTAGTGGTGCAATGTAAATGATTGATGAAGTTAACAAAAATTAAACAATGATTATTGCTGAAAAAGAAATTATGCTAAAATGATGTTACAGATTATTTCTACACTGTAAGAACTTATGATCCATAAGTTGTGACATTTGTTTTTACATTGCTTTAACTAATCAAAATAAGTTAAGTAATTTTCAACTTTTTTTGTTATACAAGATTCAACACATTTTTTTAAAAGTCAGTTAAATACAATTTAAGTTGAAATCACTTAAACATTCAAGTTGCTTGTACTAAAGCAACTTTTTTTCTTCTTTTTTTCTACAGGTATGGGATTAATATCCTGCCATGATTCAAAACTGAAAATAAAGTTCTGAAAGGTTGAAACTAAGTGTTCGAAAACTCAAAATCTTACAAAAAAAAGTTTTGCAAGATCGAAAAATAAGATTTGCAAGCTTGCAAAATGTAAAAAAATTAAAAATATCTCTGCAAACATTATGTTGTTTTTGAGATTTCCTTCTTCAGAACTGCAACATTTTTTTTACGATGTTGCGCAAACAATTTTTCAGAGTTTCACATTTGTCAGTGTTCTCCCACTGTATTAGTTTGTTTTCCAGGTTTGAAACCTTGTAAATGGTGATCTGAAAACTGGTGTGCGAATGTGTGAAAAAAAGTTTTGAAACTCTGAAAACAGACTTTTGCAGGCTTGCAAAGGGGTAAAAAAAATTAAATCTCTGCAAACATAATTTTGTTTTTGAGTTTTCCTTCTTCAGAAGTGCAACACTCTTTTTTACGGTGTTGTGCAATCATTTTTTCAGAGTTTCGAATTTGTCACTGTTCTCCCAGTGTATAGTTTGTTCTCTTACGAGAGGTTCTCTCGTATTGCGTAAGCTAGCTTACGCTGCGGGAAAGATTCATCTTTGCTGAGATATTGAAGCCAAAAAATTATTTCATAATTTTGTATCCATACACAACGCAGTTCCTCTGCGGCAGACCTAGAGCGGGCTAGCTAGCAGCTCATTGGTTCGCTCAGAGAGAACTGCTTAAGCCTATGGGAGAGCGGGGCTGAACCCGCTTCCAATGAGAGGCGCCCGCGCGCTCATTGCGTCATGACCCGCCAGAATGGGCGTGGCCATGGTGTATATAAGGCGCTCTCCCAGGCTTATATGTTGATTCATTTCATCTTCAGCAAGCTGCACGCTTCTGCTGTTCCTGAGAAAAGCCATCGCCGTCGAAGAAGGCATCCTCTAGCGAGCTCAAGGACCCTGAAGAAGCCGGCCGTCTTCGCCACCTTCAGCCGCCCAGCAAGCTAGGCCATCCGACGATTGTATCCTTTCTCTATTTCTAAAAGAGCCGAGCGTCTTTTTAAAGATGTCTCGTTTTTCCTGCGGCTCTTGCCGCGCTCGTCTCGAGGACGGAGACCGCCATGTCATCTGCGCTCTCTGCTTGGGACTCGAGCATGCAGAACTCGCCCTCGCTGATGGAGGATGCGACCTCTGTGAAAGCCTGCCGTTATCGTCCCTGCGGGCACGACTTCTGGCAGTGAAAACCGCTCCCGCGCCGCCTATTCTCTCGCCGCGTAAAAAGAAACGCCGCTCTCAAAGGCCGCCGGAGCCCCCAGCGGAAACATGCGGGCCGCCGCCGCCGCCTCCCGCTTCCCGCTCTCCCTCCCCGCCCCTGCCGGACATTCAGTTGCCGCCGAGTGGCCGCTCTGTTGTTTCCGATGACGCCGCGGAGGAGAAGGACTCCTGTTCACTGCTCGCTTCTGACAGTGAAGACTGGTCATCTCTCGGATCCGCGAGAGAGTCGACGGGGACCCGCGCCGGGATAGAAGAGGAGCTGATGCGCCTCCTCTCACAGGCCGTCGAACGCCTCGGTCTCGAGTGGTCTCCTCCACCCGAGCAGGCCCCGAACCGAATGGACGGTAGCTTTTTTCATCGGCGCTCGACCCCCGCGTGCACCCGGGCCGCTCCATTCCTGCCTGAACTTCACGCAGAGCTGACAAAATCCTGGAATGCACCGCTCTCGGCTAGAAATCGCTCCGATGTATCCGCCTCGCTGCGCTCGGTGGACGGAGCCGCCGAGAAAGGCTATGCAGCCATGCCGCCCGTCGAGGACTTGGTCGCCACACACCTCTGCCCGCCCTCCGCTAGATGGCGTTCTTCACCCACGCTTCCTTCGAAGGCTTGCAGAGCGACCTCGAGCTTTCATGCTCGCGCTTACGCCGCCGCCGGTCAGGCCGCCGCTGCGCTTCACTCTATGTCTGTCCTCCAAGTGTTACAGAGCGATATTCTCCGTGAATGGGCCGAAGGCGGTAGAAAACCCCCCCCCCGCCGTCACGGATTTGAGAAGTGCTACGGATCTCGCCCTTCGCGCCACTAAAGCCGCCGCACAAGCTCTGGGAAAATGCATGGCCAGCCTTTGTGTTGCTGAGAGACACTTATGGCTCACGCTCGCCGACATGGGAGATTCTGAGCGCGCCGCGTTTCTCAACGCGCCCCTCTCCCCGACGGGCCTGTTTGGATCTGCCGTCACAGGAATTGTCGATCGCTTTTCTGAAGTACAGAAAGCTTCTCAGGCGATGAACTTGTTTCTACCCCGCCGCGCTAGCTCTTCAGCGGGCCGCTCTCACGAGCCCTCCGCCAGAGCCCCATCACAGCGCCCCCCTCCGCAGACTCAAACAACTCAGCGCAGTCAGAGCGGCCGCCCTCGCCCTCGCTCTCGCTCTGACAGCCGCCGCAGACCGCCGCCCCCCCGTGGCCCGCGACCCAAGATCACGCTGAAGCCTGATCATCAGAAGTCTGCCTAACAATGTCAAGAAAACGACGGTGCTCTCCCGCCGTGGCCGGACCGCCGTCAAAGCTTCGCCCTCTGCCAGTCCCCGTTATTTCGCCGACTGCTGTAGTGTTGACCGCCACAAACAAGCCGGTGTCCCAGCCCGCTTGCGAGCGACAAAAAGCCGTTTTTACGGCTACCCAGAGAAATCTCAAAAAGAGAAATTTTGCCAGTTGTGTAGAAAATGTGCCCACAATCATGTGTTCACCCATACACACAAGCATAACATATCCCGTGTCTCTATCAGAGCCCCATCACATGAAACGGGCACAGCCCGCTCTAATATCAGAGAACATAAACACGCCCACGAGCTCGTGCACGTGTCCCCTCTCTGCTCGCTCTGTGTCACGGCCCATAGACTCCTCTCTGAGTGCAAATCCCGTTGCCACACACATTCAAAGCGCGCCCACACACTGTGTCCAGCCCGCTATGTGCAGCAATCAGGGCAATACAGCCATTCGGCCACTAGCCGCATGCTCCAAAGCGTGGGAAGCCATTCCAGGCATTTCCCCGTGGGTGTTAAGCATTATAAAGAACGGCTACCTGCTACAGTTTCGCCGCCGCCCGCCTCGTGCGCGCGCGCAGCTCGAATCTTCTGTCAGCCCGCTGGCCGCCGGCACGCTCCGCTCAGAAATTGCGACGCTGTTGCAAAAGGGCGCGATAGAGAGAGTCCCGCCATCTATGACCGAGTCGGGGTTTTACGGCCGTTATTTTCTGGTTCCCAAGAAAGACGGCGGCCTCAGACCGATCTTAGATCTCAGGTCTTTGAACAAAGCGCTCATGAAGAGACCGTTCAAGATGCTCACTACCAGGAAACTCCTCGCGCAGGTGCGCCAAGGGGACTGGTTCATATCTCTAGACCTGAAAGACGCCTATTTTCAGATCCAGATAAATCCCCGTCACAGGCCATTCTTACGTTTCGCCTTCGAGGGTCTTGTTTATCAATACGCCGTTCTCCCGTTCGGCTTATCTCTGGCGCCCCGTACATTCACGAAGTGCATGGATACGGCGCTCGCCCCCCTGCGAAGCCAGGGGCTGCGCATTCTGAATTATCTGGACGACTGGCTGATTTTGGCCCAATCACAGACGGAGCTTCTGTCGCACCGCGCAGTTCTCCTCGACCATTTGGAAACGCTGGGCCTCTCTGTCAACTGGACAAAGAGCTCCCTTCATCCCAGTCAATCGATTTCCTTCCTAGGAATAGATTTGGACTCGGTCACGATGACGGCTCGCCTGTCTACACAGCGCGCGCGCAGTGTTCAGCGTCTAGCCGCCTCGTTCCAGATGGGCACCCGCAGGCCTCTGAAAACTTTTCAGAGGATGCTGGGTTACATGGCCTCAGCCTCCGCTGTACTTCAGCTGGGCCTTCTGCACATGCGCCCGCTTCAGTTCTGGTTGAACAGCCGTGTACCCCACCGCGCGTGGAACACGGGTCGCCAGCTGATCAGGGTTACGCAAACGTGTCTCACGGCGCTGCAGCCATGGACAGTAGCAGAATGGTTTCGTCTAGGCGTCACGATGGGGACCTTTTCCTGCCGAAAAGTCATCTCGACAGATGCATCCAACACGGGTTGGGGTGCAGTCTGCGAGGGCTCACCGGCCTTCGGCCACTGGTCGATTCAGGAAAGCCCATTACATATAAACTGTCTGGAAATGCTGGCGGTCGAGAACGCGCTCTCGCACTTTCTCCCGCGCATCCAGGGACACCACGTCCTGATCCGTTCGGACAATATGGCCGTGGTCTCCTATCTCAACCGTCAGGGCGGTGTCAGATCCAGAAATCTCTGTCGACTGACGCACCGCATTCTAGTTTGGTCTCAGAGCCGCCTGCTCTCGCTCAGAGCGACGCACGTGCCGGGCCATCTGAACGACGGTCCAGACATACTGTCCAGGAACCTCATCTCCACAGGAGAATGGTCCCTGAACTCACAGACGGTCCAGTTACTGTGGCGACTATTCGGCAGAGCAGAAGTAGACCTCTTCGCGTCAGAAGAGAACGCTCACTGCCCAATATATTTCTCGAAGAGCGAGGACGCGCTAGCCCAGGAATGGCCTCGCCGCCCGCTCTATGCATTCCCTCCGATCGCTCTGTTACCACAGGTAATTCAGAGGATCAGGGACACACGCCACTCGGTGCTCCTCATAGCCCCGCGTTGGGAGAGTCAGAATTGGGTTCCGGAGCTCACGCAGCTGTCACAGACAGCCCCGTGGCCCATCCCAGTCAGAGCAGATCTCCTCTCTCAAGCTCGCGGCACGATCTGGCACCCCCATCCACAGCGCTGGGCGCTGCATGCATGGGTGATCAACGACTATTCGTTGATTTGCCAGAGGGAGTAAGAAACACTGTCATACAGGCTAGAGCACCTTCCACGAGAAGGCTCTATGCGTCTAAATGGTCTGTGTTCTCAAAATGGTGCACCGACAAACAGCTGGACCCACGGTCGTGCGAGGTGCCGTCTTTGCTTGTTTTCCTTCAAGAGATGCTGGACAAGGGCAGGTCCCCCTCCACTCTCAAGGTTTATGTGGCAGCCGTCGCGGCGTTCGCGGAACCCCGACGCGCTCAGTCATTGGGCAAAGACGAGTTAGTCATCCGCTTCCTCAGGGGAGCTAAGAGGATGAACCCTCCGCGGCCCCCGTCGGTTCCGGTTTGGGATCTTTCTATAGTCCTTGAAGCTATGAAAGCACCCCCGTTCGAACCGCTCGAGTCTGTGGATCTGAAATACCTCTCGCTCAAAACCGTTTTCCTGACGGCTCTGTCCTCAGTTAAACGCGTTGGGGATCTTCACGCGCTCTCATCCAGCGCCGCGTGTCTTGAGTTTGGACCGAATGATTCGATTGTCATTCTCAAACCTAGGCATGGCTATGTCCCGAAGGCGATTGGTACCCCGTTCAGGGCTCAGATTATCTCCCTATCGGCTCTGCCTTCATCCGATAGTGAGCGCGATGCCAATCTCCTTTGTCCGGTGCGGGCTCTGAGATTGTACACTACGCGCGCTGCCGCGTTCAGACGCGCTGAGCAGCTTTTCGTGTCGTTTGGGGGGCGCACCAAGGGTCTGGCCGCCTCAAAACAGACACTGTCTAGATGGATAGTGGACGCTATCGCCTCTGCTTACGCATCTAAATGCCTGCCCTGCCCTCTGGGCATCAGGGCGCACTCCACTAGAGGCATGGCCTCATCGTGGGCATGGTCCTGTGGAATTTCCATTCATGACATTTGTGTGGCCGCGGGATGGGCCTCCCCGTCCACTTTTGTCAGGTTTTATAACTTGGAAGTTCCCGCCTTGCAGGCAAAATTACTAGCTGTCTGACGAACAGCTCTCTAAGAAGCTGCATTTCTGGAGGTCCCTCACAACCGGTTCGCCCCTTGTGCTCTCCTGTAATGCTTATACACTTCATGTGCCCGCTCTGCTGGCCCCATACATGCTTATGTGTACACTTCATGAGCCCGCTCTGCGGCCTCTTTGTACATTCACTCCACGTTAAGAAATTCCCCCGGTATATCCCTGGGTTTTTCATGAGTGGATTCGTAGCGCGCACGGCGTTGGCCAGGTGTTCCCGCAGCGTAAGCTAGCTTACGCAATACGAGAGAACCTCTCGTAAGAGAACGAATCGGTTACCTAACGTAACCTCGGTTCTCTCTAGAAGAGGGAACGAGTATTGCGTTCCCGGCCGTGCTTGCGCTACTAGCGTTTCGCTTCACGCTGAAATAAATCAACATATAAGCCTGGGAGAGCGCCTTATATACACCATGGCCACGCCCATTCTGGCGGGTCATGACGCAATGAGCGCGCGGGCGCCTCTCATTGGAAGCGGGTTCAGCCCCGCTCTCCCATTGGCTTAAGCAGTTCTCTCTGAGCGAACCAATGAGCTGCTAGCTAGCCCGCTCTAGGTCTGCCGCAGAGGAACTGCGTTGTGTATGGATACAAAATTATGAAATAATTTTTTGGCTTCAATATCTCAGCAAAGATGAATCTTTCCCACAGCGTAAGCTAGCTTACGCAATACTCGTTCCCTCTTCTAGAGAGAACCGAGGTTACGTTAGGTAACCGATTCGTTTTCCAGATTTCAAACCTTGTAAATGGTGATCTGAAAACTGGTGTGCGAATAGGTGAAAAAAAGTTTTGAAACTCTGAAAACTGAGGTTCGAAAGGGCGAAACTTATTACATTACATTACATGTGCACTCCTATTGCAGACTATTTTTTCAGAGCTGAGTTTACAACACCCAGTTTGCGGAGATACGCCCACACAGTTGCGAGCTTGCGACTCACGTGATTTGTGGCAGCGTTGTCACGCAGTTCTGCTCTGAAACTCTGAAACTCAGACTGAGAGAAAATGAAGCTTCGCAACCTCGTAACTTAAAAAAAAGCCTGGAGGGAGGGCCTTCTGCTCTTGGCCAATGCTTTGCTGTCTGCTGACGTACAGTCCAATCACAAGTCGTATTTACTGGAAAGGTGGGATTGACCGACTGCTCCGCCAATGACGAAAGCGTATGGGATGAATATAATATATTCATGCATTCTAGAAACGGAGCAATGAATGCACGCGTTTCACCTGATCAAAAATTGCACATCTTGTTGCATGCACAAGTTCTGAGCTACATTAATACAAAATCGAGGTTTTGTATTAACAACTATATGGCTCTAGTTGTACAAAATGCTGCACATTCATGTGATTCTGGATTCTGCGCACACATTGAATTGTATTAGTTTAAATGTAGTGACGCACATTTATGAATTTGTCAAATAGATGTGTAGTTGTGCCCAAATCAATAATTAGCACCAGGCCTATTCATTTGTAGTTGTTTGTGTGTGGGTTGTGAAATGCTTAAAACCCGCGAAAAGAAAGTCTCAAAATCCAAATGAATCAAATGAGATCGACTCAGAAAAGACGTCAATGAATGCACGCGTGTCACCTGATCCACATATGCACGTCTTCTTTGTTGGATGCGCAAATTATGAAACACTAATACAAAAGAAAACATTTGTATTCACAAAAATGTCTCTATTTGTACACATTGCAAATCTTGTGTGATGTCCTACTCCTAAACTGCCGAGATAATCACACAAGCGTGCTAGACGTCCACTAATGACACGTCCGATACGCAAACGAATGACTCATTTTAACTCTTCACTTTAATGAATAGTTGAAACAACTGACCTGTCCAACACTGAACTCACGAGACCTCTGAATCGGTGTATAAAAAATCGGTAACACTTATAGATTAGTTAACATTTACTATCAACAAACTGCACTTCATTGTCAATATTAATGTAAATATTTAGAGAGTCTGTATAGGCCCACTATATGTGTTGTAGCCATTAAATAAGCGCATTTAGTTTCATTTTTGTTAAAATATTATAATGTTATTTTTTTCACATCTATGCTGATTATGAAAATTGAACAGCATGTGTAAGATGGATGCGCAATATATCGGAAGAAATGATGGGTCAGACATGATTTTGACCACTAAATTAAGTTTTGTTTTGTAGAAAGTCTTTCTTTAAAGTGAATTTCGTTTTGTATAAATTGTATCTTAATTTTAATCATTTTTTCATCAACCAATTGGATATATAATAAATAAGAAGCAAAAAGCTGACAATATGATCATGGAGGCACGGGCACGATTGCATTGCATATATGAGCTGGAGCATCTCATTATAAATTTTGCTCATTTAAATAATAGTGTGTGTGTGTGTGTGTGTGTGTGTATGTATATATATATATATATATATATATATATATATATATATATATATATATATATATATATATATATATATATATAATTGCGCAGCTCCCCCTGTCAATGATCTAGCACCCCCTCAGCACCTGCGTTAAAAATGATCTGGCGCCGCCCCTGAAAAGGCCTGTTGAAAGGCCTTTGGTTGTGGATAATAAAACATTTCTGCAACATTAATCAAGTTCATTGATAATTGTGCTTGCACGTGTTAATCATTTTGATACTATATTTTGATACAGCACTTTGGCCAACAGCTGTTTTTTTTAAATGTGCTCTATAAATAAATATGACTGACTATATTCATTCCATACGCTTTCGTCATTGGCGGAGCAGTCGGTCAATCCCACCTTTCCAGTAAATACGACTTGTGATTGGACTGTACGTCAGCAGACAGCAAAGCATTGGCCAAGAGCAGAAGGCCCTCCCTCCAGGCTTTTTTTTAAGTTACGAGGTTGCGAAGTCTGAGTTTCAGAGTTTCAGAGCAGAACTGCGTGACAACGCTGCCACAAATCACGTGAGTCGCAAGCTCGCAACTGTGTGGGCGTATCTCCGCAAACTGGGTGTTGTAAACTCAGCTCTGAAAAAATAGTCTGCAATAGGAGTGCACATGTAATGTAATGTAATAAGTTTCGCCCTTTCGAACCTCAGTTTTCAGAGTTTCAAAACTTTTTTTCACCTATTCGCACACCAGTTTTCAGATCACCATTTACAAGGTTTGAAATCTGGAAAACAAACTATACACTGGGAGAACAGTGACAAATTCGAAACTCTGAAAAAATGATTGCACAACACCGTAAAAAAGAGTGTTGCACTTCTGAAGAAGGAAAACTCAAAAACAAAATTATGTTTGCAGAGATTTAATTTTTTTTTACCCCTTTGCAAGCCTGCAAAAGTCTGTTTTCAGAGTTTCAAAACTTTTTTTCACACATTCGCACACCAGTTTTCAGATCACCATTTACAAGGTTTCAAACCTGGAAAACAAACTAATACAGTGGGAGAACACTGACAAATGTGAAACTCTGAAAAATTGTTTGCGCAACATCGTAAAAAAAATGTTGCAGTTCTGAAGAAGGAAATCTCAAAAACAACATAATGTTTGCAGAGATATTTTTAATTTTTTTTACATTTTGCAAGCTTGCAAATCTTATTTTTCGATCTTGCAAAACTTTTTTTTGTAAGATTTTGAGTTTTCGAACACTTAGTTTCAACCTTTCAGAACTTTATTTTCAGTTTTGAATCATGCTGATTTGACTCTTACTAAGTACTTTTGTTGGTGTAAAATCTAATTGATTCATATTCTGTAATATTAATCAAATGGAGGAGTTTTTACCAAAATGCAGGGGGAATAAAATCAACAAAATTCTCCACAACTGTTCATTTATTATATTTATCTCAAAGTTATATCATTGAAGTATTTTATACAATCATACTACTGTATAGAAATAAGAATAAGGGACAGGCTTGATCACATATTGAAACAAATCAGCACTTTTCATGAGCAAAGACAACAAAATGAAAGTGATGCAATTAAATAAACTGACTGACTGTGATGTGAGCAAACCTCAAAGAATAGTCAAAGGAACGCAATCCCATGCAGGTAGCGAACAATTCAATTTAACCAAAAACATAACTCCAGAAGACAGAAATATCAGTGTCTCGTAAATGCTGGGGTTATGGTCTAATAATGTAACTTTTTTTTAGAGGACAAAAAGCTTTCAGTTTCAACACACAGAGACTGTTCAGCAGAGCAACGGATCAAAAGGATACAGCTTCTCCTCAAATATGTCAAGAGGGTTATCTCAGGCTCTGCATTCTTCTCCGTAATCTGCACAGAATTAATTATGGAAAACACGTTTGGCCGTATTGGCTAACAACTTTAACCCAGGGGAAAAATCAGAAGCAAAATGTTTGAAACACGTAGTTAAACACATGTAATTATTAACTTCTCCAATTACCTTTTTTCCATTAACGAAGAAAACGAGGTCATCTCCTGAAGAGTGTAATTTATCCTTAATCTCGTCCGCTGTGATCGACATTTTAATTACCAGTGTTCCCCCAGAATCCTGAGATCAAATCAGTGAGATGAGCGCTGCTGTCACTGTAAGTGAGCTGACGAACTATGAGCACTGCGTCACGTGAACAGATTCTTATCAATACATGATTTGTGATTTGAATGTTAAGAGTTTTGAGACTGAGTAGCCTTTTGTTTGTTTGTTTGTTTGATTTGAAAGAGAAAGTTTGTGATTTGAGACTGCTAAGAGTAGGGGTGGGGAAATGATGGGAAATGAAGCCTTGTGAATCAATGAGGCTTTCCCCTGACTGTTCCGGGAAAAGATTCAAAGCTTCGAGAGTGTCGAGAACAGCGCCATGTGGTGCTTATTTAAAATAAAGCAGCCAGAAGCCTGTGTTAAAAGCTCTGTCAGATGAAGCAACCACAACACACTCCATAATTTCAATGTTATGTGTAGAAATAAAAAGCCTTACACGTTTGTGTTTGATTTGTCCATTAATAAATAAATTATTTTACCCATTAAAGTGTGACAATAAAATATAAAAATGAGCATATGATTTAATAAGATCTAATGTAGGCCTACTCTCTCTCTCTCTCCCCACACACACACACACACACACACACACACACACACACACACACACACACACACATATAGTGAATAAGGACATTGTGTGATAGGATCATCTGTTGACACTTGGCAGTGATAGTGCTTATGTAACTGTAGGAATGACAGAAAGGTGATAAAGATTTTAATTATTCTGTAATCCCAATGTATATAGATGGGGGTAGACATGTTTCTGCATTCTCCAGTATTCAAGTGGATCTTCAGCTCTTTGTATGTTTGTCTCTGTAAGGTATTTATCCACTTCTACGATCGCATCAGAAGTGGCATTTGAGCTTTGTTTGCGCTGGTCTACAGCACTTTCCAACAGAACCCAAAGGTTTCCACCTCAGAAGTGTGAGGATACATTTTTTTTGTTAGGAGTGACTGTACATGTACATTGACTGAATATAAGACACATCAATGGTCAACAATTATAGAATACAATGATAAAAAATAAAATAATACTAAATAAATAAATAAATATTTATTTCTTTTTTTTAGAAATGCATTCATGATTGGAAGCTATAAGCTCAAAATATTCCCAGTTAGGGGAAGTCTTACTTATTTTTGGCTGTTGCCATTGCTGTAAATACAAACCCGTCACCAAACACCCAAATACCAACACCAAATTACCTAAAAAACACCAAAAGTGTTTTTTTACACAAAAAAAAAACAAAAAGACACAACAACAACAACAAAATAATAAGTAATTTTGGTTATTTAAATGTAATGTATTGATTAACTTTCAAAGTACAGCACTCTCCTCACAAACCCATCAACCAGACTGAGCCAACAAGGACCTTCGAGCCTTCTGACACCCAAAGCGAGACGCGCACGTGATTGGACAGAAAGTGAGGCTTCGTTTGTCATCGATCACGTGACCTCTGGGAAACCAATACACACCCCGATACGGGGCTTCAATAGAAATTGCATCGCTTTCGCGATACGCACATCGAAGCTTCAGTGTCATGTAACATCACTAATATACGCCATTTACTTGTACAACAAAGATAATAGGTGTGTTCGACATCGGCTGCGGCTGGATGTAACTGATCGGCGAGAGTAGCCGCGTGCAGGCGGGGAGGAGCTGCAAACGGAGACGTGAAGTCGGACACTTTCTGGTTCCTGTAGTGACCGCTCACGTGGTGTTTGTATACTTTAGCACAGCTGAAGTGAAATAAATGCAATATTTGCCAAATACACAGATGTTTCAGAGACATTTTCATTCAATACTTTATGTACTGCTTCATACAGCGTTTGTTTGAACAAGAATAAAGTTCAACATAAGCCTACAGCTACTATCAATGAAGTGGAATCAACGTTTTTTAATCAGTTTTATTTTGATAAACATAACACAATACATCGCGACTACATGAAAAGAGTGTTTACTGTTATAAAAAAAACTGATTTGTGAGCTTTAGTGGAACTAAAGGTGTGAGAATAAACCGAATAAACACGAAACGCACGTGATCGTTGTCATGCGGTGAATCCGGCCAATCGTGGAACAGCTGTGTCGTCATCAGAGCTCGTGCAGCCCAGAGCAGCAGAAAAGGTGATGTTTTTTACAATGTAGTCACCCCAAGAAAAATATCATGATTCAAAGATACATTACAATTTGTTTTTTTACAATGATTTTACTGTTTTCTAGAAGGCACCAAGCTTAAAGTAACAAGAAAAGTTAAAACTTACCACCACACAATTGTTTTGAGATATTTTTGTTTATTTCTTCCAGAGTCGCTTATGGCCAGGCAAACAGAACAAGCACTGAGCTAGGCCTTATTTTCACATTCCTATAACATACACCTTTCATAAACATTAATGTATAGATATAAACATATTAACTATGCTGATAACAAATAATTATTTTCATGTTGGCCAAAAACTAATATTAGTATATTTAGTATTGTTTATAATTTTTTTATTGTTTGTCTGTTTTTATCTGCTTTCAATAATGGCCTAATTAGACAAATGTTTAATTTTTTTTGGAAGATATTATGTAACCGTCACCAATATATTAAGTCTCCCTAGATATATATAATATATTCCAAAATTGTAAACGCGGTTGAATATTTAGAAACACTGCAACATCATTTGGTGGCCTACATGTGGTAGTGTGTCCCAGAAATACCTAAGTGTAGGTCTACTGAAGAAAAAAAAGGAGAGAGAGAAAGAGACAGAATTTTGGCATTCTCATTTTGTGACCATGTAAACATAATATAAAAAGGGGAGTTTTACAAACTGTTAAAATATTCTGCGTTACATGCTTTTCATAGAAAATCTGATATGTCGGAACAGTAATCCTGGGATTTATAGCTTTTATGTTCGAGAGCCCTCTAGTGGTCTGGAGCATTTCCATTGTGTTGAGGCTTAAAGGTATGGCGGAGGATCTTTCCGAATTTTAGAGAAGACCCGCCCTCTCCAATTTTTTAAAAAAAATGCACATGCGCAACACTCTATTTGCATGACTTGTGCCAGGGTCGCTAATCATGACTTGTGCCAGGATCGCTAATCATAGCTTACATTAACTTTTACTAGCAGTGATTTTAAATGGATTTCTCCAAATAGCATGACAAACTTTACCTGTCTAGTAGAATCTTCGCGACTGCGGCATCAGTGGAAAGCCCAACCTGTGCTTTTAGCGCACGCCAGCGTGTGAAATAATCACCCAAAATCACTCTGGTCTTGTTTCTATATTCTGCGGCCTTTCTCTTCTTATCATACACTTCGTATACATTTTTTCTCTTTCGACCCTCAGCCATTTTCAAAGGAATGGCCGAAACCGTAACTTATCACACATAATACACCTGAAAGTGCGCATGCGCAGAAAGCGAAAACTACATAGGGACGAGCACGTACGACGGCCTTACGTAAACATATCACCAGAATGATTGACACTTAGGTAGACCAATAGTATAGACTACCCACCCGGAAAAAGAAAATCCTCCGCTATACCTTTAATTTCGTTGTGTTGTGAACTTATGTTTGCTTTTTAAATTTCGTTGTGCACTACTGGGCCACCGTACTTTACTCTCCACATTTGCACATTTATTCTGTCAGGGCAGTTGAGCATCAGAGCGCATATGACCTCCAATTAAATTAAGTGTTATAATCAGTCTAATAAGTTGATAAGTTGAATCCAGAGTTCCTTATAGCTTTTGTACACTATTTTGGTCTTGTTCCAAGATGAGGAATGTTTCATTTGCAGCTCTGCCTATTTTGACCCTTTGAAACCTGGGGTTAAAATTGGGAATTTCACAGACAAGGCTTAAACCTAGTCCCAGACTAAAATGCATGTTTGAGCTGTCTTAACTGAAAGTAACTTGTACTGACTTATCTTAAAATGTCATTGTTTTGTCTCATGATGCACACCAGTAATGCTTTTTTCTAAAGCACATTTATAAAAGCTACTTAAATGCACTAATTGAACTAAGGCCTAATCCTGGCTTAATCTAAGCCCTGTCTGTGAAACCGGGCCTAAAAATCCCAGTGATTTCAGGACAAAAGGAACACGACTTTGGAAATCAGAAGAAATCTTACAAGAGAAATAAAGTTATTACTATTTACAAAGAAATACAGAGAAAATGGAAAATCACTTAAAGGCAATGACTCATGAAAGAGACATGAGTCTCTAAAAGAGGTATTGAATGTGGTTCCTGTCCAGTTTTCAATCCAAACTCATGTTATCTCCATGAGATGAAAGCCTCCACTGGCCTCTCGTAACTCCTCTTTCTTGCGGGCCTGCACCAGGGTAAAGACCACAGCACCGAGGGTGTTCCTCCCGAGAGAGATCCCTCTGCTGGTGATCCTCTCGCCGTAGTTTAAGCTCTTTTCCCTGCTGCTAACAAAGTATGTGCGGACCCCTCCCCGCCGCTCGCTAACCCCTTTGACGTAGATATCTCCTCTAAGCTGTAGCACAAAGCCGTGGTCGGCCAGGATACGGCTCGTGCCCTCCGGGACCTGAATACGCCCACTGAGCCCTGTGCTGTCCATTCGGCTAGCAAGATTCACAGTCATGCCCCAGATATCATACTGGGGCTTAGTGGCGCCAATCACCCCGGCGACTACAGGCCCATGAGAAATACCTGTGTGATAGAGGAGCAGTTTTATGCCCATTAATGGTCTTTCAGAAGAAGAGCAAAGGTAGTTACAACATTTTGTAAAGATTACAAGGCAAAAGTTAACTCTCATCCTCTCCTCGCATTCTGTAACAAATCCTTCCCTCGTGGTTAAAAATGACCCGAAACCCTTAAATTATACTTTTTTTATTTTGTCCAGACTCCAGAGAGCTTATATTACTTAATTGTTATATATTTTTTTATGCTTTTTTGGGGAGAGATTTTGTATTATCTTTTTTAATTT
Organism: Rhinichthys klamathensis goyatoka; assembly: GCF_029890125.1. Lineage (NCBI taxonomy): Eukaryota > Metazoa > Chordata > Actinopteri > Cypriniformes > Leuciscidae > Rhinichthys > Rhinichthys klamathensis. Next base: position 163,110 of record NW_026607131.1, on the reverse strand, counting down.
ACCTTTAAATTACTAAATTTTATAAATAATCATTTAAGCATATTCTTCACATCCTTTCAACTTAAATTCAAAATAACTCTTCAAAACATGCATAAACCAGGTTAGATCAGCTCAAAATATCTCACAATGGGTCAATGTTGGTGATTGCCGAACTCTTGTGGTATTTGCCGTACACAACATGAAATTTCATGACTCTTGCCACAGATGGCCTTATAGCTCCGCTGGGTCCTAAAGTCATTTTTTTGTGTGTGTATTCATAGTTCATATTCAGATACAAAAGTTTTGATTTTCGGGTCAAAATTTTCGGACGCGAGGGATGGATGAGCAAAATTCTTAAGATAAATGCCAAGAAGTTCCTAAGAATGTTCTTAAAAACTAAGTCCAATTCTTAAAAACAATCTTAAGAATTTTTCAAATATTTTCTTAAGAAGAAAATGACAAGCCTTCTTGTTACTTAATTGAAAGGCAGGTATTGCTGAAGATTTGTTGAATGAAAAACACCTCAAAACCCTTTTTGCCCTGCCTGTAGATTAATGTAGTTATAATAATAAATTCACAGACTATTTTCATCGCAACTGGCTTGGTGTCACGGTGTGGGTTTTGTGTCTTGTTCCTTGTTCTTGTCTGTCATGTGATTCCCTGTTTGTCATGTGGTCCTGCCATGTGTCTTGTCATTTGTTAATTGTCTGATCATTGTTCACAAGTGTTCGTTGTCTTGTAATTAGTCAGTGTATTTAGGCCCCATTGTTTGCCCTGTGTCTTTGTCTAGTATTGTATGTTACCAGTGAATGTTTCCTGTGTTGTTCTAGTTTCTAGCCTTTGTTTTATGTTTGATCTTATGTTTATTATTAAAGTTGCATTTGGGTTCGCTACATCTTGCCTCCGGTGGAATCAATTCGTAACACTTGGAGTTAATGGATTAATTTGCGCTCCGTCTTATTTCGTCTGTGCGTTCTGCCTTGCTAGAGTAGTGATTTTCATGATCGAACGGTGTCACTTCAGAGTAGCCTACTCGTCCACATTCCTGGTAGTAATTTGTATTATATGTAGCTAGTGTTGTGTTGTAGGCAGCCTAATGACAGGATGGAGGTTATCCTAACTTTAAGAAGTTATTTATGATGATTTTTAAGAGCATTCTTTTTTGGAAATATGAATACTTCTTAAGCTTGTTCTTTACATTTAATAAACAAGACAAGAAAATTCTTAAGAAAAGTTGTTTGGGAATACAAAATATTCTCATCTTTATTCTTAAATTAGAAAATAAGAAGAATCTTATATAAGCACTTGGTTTTTATAAGCACTAGTAGAGCAGTTATATGAGAAAAGCACAATCTTACCGACACGCAACTGGAAGTTGTTTGAGGTACGTTTGTTTATTTCTTTCAAAGTTTCTTGCATGGCCAAAGCGAACAGAACCAGCGTACTGAGGTGAGCCCACTCGTCTTCACATTCCTATGAAATACAATTGAGCCTTAATTTACAAAAATGCAACTTTTCAGTTACTAAACTATTTAATTACTATTAATTATTATGAATTTATATTATTGAATTTTTAACATTTATGATTATTATTTTTTGTTATATCCTTTCTGACCAACATGATGGTCAGAATTAAATTGTTTTTTTTTAAAATATAATTTTCAGTTCTGCTCATAAGTTTACATACCCTTAGCAGAATATGCAAAATGGTAATCATTTTAACAAAATAAGAGGGATCATAAAAAAAATGCATGATATTTTTTATTTAGTACTGTCCTGAATAAGCTATTGCACATAACAGATGATTACATATAGTCCACAAGATAAAATAATAACTGAATGTATAAAAATGATGTTCTAAAGTTTGTATACCCTTGAATCTTAACACTGTGTGTTATTTTCTGGATGATCCAAGATGATCCAGATGTTTTGTGATGTTGTTCATGAGTCTGTTGTTTTTGGAGCACTTGCCTTCAGAAAATTCTGCAAGGACATACACATTCTTGGGTGTTGTCATATTTGAACCCTTTCCAAAAGCAACTGTACGATTGTGAAATCCATCTTTTTACACCGAGGACAACCACAGAACTGTACACAACTTTTACAAAAACATTCACTGATGCTGAAGGCGGAACTTTTGAAAAAGGTCAAATACACGAAACGAGCGGTTTGTGTGAGAAAACGAACAGTATTTATATCGTTTTTACCTCTTGTAACCACAGACCGAAGCGCCCGCGGCCTCAGATCACTTGGACGTGGCTGTGGTTACAAGAGGTAAAAACGATATAAATACTGTTCGTTTTCTCACACAAACCGCTCGTTTCGTGTCTTAGGCCATCAATGTGTACTTACATTTACGAGTCATTAAATCATGTTTAATTTGGATTTCTCTGTGCATGCTCTTTGAGGTGGTGACCATAGACCTGCATTATATGACTGACAGACAAGAACGGTTTGACCTAAAAATATCAAAATTTAAACTACTGCGGAAACAAAGACACCTACATCTTAGATGCCCTTGAGGTAAGCTAAAACATACCAAAAAATAATTTCAAAGTGAACTATCCCTTTAAACAGAGCATTGCTCTTCAGAAAAATACTCAATGTCCTACACATGGTAGGCATATCCTGAATATTTGACCTTTTTCAAAAGTTCCGCCTTCAGCATCAGTGAATGTTTTTGTAAAAGTTGTGTACAGTCCTGTGGTTGTCCTCGGTGTAAAAAGATGGATTTCACAATCGTACAGTTGCTTTTGGAAAGGGTTCAAATATGACAACACCCAAGAATGTGTATGTCCTTGCAGAATTTTCTGAAGGCAAGTGCTCCAAAAACAACAGACTCATGAACAACATCACAAAACATCTGGATCATCTTGGATCATCCAGAAAATAACACACAGTGTTAAGATTCAAGGGTATACAAACTTTAGAACATCATTTTTATACATTCAGTTATTATTTTATCTTGTGGACTATATGTAATCATCTGTTATGTGCAATAGCTTATTCAGGACAGTACTAAATAAAAAATATCATGCATTTTTTTTATGATCCCTCTTATTTTGTTAAAATTATTACCATTTTGCATATTCTGCTAAGGGTATGTAAACTTATGAGCAGAACTGAAAATTATATTTAAAATTTTTTTTTTTAATTCTGACCATCATGTTGGTCAGAAAGGATATAACAAAAAATAATAATAATAATCATAAATGTTAAAAATTCAATAATATAAATTCATGACCTAAAAATATCAAAATTGAAACTACTGCGGAAACAAAGACACCTACATCTTAGATGCCCTTGAGGTAAGCTAAAACATACCAAAAATTAATTTCAAAGTGAACTATCCCTTTAACAGCTCAGGACAAACAAGGGACTTCTGAACAATCATCACAAAACAAGGGCTGTGTAAACTTTGGAACGGGGTTATTTTTATAAATTCAATTATTATTTCTGACTTGTGGACAATATGTAAACATTTGTTATGTGACATATCTTATTCAGGACAGTACTAAATAAAATAAAATAAATATGCTGCACATTCTGCAATGGCTATGAAAACATGTGAGTAAATAAGTTTCAAATTAAACCGTATTCTTATTTTATACTACTTTTTTTCCTTGTATATTTTTATCTGATTCCAATATTGACCTAATTAAACTGGTGTGGATAGTATTAACAACAAATATGGTTGACCAGTCCAGTAGCCTATATTTCATGCATCTGCATATATTGCCAGGCATACATTTTGAAACAAACTCACCTGTTTTTCAGGAGACAGTCCAGAAGCAGCCATGTAGCAGCTGCCAATGGTTTTGATTTTCTCTATGTCCTGGAAGTAAGGCTCTTCCAGTAGCTAAGGGAAAAACCAGGGGAAAAAAGACTAAGTAAGCCTGTCTCTGAGATATTTCACTATAACATAATGTCTTATGATAAAAGAAATGAGTGTTTGCACATAGCCAATACATTCCAATAGTAACACCTGAGCAGCTATTAGCTGTTAAATCCCTGAGCATGTCCACGCTTGGGCTTTTGACGACATTTGTTACTAAGAGGATGCTGCACAAATCCACGCACCTCATCAAAGTCAGCGATGATCTCATTAAGAAGACGCAGACACTCCACATCTTGATGAATCAACTCTTTCTTCTCGTAATAATCTGTAAAGTCTGGAATGGAAGCAAACATCACCCCAACTCGCTCATACGATTCAGAGAACAGGTCCTTGAAGCCAAAGAGTTAATACAGTTGTGTTACTGTTAATTTATTTATACTTATTGATTAATGAAGAGTGCATAGCTGCTGGAACAATTTAAATGCACCAAATAGACCCTCATTTTGAAAACAGCTTGACAATGTTATTACTTACATTATTATTTGTTATAAGTTTAAACTATTAATATCTGTCATTAATAATCCACGCAACTACCTCATTGTTCCTGTCTCTCTCAAGAAAGTGGCGAGCTACATGGCCAGGAAGAATGTTGTACAGCAGACACTCATTATGCTCCCTCAGTTCCTTCATGTCCTCCACTTCCTGTCTGGCCTGCAGACGCCACAGGAAGTCAAGCCTGGCTGTAGTTTCTAACTGTAGGTTAAAGCAGTAATCATTTCTTGAATCATACTGAGATAACTTAAAACACAAAATATAAATTGCATGTCAGCTTTTATTGTTTCAGTTATTTTACAATAGGATGATAATTAAGGCTAAGTGGTGATTTGATTAGTATTTATATCATTAAAAATAAATATATGTATCAATTGTTAAATAAATATGTAATAATTTTATATAATTAAATTGTTATTTAAATCACTAGTATATGCATTCCTATAATACATTTTTTTAATAAGATGTTAATATACTACCTGTCTACTGTTGTAAAGGACGACCACAACAAACATGGCCATTAGCAACACAGAAATGCCTTTGCGTCTGAGGTACTGAGATCTGGGCAAAAACACACATATACACACATCAGAGGGGCTACAACAATTCAACAGTCCAGGAAGTAATTTGGTGGGGTCATGTCATGAAAATTTTTCTTGACTTTCTAAAAAAGTTTGATGTACTATTTAAGGGTCAGTGACAAACAATGATGACCAAATCTGCATTTTAAACATATGCAATGTTACATAAAAAAATGTCTGTACAATTTCAATTGTTATTAAAATTTAAAAGCTCTAAAAAGGTAAAAAAAAAAAAAAAAAAAAACATTTCCTTTACAGTTTAAATGTACATTAATCATAAAAAAGTAGTTTTAAATTTTATAAATATCACCAAGTTATGAAAATTACCAAGTTTTCTTTTTGTTAGTCTCAACTAATATTGCTTTTTCATATTAAAAAGAGTTTAATTGTTATATTTTAAATTTTACCTGTAAATATACTGTTACTTTCAAAACTGTAAATTTACTCTAAACAATAATAATAATAAAAAGATTGCAAAAATGGCTTATTCATCGTTGAAGTGCCTAAGTGTCTTAAAATCGAACACATTACCACATTCAGAAACTTGGTATGAACTCTTCAATAAAGCAAAATATTGTACCTCTGAATTTGGCCGTTTTGGTGTTGGCGGATAAAGAGCACATGGAAGGCTACCTCAATGAGGTATGTGTAAACTGCAATGACTAACATCAGTACTGCCAGCTTCAACAGACAGCTGAGTCTGAGGAACACAGCACACGTCACCATGGCCAACACACCACTAAAAACAAAGAACTGCAGAGAGACAGAGAGTTTTATAGTATGCCTTATAGTGGAGTTACAGAAATGGTATTCATAGTACCAGATTAAGCATTACTGGAAGTTATCACACTTGAGACACATTTGTATTTAATATGCATCTACCGTACCTCAGGATGGGTGCAGATGTTCACAGTCCACTGTGAGCCTTGTTTGGAGGTCTTGTTACTTTCCTCATCCTCTCCAACTGTGTTACACCACAACTGTACAGCAAAAAAAAAAAATCATTAAGAGAAGCATTTTAATTTGGCCCAAGAAAACTATCAATTCTGGCACTCACAATATCACAGGAGGCCACACCGAAGTTAATAGTAATAGCGACGAGGGTGAGCAGGTTACGGATGCTCTTGGTCTCGTGGATCCAACAGCACAGATGCTGTAAGTATGGTGGGGAGCGCTTAAATTCCTCAGCCAGTGTGACCAGAAGCAGTAGCATGTAGACAAACAGGAATACTAAAAACTGGATTACCATAGGACAGATTCTGTGGGGGACACATGCATTCAGAGCTATAAATCGGAAATGTAACACATTTTAAAATTCAATGAAAGTCCACATTAGGCTTTTGAAATAATAATAATAATAATAGCTCACTGTGGTGAGGGGATGAGGGCCTGAACAGCCATGATGAAGAGGAGCATGAGGAAAGAGCAGGCCAAGTTGGACTTGAACATCTCATCTCGCATCTGAGAAAACTGAAAGTGCAAATTTTGTGTGGGCCTACTTGTAAGCAAAAGTGCTCTACGACATATAAAAGCAGTTCCTCTGCAGTCAATACCTTTCCCTCAATGTGTGCGTCTTTGAAGACCAACGTGAAGGGTGTGATGTGTTCCTTGCGCATTCGCTCACTACTGCGCACCTCGATGGCCTGCTTGATTCTCTTGTTGATTTCTCGAGACCCGGCACAATGGGAAATAATCTGATTGGGCAACTGCACCAGGGAGCCATTGGTGAAAGTGGCTAAGATCTAAAAGATGACAAAACAAAAAGCATTGCAAGTGAAAAAGAAAATCTATTACAATTATTAATAGAGATGGATGACCTGTACCATGTACTTGGCATACACATGTATTGTATGTATGTGTATCAAATTGTGTTTCTTAAAATGTCTGTGTGAGTATGCTGCAAACTTACTTTCCCTATGGGGACAAATAAACTGAACTGATATTGTTTATTGGCCAAAATTGGAGATTTTTTTAAATTGATCATATTGATTAGTCCCAATGCTAACAGCTAACAACTTTACAACTGAAATAACTATGGGTGTAACAATATATCGTGTCACAATACTGTATGTCGCAATATGTATCATGGATAGTGACAATATGTATTTTGTATAGTTCAGCCAAGATAAAAATTCTGTGAGAAAAAATTCAAGTTTACAGCGTTTTAGTGTCAGTAACACATTACACTACTATAATGTATAATAATGCAATGGGGGAATATTTGTGGGTCCTGATAATGCCAAATGTCTCATGTTACCAGTAAAAAGTGGCCTACATAATTTTAAATATATCTAGTCAGTGACAGAGTGCAAGCATATTCGTCCAAAATAATTCTGTATTTTCAGCTTCAGAATCATGAATATTTTATATTCTGGTGTCACCATTGTTCTGTGCATTGGGTTACCAGAACCAAGTCCAAGTCTATTCATTTACACCCCCAATGTAATACCAAATTTAGCATTTTAATCAACATAATCTTTTTTGTTTAACCTTTTAGAGTATCGCAAAAATATTGTATCGTGAGTTCAGTATCATGATATGTATCAAATCGTGACATGAGGGTCTCGTTACACCCCTAGAAATAATTTTTTTTTTTGCCTTGCGCACAGACTTCCATATTAAATGCTTACTGTGAACATGATTTTTGTTTAGTTTTACAAACAAGAGACTAGTCTTTTATAAATTATTTTCTAATGTAATCTGCCATGCCACTGATGCTGGTGATAAAGTTTAACTTGTCTCCGTACTGGAACATTCCTTTAGTGTACTAAAGAATTCAATGAATAACATAGTATGGCACTATTTAACAGGTTTGATAACATTACATCTTATCACTAACTAGAAAGAGAAGTAAGATTAGGTAAGGTTTTAAGGCCAGCAGACTCACGCAGTTCATTCCAATGATGTTATCAAAAGGAAGCTCAGCACTCCATGTAGTCTCATCTTTGCTGGTTCGCCGGACTTTAGGAGGCTCCTTGTCTTCCTGTGGGGTTTGGCGGATCAGAAAAGTGTCGACCTTGTGTTTGCGTAAAAACTCATTCCGTTCATGGCCTCGACCTTCTTCTGTCTCATATACACCCTCTAGACAGTCCAAGGTTGCTTGTGATATATGAATCCTCCTAATATTATACAATTTGTTTTATTATTCTAATATCAATTGTATTAAGTTAAACATATGACCATGGTAATGATCCGGTGTACTTACCCTGGGACTCCTCCAGCCTCTAGCATGTTGGCAACATCTACGTCCCAAGACCACACATCAAACTGCCATTTCTGCAGACCCAAAACCCCACACAGAACCGAGCCGGAGTGGATCCCGATACGCATGTCCACATCTCTCTTCAGCTCCTTACGTACATAACTGACAAAAGGAGAGGGAAGAATAACATTTTTCTGATTTTTGATAATCTCTTTTGATTTCATCAACAGATATGGACTTAAATCGCTATAAAGCAACTTGGAAATAACAGAATATGAATATTCCAAAAGATCAGGGGTGTCCCAGTCCTTCTCCTGGAGGGTCAACGTCCTGCAGAGTTCCAACAGAGCTCAAACCTGCCCCAACTTCGCTACACTTACACTGTTCTGACCAGCAGGGGTCCCCAGCGGGGGCGCTTCAAAACAATGAATCATTTGTTACCAATTGACTCCTTTGATTCAAAGCCTCGAGGAGCTTTGTCTCTCATCACTTGTGTTCAAATCACAATCCCTTCGTCTCAAGGGCCAAGGCCCAAAGTCTATAGTCTTTGGTTTAAAGGTTACACTTTACACTCACACGTGTCCAAGTTTTAGCCGGGCGCTAAAAGCTATCGGTCGAGGTAAAGGGCTTTAACTTGTATGCGTGTAGGGTAACTAGAGAGCTAGCTTTGGCTACACACACAATCACTTGTTTACAAAAGGGTCTGTGAGGTTGGTGCTGTTATCAGATTATACAGAAGTGCCTGCTCGTACTTCCTGGTGTCATGCGTTGCTAAGAGACCAATGCCCCAACCAACAACACAAATCAAGCGAAGCAGCGCTCTCGTTGTGCTGAAAGTTTGCATTGAGAACTCCAGCTTAGACACATGACGTTTTTCTCTCTTTCACAAATCAAAACAGCACATTCCCTTCACAGACAATGGCAAATTACTATTTAGCTAGGGTAGAATTTTCACCACTAATTCGGCGCGATTGTTTCATTTGAGCGGTTCAGCTGTTTAATATGAATACAATGACGTAACTAATAATAAGGCCTTAATCAGTGACTGAGGAGCATCGCTCAGATCACCTTCAAAAATGCAGAAAATGGGGATTTCTTCACCCACAATCAGATTAATTTGTTCTGGTACCATTTATACGCGCGGATAATCTGAGATTTCTTCGTCAGAGAAGGATTACGCTGTTGCAAAAAATGTTAGTGGCGCGACAGAGCAAGTCTTTGGGGGAAATCAACATTTGAATGGCTTGCTTACAAACTCTGAAATAGGAAAATCATTGAGAATTAGACACAAACCCTTTGAGTGGGGGGTGGGGGTGTCTAACACGTAAAATACACACCGTATAGTGTTTATCATGGCCAGACCCAGCTCCACACAGCAGCGAGCATGTGCGGTTTGGGGCTCTGGGACCCCAGACACACAGTAGTAACAATCTCCAAGAATCTTTATCCTCATGCAATGATTCTCCTAAAATATCAAAAGATATCTTTTAATAATCTTCTAACATTTCACATTTCTACACTTTGGCATAAAGTAACACATCTGACACTAAAACTAATTACGACTGTTGTGATATTTACAATAGTTACAACAATTCCTAAGCTCATACAGTAAATTACAGTCGGACACACATTGACCAAAACCCTTTTCTCCAACTACCTGTAAAACTCAAAGGTTAATCTTTCTCACCTCAGCAAGGCGATCAAAGCGACCGAACAGCTCATTGAGTGTGCGCACCAATTCCTGAGCCGACATGGTCATGGAGAGAGAGGTGAAGCCTTTTATATCAGCAAACAGGATACTGAGACAAGAGGACATATATGTTCATTTCATGAACCATCCTCGCAGTCTAAATGTGCTGGAAGGTAGTACTGCACAGGAAGCAGTGTGTACCTGACGTCTTTGTATTGATGAATGTAGGTCTTATGGAACTGTTGAGGAAGTAATTCATCATCCATAGAAGTCATATCACCAATCATCTCCATAGCAATAAACCGAGGAAGAATGGACATCACCAAGCGTTCCTAACGCAAAATGATTTCTCATTTCCTGAGGTTTCAGATTAATGATCTATCATATTAAGTCAAGAATCACAAACCTGTCTCTTGTTCTCTTGCTCCATCTTGACTCGTCCTTCAATGCAACGTCGCGTCTCAAGGAAGGCCTGCCTTTGTGCACGATCCGATAAGTAGTGGATGAACAGTCCTGCGGTGTTCATACCCATGTACAACAGACCTTTCGCTAGTAACTGGACGAAAACCAAGAGTAAAAGTTAGCACAGTAACTGAAATGAACAAGACAAGGTTCATTAGTTGATCTCTCAAGTCGACAAGTGGTTGAAGAAAGTCTTGAGATTCTGATACTGGTGTACTCTTGTGCCATAATGGAGCATTTATCAAAAGGAAGACCAAGCACAACTCCGAAAAAAACACAAACTTGACTCAAAATCTCAAGGATAGTTCTCGTGATCATCTCCAATTTCAATTAGGCATTAATGTCTTTTTACTTTTCGACGCTAAGGTGAAAATCAAAAGTGAACATTTAAGTTTAATGAGGTTTGATCTTGAGTCCTTTTTACCTTTCTTACAATGGCCGTGTCATTGTAGTTCCTGAGGGCATCCACCAAAAGGTGCAAGGCAGCGGTGAGGAACCCAGTGCAGATGGACCACAGAAGAGGTAGGGGCAATAGCGTGTAGGTGGCGAACAGGGTGAAGAGCACATACCAGGACTGGTCCTTCTCCAATCCATATACCAAACTACCCAGTGCCTGAACAGTCTGGGAGAGCCAACTCGCCAGCCCAGCATAGCGCAGGTAATCTGGACACATCAATCCTTTATAGGTTAGAACTAAGACGCATATGACTGCTCCAAGTGCCATGAAGAGCCCAGCCAACCATCCTTGTTGAAGGTCCACCATCTCAGGGGCCACTGCCAGGTAAATGAAGAGAATATGGAGTTTGGTAAGGATATCGATGACATTAGTGACTACAAGGGAAGTTCGGCGCTGACCAGATGAATGATGCTGGTACAGACGCTCGAGATCATGAGATTTGAACTTGTGTTGGAGAGCAGGAAGGAAGACTCCACGCACCGTGGAGCCCCAGCTTACAAAGAAGTCTGCGTCACTGAGCGAGTCAGTGGACTTCCGAGTGGAGGTGGAGTTGCGCTCTCGTAATGGATGGATGCGGGCCGCAGAGGAGCGCCGCTTGTGCATGCCAGCAGTGCTCCGTGCAGCTTTGTTACGAATCTGCCTGTTGATGTCATCGATGTAGGCATCGGTAACAATGATTTTGTGAGAATTGGCTACTCGTCCCTCGTGGTGCATTCCTCGTTGGTCGATAATGTGACGTACCGCATTCTGCCACATTAGTTGCTTGCGTTTTAGGTGGGGCGGGGGAGGCGCATATGTGCATACCTTAGGTTGAACAGTGACTTCTGTAGAACTCAAAGCCATTTTCTGAACCTTATCTGAACAGGCTTTAGATCCCAAAACTCAGATAAAGACCTCGATCAACTGCACAAACCTGAAACAAGAGAGAAAAAAGATTTAATAGTATAGATGGAACATTGAAGTTGTATCAGTATGAAACTCAAAAACAAACTTTAAAATGATTTAACACTGGATGTAAAATGACAATGCACGTCAAAACAAGCACAATACCCATAAAATGCCCTCAGAAGAATACATCAAAAACAAGTTTAATACACTCTAAGACTCCCAAAACAAGTTCAATACCCCCCAAAATACCCCTAGAACAAGTTCAATATCCCCAAAATGAGTTCAATAATAAAAATTAGCAGAGAACAAAATCGATTAAAACTACGTATACACATGAAATAAATGGAAGGATACTTGCCATTGATGTGGTGTTGCAAGCTTGATAAATCTTGTAACAATGCATGCATCTGCTCCGCCATGAACAGTAGCCCAGGTACACTGATCCAGACACAAGCAAATATCTAATATGGCAAATTCTTGTCCCTCAGTGGTGTAATGCTCAGCAGCTGAGTGCAGAATGAGTCTTCTTTGACAGTTTTCCCTTCTGCCATGCCATGCACCATAACTATGCAAAGCATCCATCACCTCTGCATTGGATGAATACAACCTCACTCCAGTTTAAAAAGACATCCTGTCTGTGGATGATTGACTCTGTCTTGAGAGTTGAGTAGCGTTGTCTTCAGGTAATGAAGTGATTGCTCTGCCAGATGGTCTGAAAAGCTGTCCTGACCCTTCCCAGAGGTAGCAGAGCACAATCTGCTGAAGCTTATCCTATTGAAGAATTTTGACTCTTGATGGATATGTTTAGAGGCAAAAGTAAGTGGACTTGGACTCAGCAGTCAGTGAAAGAGGAGTTTGGGATCTAATGCACATGCACACACGCACACAGGTAGTAATAGGTTGAAATATAAGGGATTATCTACTCAGCAATGGCGCACGTGATCCATTAAGGCCTCACAGCTAACAGGATAATGTACATGGCTGGTGAGTTTATGTGTGGAGGCAAGAGCTAGGTTAAAATCTAATTGCTCTGTAAATGTATTTTTGGAAAGCCCTGTTTTGTTAATTCCATGTTTCAAATAGTTGATTAAAAGTGTTTTTTTGTTTTCACAATATCTAGTTCATCTTGCCCAGATACATAATTACTTTATAACGAGAAAAGCTGATCATTTGTGATTGGTTGACATCTGCTTTTGAGCAGACACAGGGCAGGGTTTTAGTTAGCACTTAGCAGGCTAGGCCACTGATTCAGGGAATGTGGGAAGTAAGCTGGATAAAGTGCTTCTCACTGATCTGGTTACCAACAATATGTGCCAGGTCAGAAAGTGACTGAACCATCTGTTTCCGTCACTTTAGTGGATGACTTGGGCTAAACAATGTTGAGTTGCATTTACCCACTGGCTTAATTTTCGTAGCATTTCTAAAGCCAGCAGCCATATGACCCTGTAGCCCAAGACTGGTTGCCCACTGAAGCTAAGCAGGGTTGAGCCTGGTTAGTACCTGGATGGGAGACCTGGGAAAACTATGGTTGCTGCTGGAAGAGGTGTTAGTGAGGCCAGCAGGGGCCGAGGTCCTGACTGTCTGTGGTCACAAAAAATCCCAGGATGTCTTTCGAAAGTAGGGGTGTAATCCCGGCGTCCTGGCCAAATTTGACCAGTGGCCTCTGTCCACCATGGCCTCCTAATCATCCCCATGTACTAGTTGGCTTCATCACTGTCTCCTCTCCACCAATAAACTGGTGTGTGGTGGGTGTCTGGCGCAATATGGCTGCCGTTACATCATCCAGGTGGATGCTGCACATTAGTGGTGGTTGAGGAGATTCCCCCCTTCTATGTAAAGCGCTTTAAGTGCCGAGAAAAGCGCTATATAAATGTAATGAATTATTATTATTATATAGTACAACAGGGGCCATTCACACAGAATGCGTTTTTGCATTCCACTACTGCTTTTCTATTTTTATTCTAGTTATCTGACCGTTGCGCTCGTGTCTCACGCATTACACAGCATTCTGAAAACTTGGTGCTTTAGTTAAAAGGTAAAAAAGTCCAACTTTTTTTTAAAAACGCATCTCTAGACTTTGCCCTGCATCTCTATTTTTAAATGCAAAATAATTTCTGTATTAATGGCCCATAACTCTGTAGCTTTTGTGAAACTGGATTAGTTTGTAATGTTGTGATTTAATAATACAATTTTCTAAATCAAAAGGGACCAAAAGTGATTTAAAATTATTCCTTTATTACGCTATAAGCCGAATGAAGAAAGTGAATGCTTCTGTGCATAAAACAGAGACACTTTTCCCCATTGAGCAGTGGCCTTGGCATTCATTTACACTGGCCGCATCTTTCTATTCTGCATAATCACAAACATGCTTCTTATTCATGCTTTAACACATTTTATACTCAGACATATCAATGTCACACAATGAAACAAAAGGTGGAAACAAAAGTGATTCCAGTTAAAAGATTCAATATTGTGTAATGTGTGGTAAGGGTAGCTAATGAAACATTTAGCAATACAACTCATCTTTTCACATCTACAGATGATGCAACAGTCAAACATTGTTCGGATACGTTACATAGTCCAACATAGCGAATAAGGCAGCACATTATCAAATGCCCTTTCAAAATAAACGTGAAATAGAGATCACAAAACGTGAACTTGATTGAAAATATAAATAATGGTTAGATTGCACATGTACACCTACATCATGTTGTAAACACCACGGTTCCATAAAAAAATACAACATTTGATATACTTGCATTACAGTGATTATTATTAATATACAAGGGCCAAACAAAACATTGTTGAACTAATGCATGTTGGCACATCTACATTGCTCTGCTAATGTAACAGTTTTATCTTCGTTATTTTTATCTATTCCAATGTTGGTGTAAACAAAGCTCCTTTCTTCTTACGTTATCCTGGGATCAGATACCATCACTGTGACAGATTCACAGAGAGTTCCTTTCATGGTTAATACAGTTCAGAGTAGAGAAAACAACCATATATATATATATGTGTGTATATATATATATATATATATATATATATATATATATATATATATATATATATATATATATATATATATATATACGCAAGCTACTGTGTCAGCATCAATACATTTTTTTTTTTAGCTTTGCGTTTTGCAAAACCCCCAAAGGTTTTGTAAAGACTGGTAAACGGTACTCTTATACACTAATATAGTCTTGGCACTAGTAGTGACCACAACATTTCATAGACTACCGTTCAAAAGTCTTGGATAAGTAAGAATTTTTTTTTTTTTTTTTTTAAAGAAGTCTCTTATGCTCACCACAACTGCATTTATTTGATACAGGATCCAGTATACCGTAAAAACAGTAAATTGCAAAATGTTTTCTATTCGAATATATTTTAAAATGCAATTTATTCCTGTGATGAATAAAAGCTGAATATACCAGTGTATTTTTGTGGAAACCATGAAACAATTTTCTTAGAATTCTTTGATGAAAAGAGAGTTAAAAAGAACAGCATTTATTTGAAATATAAATCTTTTGTAACTATGTAAATGTCTTGTAAAATGTACTTTCACCTTTGATCAATTTAACACATCCTTTCTTAATTAATTCCTTTAAAAAAAATGTACTGACTCTAAACTTATGAACGGTAGTGTATGTTTGGTAAATCCATTATTTAAAAAAAAAAAAACTATAGCCTATATAATACCCCAAAGTACATAACTTTAGTCAAATTAACTAATTGCATTTGCATGACATACCATGGTTCTTGAACAGGTTGATTTAAATGTATTGATGTTTGTACTAAAACTTGATTCTCTTCAAAAGACTAGTTAACAGAATCTAGCATCAAATATGAGAAGACTTGGGATTTTTAAAACCCAGCTCTACTGTTAAATTGCACTGAAGCAAAGGTATTGGTTAAGTTACAGTACAGTTTGGTGCTTTCCTCCTCTTTGGAGTGAGCTAAGGTGAAGCAGGGGGAAAACTGGGAATCACCCATGTAGGTTATGGTATCCTTGCAAGATGCATTGGGATTAAACAACAGCATTTGAATGCTAAATCTGACTCACAAATAAGTAGGAAAATAAAAGGTCTTTCAACTGTACGTCTATGGGAGCAAAGCAGCACAACAGTCAGATGTCACAGGACAGACTGGGAAAAGGAACGGTCCACCTAAGTCATCCTCATGCTCTAAGGTGATGTGACGTACATATGATCTGGGCTTAGAGCATTGTTTTCCCCATTACAACTTGACATGAACATGTATATTACATTATAAAGTAAACAGGACAACTGTGGTGACTGTGTCATACTGTAGCTGTACATCAAACTCAGCTGTAACTAAGTCTTTGTTGGAGTCCAGAGGCTTCTCCATGTGTCTTAAGCGTAATCTTCACTGAGAAGGGAACTCTGCAAATGCGAGGTAACTCTCCAACTCCAACTAATGGCAATGTGAAGCTGATCAACTTAAAACAAGGGAACATGGTTAAGTTTTTGATAGCCTTAAAGGGTCTAAGTGGTCATTTGTTGGTTTTTGATGAAATCTTGAGGCGAAAAAACAAACAAAACACTTTTGTGGTGTTACAATGTTATTTGTACTTCAAATATTGTGATAGCATATTTAAACTGCCCTGGCTCGCGCAAGGTTTTTAATTGCCATTTTAATTGCACAATTAATAATCAAAATTATAAATAAATAAATATATAATACAAATTCAACAAAGAAAACACCACAGCAAGCAATCTAAAAAAAAAAAATCTTTTAAAATAAATAATGTTTCAATGGCACAATGAAGATTAAAAAAATATGTTTTATGGCATATCTCAGACATAATGAGGAGTATGTTTGTAATGGAAACCATGTGAGATGCACTTGTGTGTGGGCACACGCTCCTACTTGATATTCTTGAGCAGGGACGTGCGAGCGTTAACCACTGCTTTAAAGGCATCCTCACTGCCTGGGGCCACACACTTGTCCGGGTGCAACAGTACAGCCAACTTCCTGTATGCCTTGTTGACTTCCTCCCTATGAGCACGGAATGAGAAAAACCTATTAGTCTCAGTTTCCACACATCAAACAGGCTTAAAATGCTGATATAGCAAAACATTGTGGTCTCACTAAAGAGGGATCACAGTGAAGAATCAGTTAATGAAGATTGGCCCTGTACAGGGACCGTGATTGGTCAGACATGAGGAATGACACAAGCTCATGATTGGCTTCTCAGGGTGTTGGAGAGATCTCAAAGAGGCTGATTAGACTGGCAGGAGAGAATTTAGGGATGGTAATTGGATTGCAGGCATTCTCTAATGATCGTGACCCACATGATTAAACCAGCCAAGCTAACACAACCTGCAGTGTGAGTGTTGCATCAATCATGTTGAAACGCTAGAATTAAATGGGAAATAAGTGTATCAAACTGTATTCACTGTTTGTTCTGACATTCTACTAAACATTCCAGGAAACAGATTAGTAAGTACTAGCTTTGGCTTTCTTAAAAGGTACACTATGTAACTTTTTTTTTCTTTAACTAAATGAGTCAATACACGTGTTTTTGTTGTTTAAGCCCAGTAGTGAATGATTTATGAGCAGTAATATTCACCCGCACAGTCAGCTGAAGCAATACTCTTCTGCAAAATGCATGCTGTTTTGTTTTTCAATCGCTAGAAGGCCAAAAGTTACATAGTGTACTTTTAATGGTTATTATTAAAGCAACATAAACAAAGATTGGAAATAAAAAAAAACTAACCTATTGACATCAAATTGCTCTTATAACTTTGGAGAGGTTAAGTGAGGTTTAATCAAATAGAGCCAAATCAACATCCTAATCCAAATGCAACACCAATAGGGCTTGCACTAGTAATATCTGCTATTTTTACATGATTGCTCAACAAATTTTGCATATTTGGCTAATTAGTGCCGCATGCCAGATTTTTGACTGCATAAAGTCTGGAGCACAAAGTTTATTACAACCAACACAGCTGTTTAGGACTGGTTGAACAACATTTTAAAACCCAGTTGCCAATATAAATACAGTAATATATTTAATATTTAATTTTGATTTAATTTTAAATTTTAATTTCAAGCATAACATTTAATTTGCCATTTATTTAAATAAATTGATAATCATTTTATTTATTTATTATTCTTAAGTCATATGATATATCACATGTCTGACATTTTATGCTCTTTAGATATCCACATTGGCCACTATTTATCACTAGTTTGCACCATCAAATAAATTTATATTATACAAGAAATCAGAAATTATACAATAAATCAGTTTAAACATTGTCAATACGCTGCATCAGGCAAATGTAGATACATACACTACTGTTCAAAATGTTGGGGTCAGTAAGATTTTTAAATACTTTTGTTCAGGAAGGATGCATTAAATTTATCAAAAGTGACAGTTAAGACATTTATAATGTTAAAAAAGATTTCTGTTTCAAATAAATGCTGTTCTTCTGAACTTTCTATTCATCAATCGATCCTAAAAAAAGTATTATGGTTTCCACTTTCCACAAAAACATTAAGCAGCACAATCCTTTTTAACTGTGATAATAAGACATGCTATTTGTGCACAAAATCGAAATATTAGAATGATTTCTGAAGGATCATGTGACACTAAAGACTGGAGTAACGGCTGCTGAAAATTCAGCATTGCCATCACTGGAATAAATTACACTTAAAACAGAAAACAGTTTTTTATTGTATATAATATTTATTGTTGTATTTTAAGTTTAAGTTTACTGTATTTTTCATTAAATAAATCCAGCCTTGGCTAGCAGAAAAGGCTTCTTTCCAAAACATAAAAAAAATCTTACTGACCCCAAACTTTTGAATGGTAGTGTATATATTGTATTTTATTCTAAATGTTTTAATGACATGCTGTAGAGTTGGAGGGGGGAGGGGGGTATCCCTCAGTACATTAACCTGTTTCTGTTCAACAGAGCCCATTATACAGAGCAATAGTCAATAAATATCTCAAATAACCATTCATTCAGAGTATAAAGTACAAAATATCAGCAGCACTAGTAGAGACATGTAGGATGTAGCATAAGATTTACCTTGTGGCCCCAGGTTTAACCCCCAGCATATCCCAGCTGTCTTTGCTGTTGCGAATGCGTCGGATGGTGTCGGCCTGCTCTTTGGTAAAACCTACGTTGACCTCTGGAGTAGGTCTCTTCCCTCCATTTTCACACATGTCAGTTATGGAGGAGAAAAAGGCCTTTAGAGGTGGACACACAGTAGGTAAACAACAGTCATTCATTAAAAACACAACAGCAGGTTTGTAAACGGAAAAGAGTTGAATGAGACACACACCTGAAACATTTCATTGATGCCTTCACCGCTCTGGGCAGAAGTTTCAAAGTAATGGAATCCTCTGCTCTCGGCCCAAAGTCTCCCCTCACTCTCATCCACCACTCGCCTTTTCGTCAGGTCAACCTTTTAGGGTGAACAACAGCACTTTATAACAGTCAATCTCAAATAAATCAAAAATAATACAGATATTTAAACACTTGTGGCACCTTGTTGGCACACACAACGAAGATGATGTTCTCCATGTTGGCCTGTGAGCCCATCTCCTGCTTCATCTCTGTGAGCCAGCTGTCTAGAGCATCAAAACTTTCCCTCAGACCAACATCATAGACCAGAATCACCCCCTGAGAGTCCTTATAAAACTCATTGCGAACCTGTAGAATACACAGCATCAGCTATATTAACCTGGGATCAAATTCTACGCAAAAATAGATGACAATTGTTAAAGTCATCATGAAATCAAAACTGAAAATTCTTGTTTTTGAATGGAATATTGCAGTATCATTGCACACATTTTTTTTTTAATTCATGTACCCTCATAATCTTTTACCACAAGTATCCAATCAATTTCCGACAGACAAAATCAAGTCCAGCCCTACATTTTTTTGTTTTGATGGAGAAGCCATTACACTTGGATATAGGTATGAAACAATAGGAAGAAAAGACTATCACAACTTCTGTTTCATGCCGACTTTAGGTGTTACACATTGACAGCAGCTCTATACTACCACACTGTGGTTAGTTAGATGTATTAATAGAGCAGTAACAAAAAACAAATATGGATTATATTCTATAATAAAAAGAAACATTTGTTTCAACATAATTATTAATATTACTCTATAATGTGCTTACGCATACAAATATAAAACAAAGCAAGCAATACCTCATAAAAGAAAGGATGTCCAGCCATATCAAAAATGTTTACTTTTATCTCCCTGTCTCGAACTTGAACCCTAGAGGTGAAAAAAAAAAAAAACTATTTCATTTACATCCCATCAGTGAATCACAGTAATTGTACTTTATTAATGGAATTAATGTACCTTCTTTTTTTTAAAAAGTGCATCAACAAGTATGTGCCAGTGCACCAATAAGTGACAAAACAACCTCTTTTATCATGTTTACAAAAATATATATATAAGGTCATTAATGACTTATTCATATTTAATATTTAACATTACTGCAAAAAGGTAGATACAATCAATTAAAGAATTAATGAATACACGATAATAAAATTATAAGTGATAATATTTTTAACCAGCAGGATACAAAATAGGTGCGTTATGTGCCATGAATATGATACATTTTGGAAAGGATGTTAGATTAAAGTCTTGCTGGCTGCCTTTAGAACATTATATTTGAGAAAACACGGACATTATTTGTCAAACCCACATCACTTACTTGGTTACGCCATAATCTATCCCAATGGTGGCTAGATACTTGGGCACAAACCGCTTCTCACAGTATCGTTTAATAATGCAGCTCTGAAACAAAAAATATTAAGAAATATTACATATGTTTTAGGTAACCTAGTATGCTACACACTATGCAGGATACCCTAAAAACAAAATCCTACTGAATAAAAAGCTCCTACATTTAAAGCAAAACAGATTACTATCAAATAATGTTTACAGTATCAGTATTCATTTATATTAAATACACTACAATACACATGTAAGGGGAAATCATTTTAAAAGGAGCATACTTCTTAAAAAGATAATTAAGTTTGATGTCTGTATGGTTCATAGTAACAGTATATTCTTACCTTCCCCACCTCTGCATTTCCCAGACTAATTACCTTAACCCGTAACGACTTCTTGTTTTCTCGCCTCTTCTGAACATTCGTGTCCATATTGCACTTATTCCCAAACCACTTCCAAATGAGGAGATGAAATATCCCAAGAATTCACGTATGACTGTTTGAGTCGGTCCGTCAACACAGTAAACAGCCTGCTATATGGCTAACAGAGGGCCGGTGTGTCACGGAATATTATGGATAACATTTGTCCATAAATCGTAAGTACATTTCACACATGATGTGCTGCCGACAAAAACAGCAGGTATTTTTGCAGGTATATATGTTTAAAACTCGACATGCTAACGGGCTAGCTGCCCTAGCAACGACTAACGTTATTTGGTCACGCGATTGAAAACAACAGATTCAACAGAACCTTGTGCTATAAAATAAATATAAAAATCTAAACATATAGTTTTAAAACACCATTTTAAATGATATATTTCCTAAATAGGTTAATGGAAATTATGATAAGTAAGCATGATATGTACAATCGAAACATAAGGGCCGAATTATAGCAAACAGATAAAGGGTTTCTATGGCGACAGCAACCCTATTACAAAGATTCGTCAAAGGGGAGTCAATTGGCTATGTCCAATTCGTGAACGAAGTTCGAACCGTTATTTTGAATCGGATCTTCGCAGAACCAAAAGAGGACATAACCTTACTGTCTAACCAGTCGTCATGACTAGGGCTGGGTTCCAGTCATTGACTGTAAAAAATAGTTCCAGTTCAAAATTGTCATGCCCTTGATCGCTAACTTCCCTCCGTTTAGTTCACTGAGATGCACGTCATTGCTTACTCATGCAACATGAGTGCCCACTACTGGCGGAACCTTTGCGAACGTGCTAAGCCCTTGAATCCATTATGGGGTTGATTTTTATTTTTCTTACGAAATTGTTTAATACAGCATTCTATATGTATATAGGTGTGTTTGAGTTGTTTAAATTAAAATATATATATAATTAATATATCATAGAGTTGTTTGTGGTGGGGTAAATTAAACGCAATATGCGTTGACATCACAATCGTGTTGCATTATGGTATATGGAGCTGCCTAAAGTGGACATATGAAGTAGACTCGGTCACCGTCAAAATCGAGGGAGCGAGGGTCTGTCCATAAACTTCCCCGCACTTCAAAATTGTGGCAGGGATTCCCCCGAGGAGAAGTGCTTAGGGAACTTCGCAAGTGCGTGTGTCTAAAAGTGGGCTGGAACGCAGCCTAGGAGTGAATCGGTCGAGTAGTAGTTCTCGATTTCTCACCGATCGGTGATCGGTCTGCGCTGCGCCGCTTTGTTCGACTTGCTGCAGACCGATCGGTGTATGACATTAAAGTAAGTTACCGCGAGAGCTAATAGGGAGCAGATGTTTCCCGTATGGTTTCAAATCGCTCTCGCTGTATTTTGATGTCACAACGTTTGGTCTCTGTGCAGCGGTCGAACTAATACATCTGTCTCTTTCATGTCAGACTCACAATGTGTCGAGAGACGACGAATGGGCTGTCTTCTAGGCGTAATTTTGTCTTGAAAAGAAGACAGAGAATGATATATAAGTTGACATCATCAAACTTCAGCGCCATTTGTGTTTTTTTACGCATGGTAAGCCGAGGCTCTCAACATTTCTTTGAAATGAGTTGTTCTGAAGAACCGATTAAAGACCTCTTTAAAGTCAATCAGATAAATATTCAAACAAACTACAGTTTAAAATATTATATAAAAATTACATTTTGTTTAATGCCCTAAAAATAAGATCTAAAGGGCAATAAGAGTCTCTATAAAGAGATCCTGAGCCATGTAAGTGACAATGGGATAGAGAGAGAGCTACAGACCAATAGGCAGAGAGGGAGGGAGGTGGTGGTAGGCTCGTATTAACAGTCAACAGTGAATGAACAAGTATGAAGTTACAACAAGTGTACATGTCTATAACTAGTAGTTTTGGACTTCCATGCTTTTATAAAAGGATTCTGAAATATAGCCTACAGTAGATTCTATGATAAAAGTGTATATTATTCTCATTAAGTTATTTAGGGATAGTCAAAAAGATGCCACTTGCAAGTTTCCCTAATTTTTCAGGTCTCCCTGATTTTCTAGGTCCAACAAGAAGACTTCTCCTGGACTGCAGTACTCTTTTGGATCATCAGGTTGGAGGTGGTAAGCACATTTTTAGGCTATTTAATGTACTTTTGTTGTTTCTTCCATGTTCCATGTTTAATGTTATCATTTGTAGCACATGAGCAATTTATTTACATTGCATGTTTTTTAATGCCAGATTCTCTGTTTGTCAGAAATTTGATCCTTTAATTTTTGATATAGGAATACTCATGCAACATTTAGCAACTGCAAAAAAATATTGTTTTCATGAATAAGTCATAGTTTTGTGTCTAAAACTGAAACCCGGTCAGATTAACACTGAGCCATTTCACATGCCATGGATTAGACGTCAGGAGTAGAAAACACTTAGATTTAGGTTTCTTTTAAATAAAGATTTTCAAAACGTATTTATTACATATGTATTTTTATATTAAAAAATTTTTTTTGTTAAAAATAGTAAATAAAAAATGAAGCAACATGAATAATAATTTCATTAGTTATTTAGACAAAGTGGATTTTTTTTCTTCTGAAGTACGTAGTATTTATTTATTTATCTTTAAACCAGATATAATATTAAAAACTGTAGACAAAATCAACGTTTAATCATACTCTTTCTATTGCAGCCAAAAAGAAAAAGTCATGTTTTATAAAAAAAGTGCAAAAAAACAGGCATACAAAAATAACAGGCAACAATTAAATATACGGTACTCAAAGACTAGAGAGAGTCGGCAATAGGAGGAGGGGTTCTAGTTGATTGACGCATGGCTGCACCAATTGAATCCTTCCCCCTCTCATCCTGTGTTTTCACCCTCTCCATCTCTCTAACGCCCTCCTCATCTCCTTCCCCCTCATTGTTGAATGGTCAGGAGGTGTGTGAATGTGTTCGTCTTTGCTGAGGAGGGGCTGCGTGCGTGCTTGATTGTCTGTGAGTGTGTATTTGTGTGTGTGCACCTGTGTGTTAAACCAGCATTGTTCCTGATAGAGGGAAAGCTGTGCCGTGTTGTTTGGAAAATCCAAGGTCATTGGAGCCCGGTCACATGCGGCGTATGCGAGCGTGCGTGTGTGATTGAGTGTCTGTGAGAGTGTTTGTGTGTGTCTCTCCCTCTCTCTCTCTCTCTCTCTCTCTCTCTGGCTATGTGACAGAGAAAGAGGCTTCAGGCAAAGAACAGAGAATTTCATCAGGTATTCCATCAATGTACGGTAAGGGCGATTGTGTTAGTGCATGATTATGTGTATATATGGTAATTCCCTCCCTGTGTTGAAGGAAAGATTCATGTGCATCAGAGGAGATTATGGCAATGACAGCAGAATGATGCTGAAGCAACAGATTGCATGCAGCATTGCAGCTCTGCTCTATTTATTGTGCATATTTCGTTTCATCTTTTATTTTCAGGCTGCACCGGTTTAGGTTCATCCACACTACTTTGCACCAAATACTTAAACACGCACTACTAAAACACACTACTGCAATGTCCAGTTATTTACTTTAACTATACATTTACATGTACACATATTGATTTATTTGATTTATATCTCCTGCTTTATATGATTTTGCCCGACCAGCACGCATGGTCGAGGATGTTTTGAGTGAGCTGCAGGCAGTCAGGCTCCGACTCTGATTTCTCACAGCGTGGATGTGCGACTGGCTGTAGCACTTCAAAACCAGATCGATTACATTTTTATCGGCCTGAGTATTTCACCCAGATTTCTCCACGCATGCCACAAAACAGTGTTTTGAGAGAATGTAGGATTAAGTCAGTTATATATGATGATAGATTATGCTATTCAGATTTTACACTTAAGGAATTCAAAAGAGGAGGAAATCAGCAATGACAAATCATGTATATGTTTTTCCTACATACATACTACATACCTACATGCATCATACATACTTAAAATGACATTGGCATTGATGACATTTAGTATAAAAATAATTGATCAATTACATTTTTTCGGTTATTCTTGTAATGCTTCAATGGAAGCACGGAAATCTGTCTTTTTGTACAAAGGAGTTCACGTGGTCAGTGTTAGAAATATATATATATTTTTTATTAGTGCACTAGAATCCTGATAATCCTAGATATACACTACCATTTAAAAGTTTGGGCTCAGTTAGATATGTTTTACAGAAATTAATACTTTTATTCAGCAAGGATGCATTCAATTGATCAAAAGTGACAACAAATATTTACAATGTACAAACAAATTATATTTCAAATACATTGTTATTTAGAACTTTGAAATTGTATCACGGTTTCCACAACAATATTAAGCAAAACAACTATTTTCAACATTGATAATAAGAAATGCTTCTTAAGCACCAAATCAGCATATTAGAATGATTTCTGAAGGATCATATTAGAAGACTGTTCAACTTTGCCATCACGACAATAAATTACATTTTGGAATATATTAAATAGTTAATAATAAGACAATAGTTATTTAAATTTAATAATATTTTACAATATTATTACTGTTTTTACTTTGTTTTTGATCAAATGAATGCAGCCTTGCTGAGAATAAAATATTTAAAAACATTACAAACTTAGGCTGCTTACTCAACTTTTGAATGGTAGCGTATATTTTTAAATTTACACCACAATGTATTTATTTTTATTTATTCTTTCTGAATCCCCATGCATATTTTCTTTTGATTTATATGTTAAACTAGATATTTTATTCTTAGTATATTCTCAGACTTTTGGACCTCACTATGTGTCATTTATATTCACATTTTGGTAACAATTGCAAACTATTTTGGGGCATAATATGTTATGCTTTAATAGCAATACTGAAACACATTCACTGTACCCTAAAGCTTTTGCTAAAGGGCACATCATTATTCTCATACAGATTTCTGGGTATGCAAATCATAGTTTTAGATGAACTAACTGCTCATGGAAGTAGAAATGGCAGTGACAAAGTTAAATAAGTAAATCAATAGATTACATTCTCCTCCCTATCATGAAGTTCCCTCTCTGTAGTTCTGCTTTTTCACTGTGACACTGCCGTATGAGAGTGAGTGTCTTTGATATTGTGTCCTGTTTTGGGCAATCTAAAGGGATATGGCAACTGTGTTGGCTGATATGCTAAATATAGCTGTGATTTCAAGAAGCTCTAACAATTCAGGGGAACTGTATTTAGAGTGACTGCGTCACTACGAGAGTCTGCGTTTTGTGTTTCGGAAAGATTGATTTTCCATACTGTAGCTTTCACAACATGGAGTTTGATTCATTCGCATGCATAGTGAGTTGTGTGTTATGTAATTGCTTTAGTAGCCCTTATCAAAGCCCTATTAAAGCTGGATGTCTTCTAGTATCCCTGCCAGCTTGGAGGATATCATATCAGCCATATAGTAGTACATCCAAGCATGACTAGTTCTTTATTGTGACCTAATCCTCTTTGTCACGGTGCCAGTGATAGCCTTTGTTTTGCAGCGTAAGCAGATAGCAGATGTGCATGTAGGTTGTTCTTGGCAACAAAGTATGCACTTACTTCCCTAGAATTGATGCTACACTCCCGATTTAAATTATTTAGTTGTTTGTGCTTTTTGAGCGTGAACATTTTACATGTATTTGTTAATATTGTCATTAAATGTACAGCTTATGATATAGTGAGTAAAAATAATAAACCTAAAAGCAGATATTTTGGCCTCATGGGCTCAGTCAGTGTGACTAGATTCTGTCAGGTGAATGATAGGTGAGTACACATACCTACATATGAGAAAGAATTATGAGGGTTGTAAACCAGAGGGAACTGTGGAGGTGATATTTACCACCCTGTCCGAGAAGCAGAATGCCAAAGTGCTTGCGTTTCATAAATATAGCTCATGCAGTTCTAGTAAAGCAGTTCCTGTAGCTCTTGTATGGAGCTTGGATTTATGAACTCAATGTTTAGCCTACTTTTTGCTATTTGGATGATTATGTCAGTTGGAGGGCTGCTCATCAAGTCCTCCGTTTTAGAAGCACAAATGCATGGTACAGATAATTTTTTATGCACTGAGATTAAATTATTGCTACAGTTAAATTATTATTTAAATATATTATTTATAATGAAAAAATAAAAATTGTAATAAGATAAATTTAGGGGGCGTTTATACGACACCGTTTTCAACTTAAAACGTAATACTTTTTATGCGTTTTGGCTGGTCATTTACACGACTACAGCATTTTGGGGGCCTGAAAATGCTAACTTTTGAAAACGTTTAAACTCGATGTAAACTACAGTACAAAAATGTGAATTTGTGAAAACAGTGACATCATGCACATGCATATTACGTGTTCAGTCTATAGGCACATAGTGTTTCTTTACAAAGTGACATCTCCAACTACTGACCTGGCATGCATAACACAGCGTTTTTAGATGTTTTTGCGGATCCATGGGAATGAGATTGTTTTGACAACGTTGTCGTCTGTACACAAAAAAAATGCAAAGTTTCAAGAAAAATGCAAATGAAAACGTATATGTTTTTAGTACGTTGTTGTTGTGTAACGTAACATACCCTAAGTTTTAATTTATTTTAATCATTTGTTCTAGCTTTATAGTTCCAATTTTTTTAAACGTCTTCATAATGTCACTATTTTCTATATGCCTGTTTAAATTTAAATATATATTTATATACTTATATTATATAAAAATAATATTTATATACTTGTTTATTTGTGAGAATGAGCTAGCAGTCAAAAACCATTAAACCTATTAATTTGAAAGTATTTTTCCTAACCAACTACTTAGGCCAAGTAAAATGCACAGCAATCTGTATAGTTGTTTGTTGTGTCATTTTTTTACGTGATTACACATTGCTGTCATTAATGAGCCTTTTTTTTTTGACGGCAGAAACACTCTGGGAGTGAGAAACAGTGTGAGTGTGAGAGGATTCACTGCAGTCTTGAGTGTGTGGGTGGAAATATTCGTGTTGACTGTCAAGTTTTTTTTTTTTTTCATTTCTACTTGTGATGCTTTAGGCGTAGAGGTGTCACGCTGATGTGTCAGAACACTAGCAGGTGCACGGGCCAATGTGTGACTCACACTCCAGCTCTTCTCACATCCATACAAACACACCATAATTGCCAATCACGAGCTTGGTAAACGCCAGCTTGACAGCAGCTAGTCAGACAGCAGGCTTGAGTCAGTATACCTAAATTTTGTGTTGCGTTTAGTTGACTGATTCTTTTACTGATAGATTCTATATACACTAAATTGCCCGTATCAGTCATACTGTGTGTGATATGATCCTTAAAGGGGTAGTTTCCCAAAAAATGAAAATTCTGTCATCATTTACTCACCCTCAAGTTGTTCCAAACCTGTACAAGTTTCTTTTATCTGTTGAACACAAAAGAAGATATTTTGAAAAATGTTGGTAGCCAGACAGTTGACTTCCATAGGATTTTTTTCCTACTATGGAAGTCAGTGGGGGCCAGAATCTGTCTGGTTACCAACATTCTTCAAAATATCTTCTTTTGTGTTCAACAGATGAAAGAAACTTGTACAGGTTTGGAACAACTTGAGCGTCAGTAAATCATGACGACAATTTCCATTTTTGGGTGAACTATCCCTTTAATATTTGTTGACTAGAATGAATAGCCATTGTGTGGGTGGTTGAACGCTGCTGTCTGATCGCTCCACCCCACCTGCTCTGGTTTGTTTACTTTCCTCCATGATGAAGCTTTTTCACTATGGTGATGGTGTAAACAGACTCGACCTTCCCAGGGGTCTTTCCAAGGTGCTGCCTCTGACTCATCCGCCCAGAAGGGGGTTTGTGTGTGTGTTTATTGAGAAAGCATGTTTGTGGAGTTTTAATTGGGTAGTTAACAAACAACATGGACATGAACTGATTTGATTCAACATCAAGATTTTAGGTTAAGCGTTATATGAATCTATAAGGAAAAGTTTTGTATCCCTGAAGTGCCAGCCTCATCAGCCATGTGAAGGCCTCATCGACACAACCTCAACAAACTCGTTTCCATATTGGCGTGATGACTCCGACTTCAATGAATGTTCTGATCCAATCTGACTTCTGACCTGTAATGCTGCCTGGATCATAATCATACGCTGTTCGCTCGTTGGCCAGAGGAGAACTGGCCCCCGACTGAGCCTGGTTCCTCTCAAGGGTTTTTTCTCCATTCTGTCACCTGATGGAGTTTTGGTTCCTTGTCACTGTTGCCGCCTTGGCTTTTGGCTTGCTTAGTTGGGAACATTTAATATTCAACATATTATTGATCTACCTTAAGGTGGACGATGACGCAAACTTTGTTGTATTATTTTCATGTTATCACTGTGAAGCTGCTTTGATACAATCTGTATTGTATAAAGCGCTATATAAATAAAGGTGACTTGACTATATTTGATGCTGTGACTAGTCAAATTGTTCACAATTTTAATCACCTTTTACCTTCATGCAGGTCGCTTAAATAGTCCTGTGGTGAACAATGACATTTTAAAAGAACATGAATTCCATTTAGCCTCTCTCAATTAATATGACTCATTAAACTCATTAAAAAACACATAAAAAATGCTGTTTAAAATGGATGGATGGATAATGTTACTCTGCTACAGTTTATAAGAAGGTTATGAACATTAACCTCAGTGTTGTTATCATTAACTAAAATTTATTTTATTAAAAATAATTTTCAGTAACTGAAATAAAATAAAATATTATAATATTTGATGACAAATTTGATTTTTTTTTTTTGCCATGGCAGCCTGAAATAAAGGTGAAGTACTAAAATTACTAAAACTAAACTGAAATGACAATAAATTAAATTTATATATATATATTAAAAATGACAAAAGCACATAACAAAATGACTGAATCTTAAACTAAAATTAAAACTGAAAATGAAAAAGTGAACACTAATTGAAAATATTAATAAATACTATAACACTAAATAAATAACACTGACTAATAAATAATCATGTTGTTCATTGTAATTTCATTATACCTTATGCATTTAAATAATGCTATCATATTCAACTTTATTTAAAAAATAAAATATTGTTTTTCTAATGAAATTATTTCCAACAAATCTACGACAATTGAAAGATTTTATTTATTAATTAATTTTTTTTACCATATCCCCCGTGTGATTTACAATGTGTCCCTTTATTAGTCTTCATAAGAGTTTTTTGGGCTTTCAAGTGGCGGTGTAAAACCAAAACAATTCTAAATGCTTTCTTTTCAAATCTATTTAACCGGCACACCAAGCTGCAGACGTTTCCTAAATACAGATTAATGCCTTTCTCTGAATCGACTGGCCTCACTTACTAGATTACAGCACACAGGTCTAATTTATTTAATGTGTTGATGCAATAAATAAACCTCACATTGAGTATAATTACAAAGACTCTTGATCAATACTACATGCTGGAGATGCTCTGCTGCTCTAATTCACTTTGTCCCATGTGATTCAGGGGTTTGTGGATGCTGTGGGGCCCTGAGACCCCGCTATAAGCGGCTGGTGGATAACATCTTTCCAGAAGACCCTGAGGTAAGGTCAGATAAAATAAAAGCACTGAGTATGAAAAAGGGATGGTTCACTAAGCTTCCAGTGGTTATCAGTCATCAGTGATCAATGCAGTGATGTAGACATAGGCTTTCAATGGTGACATTTATTAGTTTTAGAGCCACTGTGGCATGGCAGATCTGCTGCATGGTCACCTGATTGTCTTTACAAACACGCATGCTCTCAGTTTCAGGGATTTTTTGGGGAGAGAAAAGTTTAAAGTGACATTTTATGGTTATTTTTCATCTTATGTTCTTCTGATAGTCTTTCTATCTGTCTACCAATCTTGTCTTCTTCTTTAAAGGACGGTTTGGTGAAAGCTAACATGGAGAAGCTTACATTTTACGCCTTGTCTGCTCCAGAGAAACTAGACCGTATCGGTGCCTACCTGTCAGAAAGACTATCCAGAGATGTTGCCCGGCATAGATATGGGTAAAAACAAAAACTGGAAGAAAATGTAGTGATTGTTTCTGACTGTATAATTTATACCTGATTTGTCACTATATATTTGTCTGTGATCGTTGGTAGGGCAGTATCATATTTGTGTGTGTCTCACAGGTATGTTTGTATTGCTATGGAGGCTTTGGACCAGCTGCTGATGGCCTGTCACTGTCAGAGTATAAACCTTTTTGTGGAGAGTTTCCTTACTATGGTGCGCAAACTGCTGGAGGCAGACAAACCCAACTTACAGATCCTGGGCACTAACTCAGTGAGTAAAATTGACTGTTTTTACACTCTAGTGAAATCTACTTTCGGACCTATTGATGTAGTTATAGGGTGAAAATGATCACTGGATAAATCTACCTTGAGTTGGGCATCTTTGCAGTACGAAGGGAGATGTGACTGCTGCATCAACACCACAGGTTCAGGTGTCAGGCTTTCAGTGAAGGGTCAGATGGTCAGACCAGAGCTAAAAAGTTTTAAAAGCTCAAGTCAATTGCAGAGCAGTAACATTTTGACTGCTCCTCAATCAAGCTCATCCAAACTACTTTATATAAATATAAAGCTCTCCTTGACAATCAAATCCCCACAGTATCACATCTTAAAGGGATAGTTCGCCCAAAAAAGAAAGTTCTGTCATCATTTACTCACCCTTAAGTTGTTCCAAGCCTGTATGAGTTTCTTTCTTCTGTTGAACACAAAAGAAGATATTTTGAGTAATGTCGGTAACCAGACAGTTGATGGGCCCCATTGAGTTCCATGGTATTTTTCTTTTCTTTTTTTTTTTGTGATCAATTAGTTATTTATTTTCTTACAATCATTGTTTACACATTGGAGAGAAAAAAATAGGCCGATTACATCGTCATTGAATATACATAGGCACATTAAAATTTTACTTATTCTGATGCCAGTTTCTCTTCTCCTCCCCATATCATACCCAGCCCAAAACCACCCTCCAGCCCCTAACAAGATTCGCTCAAGGTGTTGAAAAACAAAACAAAAAAAAACACACACACACACGCACACGCACACGCACACCCACACCCCTCAGCCCCCTCCCACCGCCACCCGTCCACCCCTCTGACATCCACCAAAATCCGCACAGCACCATAGAACACAGAGCAGAACATTGGATATTGTGTATATATTAGATAAATATCTCATACCTGAAAGTATCAAGCACATCCTAACCTCTTCCCTCACACCATGAAATCCACAGAGGTCAATACAATGTTCTAGAGTATATACTAATAACATAACAAAACTGAACATCACCTCTTGTATACATTAGCTGCACATAAAAAAAAAAAAAAAAAAACCCGGGCAGCATATGTATAAGACAAATCAGATGTAAACAGTAGAAAATAGAAAAAGTCTGACCTTATCTACATCATTTCATTTATTTTCTCTAATAGCTCTGACCAACAGTCAATATTGGAGGTTTTGGCATAATGTAAACGTGCTGTAGAGAGCTCTAATTGAACAATTTCCCGATAGGAAGAGAGCCATTTCCTCATTGACAATGTATGTGGTGGTTTCCAGGGACAGACTATCATTTTTTTAGCGGCTGTCAAACCAGCCAGAAGAAGACGCCTATCGTTAATAGTTAGCTTTAGAGACGATGTATCATTGAGCAGAAGCAAGCATGGAGAAAGAGGGATGGGTCCTTTGATAATACTAGACAAGATGGATGAAACACTATGCCAAAATCTATTGACCTCTGGACACTGCCACACCATATGGTAAAAAGTAGCAATGGTATTGTCTGGACAAAAATCACAATATGGGTTGTCTCTAAATTTCATTTGTTGTAATCTTCGCGGGGTTAAATAGGACCTGTGGATTAATCTATAATGCATCATTTGATGATCAGGGTTTCTAGATGATAGAGAGATATTTGACCAAACCACACACCAGTCTGGGTCCTGGGAGTGGGAGATGTTAATATCTGTCTTCCAGAGTCTGATAAGTGATAAAGGTTTATGTGAAGCTGTGATTATAAACTTATATAACTCTGAAACAATACCCTTAATTTTACCCTTAGTGTCAAAAATTACATGAAGGGGATGATTCCCCAACTCAATACCCCAAGGAACGCCCTGAGCGCACATTGCTGTGCGTAACTGTAAATAGAAATAAAAAGTGCCCGGCAGATTATAAGCTCTCTCTAGGTCATGGAATGCACGAAGACCCTGTTCCCCTATAATATCCTTAAGGACACAGACCCCTCTATTGCGCCACTGAGGGAACAGAATCGGTTTCTTCTCAATTAAAAGCGAGTGATTATTTTTTCATGGTATTTTTATTTTTTATTTTTCCAATTCAATGGGGTCCATCAACTGTTTGGTTACCCATATTCTTCAAAATGTGTTTTAGGTATGAGTAAGTTTTTAAAGAATTTTAAGATATTCCCCCTTTTTCCCTAAAACTGAAAATTATTTTATAATATTAGGGATTTGTATTCCATAATATAAAAAATAGTTATTTTCAATAGAGAAGATGATGCTATAGCTACACACAGGCAGCACTTTTTTGTTTTATCAATTGTATATAATACTGGTATTACATTATTATAGTTCTGTACATTTGTTTAAATTTATTTTTCTAAGTTTTTCTATATTTTATAAGTTCTGTATTTAAATATTGCACAGAATCCATTACCTCATGCCAGACCTTCCCCTTTTCCTGAAATATACAGGTTCTCCTCATACTGTATATGCCCACTCTAACTCATCTCATTTCATTTTACATGACAAGCATTGCAAAACAAAAATTAATTTATTGTCTGTAACGTGAAACCTCAACATCGTCTCTAAAAGCTTTACACCCACCTTACTCACATGCTAATGGGAATGTAGAGAGTTCTCAACTTCAAAACCGCTCAGATCTAATGCTTCTGAAATATAAGGGCTTAAAGATTAAAAAGAGATTACTTTTTACAGTTCGAGGCCAGATGGGGCAGGGCTTAAGGCATGTGGCCCATAAATATTGAAAGCAGTGCGCATGTTTACAGAATTTATGGGTTGTGCAGAGTTTTCATCTCAGTCTCAGTATGCAGGTTCTTTGTAGGCATTGTGTTGGTGTGGAACTCAATGCGGTCAGTAGTAGCACACTGGGTAACTGATGCTTATCTCAAATCTAAGATATCCGAATCAGAAATATCCTAATCTGTTGTACTGGAAAGTATGTTTGCCGCATAAGTACAGATTAACATACCAAGAAGTGGTTCTCAACTGGTTTTGCTTCAGGAATATTGACACAAAATGTCAAGACTTTGACAGATTGTCTTAAAACGTTTTATATATCCATGAACTGCATAGGCCCATCAATATAGAAATATTCAATATCAAGCTCCAGCAATAGCAGGTGTTTGACTTCTAAATGTGTTTGGTTTCTAAATGGCCTTTGAATTTGAACATTTCACCACACAACACACGTTATGGCACAAACCATGTATTCAATGAAGTTTACGTCGTATTTTCTTTGATCTTACATAGTTTTGTTGATGGTTTTTGAGGATCAAGGCATGTCACACAACATGTCCATGTTGGATCTGCCTGATTAGCTTCTATCCCTTCTATCACTATTCATCTATTCATTAGTGATTGTTGAATATAATTTTAATATCTGGATTTCACAGCATCAGAAAGAGTGTCTAACTTGGAAAGAGGGTCCATGTTAGGTGGCTACTAAAACTACTATATTCTTAACTATTTGATGCAGTATACGTATAATGTACATACATGTTGGTGCATTATAATTGCATTTAAAGGGGTCATGAAACAGAAAATCGAAATGTCCTTGATATTTACGCACACACATGTGGAGGAGTTTGCCAATCACAGCAGTGGGATTTACTTGCATTTCTGAAAAAGGTAAAGCCACTTGAAATTTCTCCACCAGAACCCTTAACCTCCAGAAACATAAAATATAGATAATGGATTTCAAGTCCCCTTTAAAGTAATTGCATTTAATTTATACTTGTAATTACACTGTTAACTTAACCCCTAACCCTAACCCAACCCTCGCCACAAAATTCTAACCTCTATTTTCCTAATTATCCTACAAAACCTAACCGTAACTCAAACTTCTTAGCAGTAAATGGTAACATTTTCTGGAACAACGTGTAGTTACACAATAAATCCATAGTCTTGTAGGCATTTAATGTTAGTACATATGGGGCAAGGCCACCTGCTATAAAGTGTAACTTTCTATATTTTTTTGCTCTTTCTCTTTAAGTTTGTGAAGTTTGCAAACATAGAGGAGGATACACCATCATACCATCGTAGCTACGATTTCTTTGTCTCACGCTTCAGTGAGATGTGCCATTCCAGTTACGAGGATCCAGATATTCGCACAAAGTGAGCATGTCTTTCCAGCATTTCAACAGAGGAAGATTTTTACACCCAAAAATATGCATTTTGAAAATCTGGTTTCTTCTTGTTTTTGTTGGTTAAGCCTCTGATGCATGGTGTCCCTTAACATGGACAGATATTTAAAGGTACACTGTGTAACTTTTGTCCCTCTAGCCGTAAAAAAAAATAAAACTACATACATTTTATGTTAAAACTGTGTAATCCAAAATGGATGGAAATTGTATGTGCAATTCAAATACATAAAGGAAATTACTTATTTAAAAATGATAGAAGTAGCCTAAATTTTTAATTTGTGACATTTCATTTCTTAGACTAGTTGAAATTAAATAATGTTAATGTTATAATAAATAACAAATAAAAGTAATAATAAAAAGAATGAATTATATTATGAATAATACAAATTGTATTATTGAAATGCAATTAATTAAACAATATTATGCACAATTATATGACTTACTGTGAATTTTAAAGCTTTGTAGAAATAGAGCAATAGGGATATAAAAAAATGAAATTCACATGTGTGTACACATGCCTGCATGAGAGTGTGTGGGTGAGACATTGCCTCAGATACTGGTACAATTTAATATTTATAATATAATAGGGATTGAGTGGAACAAGATTAGAAATAATATATTCTTTTTCCCCCCCTTTGATTTAATAATTCATGCACCAGGGGCTGAATTGCATCATGCAGTGCACTTGAATAAAAATACCCATATATATAAATCCACATGTCTCGTAAGCGTGACTAACTAATGTCAGTTTGGGTTGTGTGTGTGTGTATATCTCTGTGTAAGGATTCGTATGGCAGGGATCAGGGGTCTTCAGGGGGTGGTGAGGAAGACTGTCAATGACGAGCTTCAGGCAAATATTTGGGACCCTCAGCACATGGACAAAATCGTGCCGTCTCTCTTGTTCAACCTCCAACAGGAAGAAGCTGCAGAGAGGTGCCTCGCTTACACAATCACACATGAGGAGAAATGGACACTTTTAGTCTAATGGAAGTGTGAATTTTCCTTCTGAGAAACAATGTCTTGCTAATAACTATTAGTCAGTCTGTGTGATTAAGCTAATGAACTTCTAATCGAATGGTATTGAAAAGTGTGTGATATAACAGCAGACTGCCTACAACTGAGGTGTCAGGCTTTTAAGTGCAATAAGAAAGTAATTTATTCTAGAAGCTGCTGTACTGGCTTTAAGCCTAATAAGCCCAAAGCCCGAGGGTCATATGCAGACCATGAACAATGAATTGAACTGTGTGATGAACTTAGAACCATAAAACCTGTTCATATCTTCACCTCTGGGGAAATCACCGACCACAACTAACGGTAATGCCAACAACAATCGCTATTGATTCAGCCCTGGTTAATGTGTGTTTTCTGTTTCTGATTCCTATCGATAGGTCTCCTTCCCCAGGGACAGAGAAGGAGAAGGAAAGTCCAGTGGAACTGACCGAGAGATGCTTTCGAGAGCTGCTGGGGCGAGCAGCCTACGACAACATCAAGAATGCTGTGAAGCCTGTGCTCATGTGAGTGTTTATGGACCAGTACCTTATCAAACACAAGAGGGCAGCAAGGAGACACATCTGTTTTCATTTTTTAGTTCATTTTGTACAAATACTTTAGCATTTGTGTGAGGCATGCAATATTAATTAACGATTGTTGATTTTAAATCTGATTTTGAATATTTATTTTGACTAAATAAAGGACGTACTGTATGTGGCAATACATGGCATAAAATGAAACTTATAAATTAATGATTGAGATGACATTAATGATCATGTTACTAATTGACTGGACTACTAGTACATATGCACATACACTACCATTCAAATGTTTGGGGTCAGAAAGATTTGATTTATTTATTTATTCTTTTTTTGTTGAAAGAAATTAATACTTATATGCAGCAAGGATGCATTAAATTGATCAAAAGTGATGCTAAAGACATTTATAATGTTACAAAAGATTTATATTTCAAATAAACGCTGTTCTTTTAATTTTTTCTATTCATCAAAGGATCATGTGACATTGAAAACTAGAGAAATGGCTGCTGAAAATTCAGCATTGCCGTCACAGGAATAAATTACATTTTTATAATACTTTCATTTAGAAAACAGTTATTTTAAATTGTATCCCTAACTTTTGAACAGTAGTGTAAATGGAATGGATTTAAATGAATTTATGTTGTCCTAAAATGTTGGGGATTTTTTTTTTAATTCAATAATGACACAAATACAAAGCAGTACAGGAAATATAACATTGGAAAGAGAATAAAAATATAAAAACAATATTAAACAATTCGTGTTAGCCTAAAACAACTACACAGTAAAAGTATCTGTTACGCCAGTGTATTTTATGACCAATATGTGCTATTTCCTGTTCAGTTCTGTTTGCTGAAGCTAATCATTTACTTTTGTATTTTCAGGCATCTTGATAATCATTCACTCTGGGAGGGCAAAACATTTGCAGTGCGCTGTTTCAAAATCATTATGTACTCCATTCAGGTAGATACAAACAGCTTTGCTGAAATTTGGTTGAAAAAGTATGTACGGTAATGCAAAACAATACAAGACTTATTTTTGTGGAGCATGGCCCTTTGATACTAAATAATTATGGGGTGTTTGGGGACATATTTTATACATTACAATGGGGTTCAAAAGTCTCATACCAGTAGCTAAAATATTACTATTTTTGCAATTGGAGTTAAAAATTACATTAATGTATTAACATTTCATATTGACTTTACATCATAACATTCCTCTTTGTTTTTAGTGTTAAAAATCTGTTTATATTTTTTACAGGTTTAAATACATTTTTAAATGGCCTCAGAGTTTTGGACCACAGTGTATTTTGAATCTAACTGAACACTATCATTCAGTGTGACTCTAAATCATGAAAATATGATTAGATATTTCCATGTTCATCTGTGTTACTGTAATATTAACTATGTCTACTGTTTCTTTGACAGACCCAACATTCACATCTGGTGATTCAGCAGCTATTGGGCCACTTGGATGCCAACAGTAAGAATTCAGCCAGAGTGCGTGCTGGGATAGTGGAGGTGATCTCAGAAGCAGCGGTCATAGAAGCCAGTGGCTCCATAGGTACCAGGCTGTCTTTAGACCACTAGAGGGAGCACTAAACCCACCTCATTAGACAAAATATGTTTCTGATGATATTATTCTTTCATTACTTATTTACTTCTTAATGTAAAAGTGATATACATGCTGATTATTTCATATGCATCAATGTTTATATGTTTGACAAATAATTAGGTTTTATACTGTAGAAATCATACACGTCTGCATTGTTCCTTTTAATTTAGTTTCGGCTGTGTGCCGTACCTCTCCACAGGGCCCACAGTACTGGAGGTGTTTAATACTCTCCTGAAGCAGCTCAGGCTCAGTGTGGACTACGAACTCACTGGATCCTATGACTCTTTTGCAAACATGGGCTCCAAGGTCATTACAGTACATGAGGAGAGACAACTCCAAGAATCTGTCATTAAAACTATTGGTGGGTGAACAAGGAATGTTTGTGAGTAAATCTGGCAGTCATGGCGTTCAGCGGTCAAATATCTTTGTAAAATGAACGTGGCTAAACACTATAATTGACTGTTGTCAAACTGATTTCCTACATAGCTGATCTCAGTTTCATATCACTCCACATTTTCTTTCGTCTCAAATAACATTTTTATCTCAATATTTTTAGATTTGAAAAAAAAAAAAATTGATAATTGATTAATTGGTTATTGATTTTTTTCTAAATAAAAAAAAACTTTAACTCACTCCATCAAACATAGATAGATAGATAGATAGATAGATAGATAGATAGATAGATAGATAGATAGATAGATGGATGGATGGATGGATGGATGGATGGATGGATGGATGGATGGATGGATGGATGGATAGAAAGATCTGTTTGGGTTAATGTACAGTCACCTAGTCATTATCACAAAATAAAGCCTATCAGGACTCACGTGTGGGGTATTGTATCACCCTGAAGGGGTTTATTTAACCAGCTGACTGTGCACAATCTCTCACTTAAGTTTCTTTGTTTACAGGCTCATTTGCAAACACGCTGCCCACCTACCAGCGCTCGGAAGTCATGCTGTTCATCATTGGTAAAATTCCTGTGCCTGGCATGTATCCGTCTCTGGGGTCGGCCAACACCGGGTGAGACAGGGTTACAACCTAGACTTTATATATTAGACACGTTTATTATGTATTTCTGCTGGCCAGAGATGAAATGCAAATTAGCTTAGGAATAACACGCATAGCAAGAATATGTGTTTTGTCTGTTTCTGGTTTCAGGGTTGAGGGCAGTAGGATGATCCAGATTATGCTGCTAAAGTCTCTGCTGCAGGTGAGCTGGTTTGTGTCAGTCATAATCACATGCTGTGCCATGCGGAGGGCCATTTACTCGCCCTGCTGTTTCATGATATCCACAGTTGCTGATGCAGTCCAAAAGTTTAATGGTCTCGTGTGCCTTTTAAACGTCGGCCTCTCTCTTTCTCCTTCAGGTAACAGCGGGATTCCAGTCTACGAACATTTTGACAGCACTTCCCACCTCATTCCTGGACCCTCTCTTGTCCTTTACTCTGATGGAGGACGCAGAAATCCGTCTACTTGTTCTCGACATCCTCGTCAGCATCATTGATCGTCATGACAACCGGCACAAATTCTCCCCTGTCAGGTTCGGACACACTGACTAACTCAAGACTCTAGGAATCTACAATGTACCTCTAAAAAAATACCAAACTTACCATGCTTTGAAATATGTCATGACTCAAAACATTTTACTGTTGTAGTGTAGTCCTTCTCTAAAAATGATTTAGTTTTATTTGAATTTATTTATTTATTTTTAGATCAATTAAATTATGAATTAAATACCCACATACTTAATAACTTATTTATATCTGATTTGACCCTTCCAAAATATTTTTTCATTGGTACAACTTGGTAGTCATATGAAATAATATTTTAGTTTGAATAAAGCCATGTTACAGTATGAACCACATTTTAAGGTTACCCGAGAAAACATTTACATTCTACTCTGTATTTTGATATATGGAGTAAAGATAAAACGTATAAAAAAGATAAAAACATTGTAATACCATGGTAGTTTTGGTACTTTTTGTTAGCGAATTGCCCTTATATGTAGTTTTAACCTATATTTCTGCCATGACAACTCTTGGAGAGATTGGCATGGTAATGGATATGACGATGTTAATGTATTTGGTCTTGGCGGAATAGATCTGCTACGCTGCCGCCAATACATTCACAGACATTGCTGTGAGCATGTAAGACATGCTGCTGCTGCATGTATGAACATGTAACATGCATGAATGAACCCCCCATAGCAGATCTATACAGGTGGAGCTGGGGAAGGTGGAGGGTTTATAATGACGATGCGATCGCTACTAAATTAAGTCAGGACCTATCAGCCTGCGCTAGTGTTGTCAAAATATTCGGTACTAAAAAAAATTAAACGTCACGGTACCAAGTTCCGGTGGTACCGAGTACCCGGGGAAACCCGGTTCTGGATACGCATGCATGCACGATGGGCGTGAAGTTGCGTCCTCTTCATGAAAGCGGCGCGCTGAGACAATCTGCTTGTCTCTGTGTGAATGAACGGCGCAGACGTGCGGTTTCATTTAACGTTACCTCACATCACACACATACACACACACACACTGAAGCACGAGTGACACTCGCGCTGTTTTCAGTCTGCTGCCTCACGATATGATGGCATGATTCATGATTCAATTCATCTCCGAGAGTCACTTCATGAGCATTTTACCGTTTAATCGTCATATCATACACACACAGAAACTCAAAGGTCTTCACGGCAACCCGTCAAATTAAAAGTTTGACAGAAATAGACTAATTATAGTAGGCTACTGTACAATAGATTTAACTACGTCTCCAATAATTAAAAATACTACTACTAATAATAATAATAATGTGTGCATAGAAGGTTGCTTATTTTCACTTGATTTTTTCTACAAGCAATATTTCTCAATATCATCAATATTTTTTATTTAAACAATATGTAGCCTTCAATGCTTTCATAAATTTCCCGTCATAAATAATAAAGTAATTGAAATTAGTTTAATATTTTTTTTCAAATAGTTAAATAAATTGGAAAAATAGTTCAAACTGATTTTGCTGTGGTACCGAAATTGGTACCGAGAACCGTAAAATTTTAATGGTATCGGTACCGACTACTGGAATTTTGGTACCGCGACATCCCTAGCCTGCGCCATCTAGAGTTTCATCCCAGAAATTGGTATTTAGTGGGGGGAAAAATTTATATAATATAATTGCAAAAAAATGTGCACTTTTGCTACAGTAGGCCCTGAGGGTTAAAGTTACCTGACAAAACATTTTACAGTGTATTTTTGTGTTGTTTTCTACAGAATTATATCAGATATCTCGGTACTAAAGCTAAAAGTAGACAAATGCTCAAGGCAGGATAACCTGTTCATGAAGAAACACAGCCACAGGCTGTACCGCCACATTTACCTGGCCTGCAAAGAGGAAAGCAGCGTCCAGCGACACTTTGAGTCTCTGCATATGCTGCTGGGGTTGATCTGTGTGGAACTGGCCAATGAGGAGGTGGTGGTGGACCTGATCCGACTGGCTTTGGCCTTACAGGTATTTCTCTCACTCCCTGTGATATGTACATGACTGTGGACACACCAGTGGCATAATAATATATGCTTGTAAATATAAATGTTAAAACCTAACACAAGTCGACTTCTCTTTACAATATGGTCAAGTACTGTATAGTATTTAACTGTGTGTCTTACAGACGAGTCATTAAAGTGTCTATCAACCTGCGGTATAACAACAATATTACTCAGCTTTTTTTTTCTTTTCCACCGATGCATCCTCTTCCTCAGGACCTGGCCTCGACTGAAGAGGGTCTTCCTGTATATACCCGCTGTGCCATTCACGCTCTGTCAGCTGCCTACCTGAACCTCATCAGCCAGCTGACCACTGTGCCCACCTTCTGCCAACACGTCCATGAGGTGATCTGTCTGTCTATCTATCTATCTATCTATCTATCTATCTATCTATCTATCTATCTATCTATCTATCTATCTATCTATCTATCTATCTATCTATCTATCTATCTATCTATCTATCTATCTATCTATCTATCTATCTATCTATCTATCTATCTGTCTGTCTGTCTGTCTGTCTGTCTGTTTTTCTGTCTGTATCATCCATCCATCTACCCATCTGTCTGTTTGTCTGTCTGTTTGATGGAGTGACAGTTAAAGTTTTTTTTCTGCAGGTGATTGAGTCAAGGAAGAAAATTGTCCCTTTCCTGCTTCCAGAGGATGTTCTTGTTGAGAGCTTTAAGTAAGCAACACCTTGCAGTCTTCAAACCACTGTAGAGACTGTTCAGACTACCATAATGTTCTTTTCACCATTATGAGAGACTCAACTTTTCTGCCATGGTCCACACTAACAGATCGACAGAAATGTGTAGTTCTGTCTCATTTCTTATGAACATCTGTGCTGGATCGGGAACATACTGTACAGTTTTTACTCAGTTCAAAGTCTTTCAGTTATGGTTAAATAATCCTAGTGCTCCTTCACTCGATAATCATCATGGGTCTGGTTCTTACTGCCTCAGAAAGCTTAAGGAATTGCTTTAGCCTCTTTCTCTTTTAGGATCCCAGAGAAGCTGGAGACGGTGGAAGGAGAGGTGCTGTTTTTGCAGACTAAGATAGCAGAGATGCTGGGCGGCAGTGGATACAACACAGAGAGACTGGCAACACCATACATCCCACAGATCACAGGTCTGACCCTTAACCTGAGATTTAAATATACTGAAAAGTTTTTTTGGGGGGCCATTTCACAGTTTAATATTATATTGCGGCTGAGATTTTTTTTTTATCTCTGGTATTCTTCATATATAAAAAATATTGTTTTTGTAACTCAGATGAAGACAGACTGTCCAAGAGAAAGAGCATTGGAGACACTGTCTCTCTGCAGTTAGAGATGGATTCTAGAAACAGTCCAGAGAAAGAACAGGTAACATCTTCATTGTGTGTGTGTGTGTGTGTGTGTGTGTGTGTGTGTGTGTGTGTGTGTGTGTGTGTGTGTGTGTGTGTGTGTGTGTGTGTGTGTGTGTGTGTGTGTGTGTGTGTGCGTGTGCGTGCATGTGCGTGTGCGTGCATGTGCGTGCAC
Organism: Rhinichthys klamathensis goyatoka; assembly: GCF_029890125.1. Classification (NCBI taxonomy): domain Eukaryota; kingdom Metazoa; phylum Chordata; class Actinopteri; order Cypriniformes; family Leuciscidae; genus Rhinichthys; species Rhinichthys klamathensis. The sequence continues at coordinate 119,731 of NW_026607131.1, read as the reverse complement.
GTGCGTGCGTGCGTGCGGCCACCTCATAGAATTGGATCTACTATCAGCTATATTTTTATTCATCTATGATCTGTATCCTTACAGAGATCCACAGCAGAGCAAATAACATTTGAAACTCTTAAACAAGCCATTGGTAAGTCTTGTATGATTTGAGTTTACTTGTATTGACTTTGTATGTACACTACCGTTCAAAAGTTTGGGTTGAGTACCTTATTTATTTATTTATTTATTTTTAAGTAAAGAATACTATTATTCAGCAAGGATGCATTAAATTGATCAAAAGTGACATTAATACAAAAAATATTTTGAGCTATATATTTATCCCAGAATGCTGAAAAAAGTATCACTGTTTCAAAATTGATAATTAGAAATGTTTCTTGAGCACCACATCAGCATATTATGATTTCTGAAGGATTATGTGACACTGAAGACTTTGCCATTACATTAATAAATTACATTGTAAAATATTGTTAATGTATTTTAAATTGTAAAAAAATATTTCACAATATTACTGTTTTTACTGTATTTTTGATCAAATAAATGCAGCCAAGGTGAACATAAGACTTCTTTTAAAAACTTCTTTTAAACTTAAGATTTAAAAAATCTTACCGACCCTAAACTTTTTAACGTTATTGGGTAATTTTTATACTGCAGAACTGTCTCTCTGATAAAAGGGTTAGTTCACCCAAAAATGAAAATTCTGTCATTAATTATACTCACCCTCATGTCGCAACCGGTAAGCCTAAATGAAGATCTTGATGAAATCTGAGAGCTTTCTGTCACTCCATTGACAGCTACGCAACTACCACTTTCAACCCCCAGAAAAATAGTAAAGACATAATTAAAGTAAGACTCCAGTGGTTTAACCTCAATTTTATGAAGTGACGTGAGTGCTAAAAAACGCAAAAAAAAAACATAATTTACCACATTTTATTTACAAAATATGAATCTCGTAAAATGCTCGTTCACGAGAGCACCACGACTCATGCGTGTTGTGTTGACGCTGTTGCGTGAATGCGCACTGGAGATTAATATTTTGTAATTAAAGTGTTACTTTTTTTTTTTTGCACAAACAAAGCATTTGCATCACTTGCATCACAAATTGAGGTTACACCAGTGGAGTCACATGGATTTTCTTCTTACGATGTCTTTATTGCCTTTCTGGTGCTTGAAAGTGGTAGTTGCATAGGCTTTCAATGGAGGGACAGAAAGCTCTCAGATTTCATTAAAAAGATCTTCATTTGTGTTCCAAAGATAATCAAATGTCTAACGTGTTTAGAACGACCTGAGAGTATTTAATAACAGAATTTAGAATTTTTGGGTGAAATAACCCTTTACTGATTCTGATTTCTATAAAATATGATTTGAAATTATCCTTTTTCATTAAACAGTGAAAGGACTAGAGAAGACACGATACAAAAACATTTTTATTAGTAGTTATATCGTTAAATTTAAGTAAAATTTTAAAGGGTAAAAAGGACATTTTGTAGGCTGGTCTGTGGCAGTTAGCATAGAATCACCCGTGAGTGTGTGCGTGTGTGTTCAGTAGACAGTGTGAATGTGGAGGAGCTGGAGAGAGAGCGCAGAAGGCAGGTGGTGGAGAGGTTTCAGAACGCTCCATTTGAAGAGATAGCAGCCCACTGCGGGGCCAGGGTGAGTCTAATGCAGCAAGCCTGTATACACACACTCTCTAGCTCTAATTTTATCATCAAAAAGCACAAACACAGCTCTTCTGTTCAGCACCTACATCTGTTCGTTTCTTTTTATATTGTGGATGAACTCTCCTGTACTGTTTTTTTTTGTAGGCTTCCCTACTGCAGAATAAACTCAACCAAATCTTCGAAATCACAATCAGGTACATGATCTTCTGCAACAGTTTATAAATTAGCTTTTCTAAACATTCAATTGTGCATAAAGGACGATATATACTATGTAATATCATACATAAAAATACATACAGTTTGAATCCACTACAATGGAAAAAGGCTGTATTGTCTGTCTCATGTGATTGACATTTGTTTCATCTTTCTTTCTCTCTCTCGGTTGGATAGGCCTCCGCCGAGTCCGTCTGGCTCTGTCGGGAACGGTCACGGCCGGACCCGCTCCATACCAGTGTATGAAATGAACTTTCCAGACCTCTGTGTATACTGAGATACCCTGGAGTCCCAGTCGCCTCATACAGCTGTTTTCATCCTTCTATTATCACTCCTTCTCAATGTCCAGGTGTAACTATGTCTTCTAAACCATGTCCTCTAGTGCAGTGGTTCTCAACTGGTTTGGCCATGGCACCCACATTTTCCATGGTCATTAAGCCACGACCCAAATTTTAGTTTTTTTAGGAATTTGACCTAATTCCTAAAAAAGTATATTAAAAAAGTGTGTGTATATATATAATTAGCCCTTAAAAATTATAATAAATTTGCTTTTAAAAACCAAGTAAATTTATTTATCAAAAATGGTCAACTCACACATAAGTGCCATCCCACTTTACTTGCGCACATATAAATTGTAAGAATATCACTAACACTAAACTATTTTTTTTAATACAATAAAGTAAGCTAGTAAGAGCCGCCACAAATAAAATATACAAAATAACACAGTGTTGTCATAGAACAGCATGCAAATCCTTCCCCCAACTTACACACGAAGTACCTGTTACATAATTTATTGGTACTTTTTTCATGACTTACTAATTGACAACATAACTACGACATTGCATGCTTATAATTTCTGTGATAAGTTATATACAGCACGTGCCGCCACATTTGCGCGCTACAAGCATAGTATAACGTCTGACAGGACAGGAAAGTTTGTTTTTCTGAGGTGAGAGACTTTATTACGTAACAAGGTATGAAATAACGTTAGAATAATGACACTGACAACATCTCATCTGACCGCAGATACTGAATCAGGACAACACGTTTTTCTCTGGCAGTCTTCAGTTAAACTGCGTCTGACAGAAGTGTCAACAGCTTTCACACACGTCTTTCAAAATAAAAGTCTTGCATCAGAAAAACATAGAATTACGTTTGTTGTAGTTTCTTTAACTGCACACTCCACAACCCACTCAAAATGGTCTTGCGACCCACCAGTTGAGAAACACTAGTCTAGTTTATTATCGGACTTTAGATAAGGATTATGGCTGTACTTTATCCTGAGGTCTATTTATGCCAACAAAGACAAACAAACCAAGAGAATTTACAATATGTTGGTTAAATATGCACTTAAAAACACTTAGTCTAGATAAAAAAGGGCAGAATTTATTGACAAATGATCGTAGCTTGTCTGCGTAGAGAGTCTGTTGTTCAGAGCAAGTGATTGGTTTTCTTGTACTACTAAAAAGTAAAGCTGCCTTAAATTTTGTATCTTAAGTTAAGAACATTTGTTTAAGAATGTCCTAATGTTTCCAAAACCTTTTTCAATGTGTGGGTACAAACAGTTTAGCTAAATACAAGCTTTGTTTGCATGTTTAAACGTCTCTACATGCTGCAATAACAGTTGTATTTAAAGCAATAATTATTGAATTTAAAAATTAAAACTATTGGGTAGAAGCTGAAGAGAAAATACAGCAAATAGTACGTTTCCAGTTCAATTGAATGCAGTTTTCCAATCAGAAGTGATGGTTAAAGGGATAAAAATTTAAATTCTCTCATCATTTACTCACCCACATGCCACACCATATGCATGATTTTCTTTATTCTGTGGCACACAAATGGAGATTTTTAGAAAAGTCCATATAATGCAATAAACATCTGGGGTGGCATGAGGGTGATGAGATGAATGATGAGAAAATTCAACATTTTTGGTGGAGTATACATTTAATGACACTGTGTAAGAAAATGAATGGTCACATAGTAAAGTCAGTCCCGTATCATCATTTATTACTATAATCGCTGCAGTTTCCTACATCTGTACCTCACTAATAGGTAAAGGGTAAGAGTTTTCATTTGCGTAATGTTTGTTTGATTGCATAAATATTTTTTTCTGAACCAGAGTGAATTGACAAGACTTCTTAGGTCACACGGTCACATTAGCAAAACTTTTGCAAAATTTCGCGAACAAAATCACATTAACGAAATTTCGTCAAAATTTCACCGGCCCAAGGGTGCAGACCCATTTACCTTTATAAAGTGAAATCTGAAATGCAGTCATGTCAACAGGACACGTGACGTAAACATACGGATTACACAACTAATTCAAGTTTGTTGAACATTTAACACACAAATTCGCCGGGTTTACCAAAGTAAAGCCGTTTGGTTTGGAAGTGACCACTGAGTAAGCGGCACTTCATACATCACTACATACAGTACAGTATTGACAATGGACCTACTTTGCTCGCAAAATTTGCTGAAGTTTCGCTAACGTGACCACACTTTTAATGCGAATTTCACAAATGGATCTAAAAGGATCAGTTATCTCCCTTTTTTGCCATGATATGCATTTCATTTGTCGCGTGTACAGTGTTTCCTTTTTTTTGTGCAAAAATGAATGAATAATTTCAGGTTTATGTGTAACGGAGGCCAGCTAGTAAGAGCAGTGAGAGTAAAACTCACACCCCTGGCCTGAAGAGGCGCACTAGCGACTGACGCTGGAGGCTGCGGTCTTTAGCATCCTTGTTAGTATGCCCACTACCCATGCAAGTGATGCTGGTTCGAATCCCGCTCAGAGCGGTGTGAGTAGGACCAGTTACACTGGTGCCGTGACCCGGATGGGACTGAGGTTTAGGGGTAGAGTGTAACGGAGGCTAGCTAGTAAGAGCTGTGTGAGTAAACCTCACTCCCCTGGCCTCAAGAGGCGCTCTAGTGAATGAAGCTAGAGGCTGCGGTATTTAGTAGAACCGGAGGGGTTACGTATGTCAAGATTTTGTTCTCCCAAATTTAATCGCAGCACTTTAAAAGCTCACTGTGTAAATGTGGTGTATGCCGAATATACTTGTTGTGCGAAATTTCATCTTGACGTGTTCTTGTCTAAAATTTTATGGTGTCATGTGTAGTCATGTCATATTATTCCGGATCCACTTAGAAATTTTACCATGTTTTCTTGTTGTAAAATCAGTTTTTTTTTGTTTTTGAAGTCATTTTTAGGTTGATGTATTATATTTTTGGTAATGCCTTGAATTTATTTACCAGCACAAAAACAACTAGTGGGTTTTATCTTCTGTCAATATGGCTATGATGTTCAACTGATGGAATGTTCTAGACTGCTTACATGTGAGGTGATTTTGCATGTATGAAATCAACTATCAAAGTTAAGTCTTTACTTGTCAGCTGCTGCATGCACTGGGTGTTTTGTCTGTGCTTTTACCTTTTTTTTTCATTTACATTTTTAATCGGTGAGATCATTACAACACTGTAGATCGTAATTAGTCAACCTGTGTTTAGATACTATCACTGCAAACCGATATGACTTCAGAACTGTGTTCTGTGAATGTTTGCCTACATGAAATCATTAAGTGATGTACATATGTGGTGTGAATAAGAATATCAATTAAAGACTAATTTTATGAATTCAAAGTCTGACCTGTGTTTATAGCTTTATTGGCAACTGCACATACTGCTGAATGATTTTGGTGTGTGTTTGTTTCTCAGAAATGAACCATGTTGTTCTTTTCTGCTTGAAACAATCATTTTATGGCACATTTTCAAAATTTACAGTATATTACATTTCAATAAATAATCTAAAATTGCTGTTCCTTTAGCTTCTTAACCAGTATTTAATCACCACAGCATTTCTATGTACAGAATTCAGGATTTATTGTTGAATACAATGTGAATAAACTCTAAAGCATCAAGAATTAAGTGCTATTGGTAACATCACCCACCCTCTTTTGTTTGACTATGCATGATAAGACCCTCTCATTAACTCCTCTCCACCCGTCCCATTAAAATCCCCTCACTGGTCCTTCCTCTGGTGCTCTTTGTTTATGACGTTTTTGAAGAGTGTGAGAAGGGGTTTCTGACTGCGCTCGTCCCAGGACTTCATGAAGCCTCCGTAGCGTTTGCTAGCAGGCGGGCCGCTCCAGCGGAAATGGCTCATTTTGTAGGAGCCGTCCTTTTTCTCCTGCTGATTTAAAGCGTTCTCCTCCTGTGGATAGTCGACCTCGTTGGTTGCCAGCTCGCGCCTCATCTCAGCCGGGAGAGTCTCAGCGGATTCCTCCTCCACGCCATTCGTGTACACCTTGATGGGCCGGCGCTTGCGACCCACAGGCTTCCCCCAGCGGAAATGCTCCATGGAGTAAGAGCGCTTGTGCTCGTGCCGAGGGCTGGACTCTGGGTCCATTTGCTCAGGTGCGAGGGCAACTGGGGACAGCGCTGCGAGGACCTCGTTTTGCTCCAGCTCGGGAGGCTGCAAATGGCTTTCTCCGGGGTAGACGGGGGTTTCATCTGTCAGATCAGACTTGCATAGCTGTATGCATTTCTTAGAAAGAGCAAAAGAAGAAGTACTTTACATTTAAAAAATAAAAATCATAAATTTGACTTTTTCCAAAGAAAATGCAAGTGGTATGGTGTTTTATAGTAGAAAAAAAAATTCCAGCACACAACCAGCTTTCAAAACAGTTATTTTATTACAACATTTCATGCCTTTTTCAGCAAATGTAAAATACAAAAAGACCAATCAGAGAAGCTATTTAAATGCCACCTATTATGCTTTTCTTTTTCTTTCTTTTTTACCAATGTCAACATACTGTAGATATAATGATGCATTCACACCATGTCGTAATTACCGTAATTTCGATATGGTAATACATGATGTACTCAAAGCTGTTCACATCCTCGGCCTGGGAATTATGCTTTCTATGGCAATACTATCAATGGCCAAATAAATCTGCAGTACAAGTAGGAGCTCTCCGAAAATTCCCAGTTTACAAGCTGTAATTACGAGTTCTATGAGGATGTGAACGCTTTTTACAAATTGGAATCTCCTATGGTGTAAATGCACATTAATACTATTTTCAGCTGTTCGTTGACCAATCAGAGCAGACTAGGCTTTCGGTAAGAGACAGGAACTCAAACAGAGCGTTTCAGGCAGAGTACATGTATTTACACGATTTAAATTTACATGGGCATTTTAATAATGACGGGGCCATTAAAAATAGGGTACACACTATCGCTGAAAATAATACACAGAAAATTGGTGTTATTTGGTGTTACCATTATTTATAAAATGGTCAATATACAGTAAAGGTATAGAACATATCTAGGGTGTTTGGAGTGTATTGCTGTTCTATCTTTTGCTAGGTAAAAAATCATTAGCCTGATCAATTAATAATATAAACTTTTCAGCAAGCCAAGAAATAGAGTTGTGATTTGATCAAATTCCTAATCCTAAGTGTTAGCAATGGTATCTATGGTACAATTTGAATTTGTGAACTGAAAAGCAGTCGTGCAAGGAATATTGTAACTCACCAAGATGCTCTCCTCAGTGTTGAGGTCTCTGCATCGAGTGTTTTCCCAACACTGAGCTCTAACTTCACAGCCGCCCGCACACAGTACAGCCAGAGCCAAGAGCCAAGCAGGACACAACATCCTCACCATGTCTGATAGAACACAATATTAATAACATGGCAGTACTCACAATAAAATACGAACGAAAGGATTATTTCATTGCACACCAGAATTAGGACATTATGAACACAATGCATGTATGTGAGATAACACTTTATAGTAAAAAAATAAACATGAATCATCATGAATTATCAGAAGTGCAAAAACCAAACCAATCAAAAATGTTTAAAGTGAACCGAACCTCACTGCATGAATTTTTTACCCACCTGTTGTGCAGAAAGAAGTCCGCCGAACCAAAGTTCTTCTCTCCAGAGATTCTCTGATCTGTCTGGTTATGTGCGCGTTTGCTTGTCTCTGATGTCTGAGATCCTCGTCTAGTTGCCTTTTTAAGCTATCTGTGCGTCAATTCCTCAAGGACACCAAACTCTGTCACTTTTAATGGGTGGTGCAGGTTGGAAACCCCGGCGCATCATCCACGGTACAGATGAGTAATCCATCAAAGATTGTCAGTCAACAGTTAGAAGTCAGATGTGAATGAGTGCAGGATTAGGACGATACCTTCATTCTGATGTCTGGCTTATCAAATCATTATGGTCTTTTTCATTACGTTTAAGGGCATACGTGTCAGTTTACATGACTTTGGTGATTAAAGGTTAAAATGCACTTCAAATCAATTATACGGCATGTGTTTTTTGGTGTGGAAGGACACACAGGTGCTAATCTTGTGTTGAAATTAATTGGAAGGTGAGGGATTTGAAGGAGGAAGCCATCTGGGTGTCACAGTTTGCGTACAAGCAGAACAAAGGCTCATAATTTCACAATTAACATGTTTTGATATGACTGAATGCCAGTAGCAGATTAGGTTGAGCAGACAAATACAAAACATAAAATCATGGTATTACTGTAGATACATGGTCTTATTGCTGTATTTATGCCAAAAATTACAGTAAATATGGGCCAAACTCTTCAGGGAGATAAAAAACAAATTTATATAAGCAGAAAATATTAAATAAAAATAATACGATTATAATTATACTATAAAAATGCATTACCATCCGAAATATTAATAATATGCAGTAATAAAAAGATGACTCACACTTTGAAAATAAGGCATGCTAAACATGTCTTTTCAGTGGTAGAGACAGGAACTATTCCAGGCAGAATAAAAATGTGAGTAATTTAAGCAAAACATTTTTTTTTAACATTTTTAAACAAATTACAGTTTATAATTTCAGTGTATATTGTTTTTATAGATTTATATTATACTAGGCCTATATATTATATATGATAGTTATATTAACATAAATACAACAAAATAAATGATATTATTTGTATTAGTTACATTTGCAACATGCTTATTTTACAGTTAGAAAAGTATTTAAACAATCATTTAATAATTATTTTTAAATAATACTTTGTTCGGTTGTTATATTAACATTTTATCAAACTGCCACCCTGCATGATTGTAAAATCCTCTGGAAACTATAGCTATATAGCATGTATGCCTTAAACAGCAACATTAACATATTTATTCCTGCACCTAATCCACTTTAAGACAAAAAAACATTTGTTATACAAAAGAAATTTTAAACTTGATATCTTGGAAATGAAAAAAAAGAGGATTCCGGTCCGGATTCTAAAGTGTGTGTGCAAGCTTTGCTCCTGTATTTTTAAATAAAATAAATCAAGTGTTAAATGAAATGTCTTTTTGTTCCAGATAAATGGCAATTATTGCTAATAATAAATAAACATAATAAATAGTGTAAATAAACAACAACATTGTGGTCATGCCCATGATAAACACAGTTGTAGACATTTTTAGAATTGATATTTAATTAGGAAAAAAATAAATCCAACATCCAGGTAAATCTAACAATAAGTAAAAATGCCAAGCATATATTTTACAGGCTGTATATTCACCCACACTGCACAGTGAATGTAATCCTATTAGAGAAGATTTAGAGGATAAGATGTCTGTCAGCCCATTGTAACACTGTTCACAGCACAGCATTTCCTACCAACAGTGAGTGAGAGAAAGGGACATATACGTTCTTGCCACATTCCTAATTACAAGGAGATTTGCCTGTCTGGCGAAAGGTAACTTTGCTTATCTAATTTGTTCACTTGATTATTTTTCATTTGCTGCCATTTTATTTTAGCCTTTGGAATTTCAGGATGCATTATGCTCATGAACGATGTGTGCATCTGTAAAGTTGCATCTGTTCTCAGTGACATGATCATGCAGTAATGTTGAAGGACATGTTGTACATCTTTATGATCTTTCAATGCACTTTGATGAAATGCTTGATGAATTAAGACTTGGTCGACAATATGAGTCAATAAATATGGAGATAGGCATTAGATAACCTTTCAAAATCTGCATCACATGATTTAAATAAGAATTTTGAAACAAAAGAACATAAATTATGTTAATATTATTGTTAAACCAGTTCTTAAAGACTGCTGGGCTACACAACTGTACACACTAGGCCCGGTACCATTATCGGATATGAATGCAGAACCCCTGACATTCCATTATTAAGTGAATGGATTATAAGCATTCACATAACCACTTTACTCTAAAGTCAAGATATTATAGCTTATATTTGTACTTCTACAAAAATACTGTTACAAACTTCACATAATTTATAAATGTTCATCAATGTTTATAGAAAACTATTCTATAAAACTATAAACAGACTTTTCCAAATTTGCATATAATACCATGTATATTATTACTATTATTATTATTAATTGCACCACATGTTTTACAACCTAACCTAACCCACTTTTTGAAAAAACTAAACATAAAATTGCTTTTATTAAACAGTGGTTTACTGAACAAATTGTGTTTCTGATTTTAAATGAATTTAGTTACAATTAAGAGTTGCTTAAGGATAACATTATCTCTGCTAATGCTGTAAACATTAGGGTGCCCTTACTTGCACATTACTAATAAAGGTTAACAACAGAGCCCAAACTAGCCTAAATTCAGTTACTATTTATTTTTTTAGATATAATAATCAACACACACATAACAAATTGCAAACATGTAAACTGCACATAAGGCAGTTTTTGCATTATCTTCTAAATTTAATTATAAAATTATGTTTTTACCCCCATTCGTTGTATAATAATTTACATGGCTGTCATTTTCATGATATTTTAAAAATAGCCTACATTAAATAAAAGACATCACTAACAGGTTAAGTAAAATATAATGAATATATAGGCTAATATAGTGCATATATTTAGCAAAAGAGTTTATTTCTTTATCTGACTAAGCTGTGGACACGAATGACTAGGTAAATGTAATGCTACATGGGATATTGTTTACAAGCTGTTTTATGGATGTCTTTCCGCCGTTGAAACCCTGGTTGAGCGATTACACGAGATATAATACGTTTAAGTATTGTAGGCTATCATTCAACATACCTTCAGTTGATCATTCATGTTTATTAATAGGAAGAGATGATTGCGTTCACTCGAGGTCCGGGCGCGCTCCCAGCAAACACAGAACGTTGGCAGTGGCACCACAACGTAACCTTCTAACAACGTTTTAATAACATGGCCAAAACTAAGGTTGCTAATTACGTTCTGTGGTGAAGGTTGTTACGGCGTTGTCACAATGTTGACATTGTACTACCGTGCCTAGGGTGTCTGGACAACAGCTATCTCACGACCAATTCGTACGAATTGAGTAATTAATTCGTACGGCCTCACTCTTACGGATTTGTATGATTTGTCTAAACCCACGTGATGGGTAGGTTTAGGGGCGGGGTCAGAGGTAGCTAGGTCATTCGGCTCTGGGTCATTCATACGAATTTAGGCTCTGGGTCATTCATACGAATTTAGTAACTCGTAAAATATGTAGTACGAATTTTGCAAAAATCGTACGATTTTGTACGATTGAGGTCGTATGAATTCGTACGAATTAGCCACCTCGTAAAATTCGTAGGAATTGCCGTGAGATCGGGTTGGGACCAGGTTGGGACAACCACTGGACTTTGTACTCGTCGTCACTGCCCTGAAGCGCGAAAATCAGCCTTTTAAATTTCAACCAACTGCCGTCTCATTCAACATCAAGCAAGGAGACGTGAGAATTGCGTTTAGTTAAACCTCAGCTAAATAATATACGGAATTATACAAACACAACCTACAACTTCCTTGTCTAATGTGACATTTATTTGAACATCTTCTGGTCAGGTATGACAAATTTTTAACTTTATGCCAAAAGTAATGAGTAGGCTAATTGATTTCAGCACTCCTTTCTAGTCACTCCCTGTATGTAATATGTTTTTTTTTCTCACTAATGTATGACTTTTAGAAGTGCATTTTGATTACCATGCTTAATAAAGCGGAATTAGCTAACCTTCTATGTCATTTTTACTCTTCAAAGTGTACACGTGTTGATTATAATTAATTTACTGTTAGGCCCATACATAATAATAAGGAAGGATAAACAATATTTAAAAAGTATACAATTATCTAACATATGACTAATTAAAAATTAATCTCAAAACATAAAATGCTAAATTGGGGATATCTATATCTAGCATATTAAAAATAATAATTGTCAGAACGTCTCCGTTGCTGAATGTTGCGCAACAACGTTTCTTTCTACAGCCCTGTCTCTACATTGTTACAATGTTGCGAGCACGTAGACAGCACGACGTTGCCATAGCAGAAATACAACATGCCACAGAAGTTGCCACAACATAAAATTTTGTGTTTGCTGGGCTGTTTCTTAAACTGAGGCGCCTATGATGTGTCACGCCACACTAAAGAGCGTCAAAACGGCATTTATTGTTTGAATTTCGTGATAAAATGGACATAATTAGAAAAATGACACTGTTTCTTATCGAAAGTAACAAAACGCTGAGCTTATTGCGATTAATTGTGGTGGTTAATGGTGGTTAGGCTACAACGCTGTATTCGTCCTGTAGCCTACACAAAGACTGTTACACCCCTTATTAGGCTAATATTTAATCAAATGTCAAGGAGGAAAAATGAGTTTTATGACAAGGTAAATTGAGGTCAACCTCAACTGGCCAGGTCTGGGCGGGGAGTAGGGGGCGGGGCGTGTTCAGTCTGCCATGAGAGTAGCAGATAAATACATACCGTGGGTGGTGTAAAGCGTGGAATTAAGAAATTATTATATTAACATATTGCCTATTATATTGCGCATTATGGTGCTTATAACACCAATCGAATTAAGTTTGTTATCAATAAATGTTAAAATAATATGCCGTGTACATTTAACTATATTCTATCCCATCCACGTCCATATCCCGTCTTTTAAATCCATTTACTGAACTTTTTTCTTTTTATTTAATATTTTTACAGGCATATACACTCACCTAAAGGATTATTAGGAACACCTGTTCAATTTCTCATTAATGCAATTATCTAATCAACCAATCACATGGCAGTTGCTTCAATGCATTTAGGGGTGTGGTCCTGGTCAAGACAATCTCCTGAACTCCAAACTGAATGTCAGAATGGGAAAGAAAGGTGATTTAAGCAATTTTGAGCGTGGCATGGTTGTTGGTGCCAGACAGGCCGGTCTGAGTATTTCACAATCTGCTCAGTTACTGGGATTTTCACGCACAACCATTTCTAGGGTTTACAAAGAATGTGAAAAGGGAAAAACATCCAGTATGCGGGAGTCCTGTGGGCGAAAATGCCTTGTTGATGCTAGAGGTCAGAGGAGAATGGGCCGACTGATTCAAGCTGATAGAAGAGCAACTTTGACTGAAATAACCACTCGTTACAACCGAGGTATGCAGCAAAGCATTTGTGAAGCCACAACACTCACAACCTTGAGGCGGATGGGCTACAACAGCAGAAGACCCCACCGGGTACCACTCATCTCCACTACAAATAGGAAAAAGAGGCTACAATTTGCAAGAGCTCACCAAAATTGGACAGTTGAAGACTGGAAAAATGTTGCCTGGTCTGATGAGTCTCAATTTCTGTTGAGACATTCAGATGGTAGAGTCAGAATTTGGCGTAAACAGAATGAGAACATGGATCCATCATGCCTTGTTACCACTGTGCAGGCTGGTGGTGGTGGTGTAATGGTGTGGGGGATGTTTTCTTGGCACACTTTAGGCCCCTTAGTGCCAATTGGGCATCGTTTAAATGCCACGGCCTACCTGAGCATTGTTTTTGACCATGTCCATCCCTTTATGGCCACCATGTACCCATCCTCTGATGGCTACTTCCAGCAGGATAATGCACCATGTCACAAAGGTCGAATCATTTCAAATTGGTTTCTTGAACATGACAATGAGTTCACTGTACTAAAATGGCCCCCACAGTCACCAGATCTCAACCCAATAGAGCATCTTTGGGATGTGGTGGAACGGGAGCTTTGTGCGCTGGATGTGCATCCCACAAATCTCCATCAACTTTAAGATGCTATCCAATCAATATGGGCCAACATTTCTAAAGAATGCTTTCAGCACCTTGTTGAATCAATGCCACGTAGAATTAAGGCAGTTCTGAAGGCGAAGGGGGGTCAAACACAGTATTAGTATGGTGTTCCTAATAATCCTTTAGGTGAGTGTATATATATATATATATACAGGTCCTTCTAAAAAAATTAGCATATTGTGATAAAGTTTATTATTTTCCATAATGTAATGATAAAAATTTAACTTTCATATATTTTAGATTCATTTCACACCAACTGAAATATTTCAGGTATTTTATTGTTTTAATACTGATGATTTTGGCATACAGCTCATGAAAACCCAAAATTCCTGTCTAAAAAAATTAGCATATCATGAAAAGGGTCTCTAAACGAGCTATTAACCTAATCATCTGAATCAACTAATTAACTCTAAACACCTGCAAAAGATTCCTGAGACTTTTAAAAACTCCCAGCCTGTTTCATTACTCAAAACCGCAATCATGGGTAAGACTGCCGACCTGACTGCTGTCCAGAAGGCCATCATTGACACCCTCAAGCAAGAGGGTAAGAAAGTCTGGAGTAGAAACATCCAGAGCCACCGTGCACAGGCGTGTGCAGGAAATGGGCTACAGGTGCCGCATTCCCCAGGTCAAGCCACTTTTGAACCAGAAACAGCGGCAGAAGCGCCTGACCTGGGCTACAGAGAAGCAGCACTGGACTGTTGCTCAGTTTTGCATGTCATTCAGAAATCAAGGTGCCAGAGTCTGGAGGAAGACTAGGGAAAAGGAAATGCCAAAATGCCTGAAGTCCAGTGTCAAGTACCCACAGTCAGTGATGGTCTGGGGTGCCATGTCAGCTGCTGTTGTCAATGCAGCTAGCTATCAGGAGATTTTGGAGCACTTCATGCTTCCATCTGCTGAAAAGCTTTATGGAGATGAAGATTTCATTTTTCAGCACGGCCTGGCACCTGCTCACAGTGCCAAAACTACTGGTAAATGGTTTACTGACCATGGTATTACTGTGCTCAATTGGCCTGCCAGCTCTCCTGACCTGAACCCCATAGAGAATCTGTGAGATATTGTGAAGAGAAAGTTGAGAGACGCAAGACCTAACACTCTGGATGAGCTTAAGGCCGCTATCGAAACATCCTGGGCCTCCATAACACCTCAGCAGTGCCACAGGCTGATTGCCTCCATGCCACGCCGCATTGAAGCAGTCATTTCTGCAAAAGGATTCCCGACCAAGTATTGACTATTGAGTGCATAACTAAACATAATTATTTGAAGGTTGACTTTTTTTTCTGATTTAAAAACACTTATTTTATTGGTCGGATGGAATATGCTAATTTTTTGAGACAGGAATTTTGGGTTTTCATGAGCTGTATGCCAAAATCATCAGTATTAAAACAATAAAATACCTGAAATATTTCAGTTGGTGTGCAATGAATCTAAAATATATGTGTGGTGAGCAGGACGGCCGAGGGACGTGAGAGAACGTCGCGAGGCCGGTGGTCCGATTGCTAATGAGCAGCACCTGGGAAGCACACCGGTCTCGCATCTCTCACGGAGGAGCGGAAGCATAAAGGAGGAGCGACGGAGTGGATGATCGAGAGAGGAACAGGCCTGTTCCTCTCGCGACGTTCTCTCACGTCCCTCGGCCGTCCTGCTCACCACAATATGAAAGTTAATTTTTTATCATTACATTATGGAAAATAATGAACTTTATCACAATATGCTAATTTTTTTAAGAAGGACCTGTATATAAGGCCTACATTTCATCCTAAAGTCTTTTAAATCCATTCACTGCTATCTAAGTGAACAGAACATCCCCTCCCAGTCACCGTATTGACAGATGCATTTACTCATGGTTCATTTGAAAGCATATTCAAAGAAATGATATTGTTCAAGACATTTATGAATAGCATTTTTATATATTTTTAATGAGTGTCACCATTTACCCATTGATTCTATTATTTCTTTATGCAGAATGCTGGGTGGCAATCTGTTTAGGATCTCAATTACTTCCCATCTTCTCCAGAGAGGTCTAGTGGCATCATTAAACCATGAGGAAATAAGCTTTACCAGTCTGAGAACCCAAACAGGTTTCAGGGTCTGATGAGGATTTCACTCCCTAGTCCTTACTTTTCTGGAGAACTTCAGTCTTTTGCAGAATGAGGTTGTCTCTGCTGTATTCTTTATTTCTCTGGGCAGCATGGGCCCAATTTCTTGTTGTCAAATCCAAAGACGCTGTTGAAGAGTCTAAATCCACAGACTTTCCTAAAACAGACACTTCTCAGACTAACACACATCGAGTTAGCAGTGGCCTAATGCAGTGTGGTGAATACAGCAATGAAGTGATGCCAAATGGACAGTGTCGTTTAATAGCCACATTACCCCAGTTGGAGGAACAGCGGTGTCCCGACATGTTCCGCTGTACAGATGAGGTCTCCTACTGGCTGCGTGAGAACGAAGAACGCAAGCAGCAGATGCAGGACCTGAAAGAGACCATCTCAGAGCTTCAAGAGGAGCTGAGGAATCACAGGCATCGCATCAAAGTGCTGGAGTTGCAGGTAAGAGCTACAAGCTTTTAGCAAGTAACGTGTGTTTCTATGAGTCAAGCACCTTCCTCATTCCATCATATATTTCTTATGCCATCCTATATTTTAAAAGTAAAATGGGTAATTTCTGAGATATGAAACAGTTCTCGGTTCTTGGACGTCATGAATTGGGACATATTGCTGTTTATTACGTTTTGTAATGATTTTATAGCCTATGGGGCTGTTTACTCACAACGCATTTTTCCATTTCACTGCGCACTTTTCCATTGTCTTTCTTTGTATTCGCATGCTAGACGGACGTGTTTGACCGATGCGCTTCCATCTCACGTCTCTTGCAGAGTCTCGCACATGACACGCCGTTCTAAAACGGAAGAGCTAACGTTAAAAGATGTTGAACTTTTAAAAAACGCATCTCTAGACCTCAAGGGGCTGTGCACTCAGGACACGTTTTTGCATTACACTGCACTGGTTTTCCATAGTTTTTCTATGTAAACATGCGCTAGATGGATGTGTTTGAATGTTGTTCTCCCATCTCGCATCTTTTCCAGCTTTATCGTGTTTTTGATACAGCATTCTAGGGCTGTGTTTAACTCCACTTTTAGATGTACACTCACAAACTTCCCTAAGCACTTCCCCCCGGGGGAATCCTCACCACCATTTTGAAGTGTGTTCAACTTCGTCAAGTGGATGAGGGAGGTCCATAGCAGATTCCAAGTTATCAAGAGCATAGTGCGTTTCATTTAAAAACATTGCAAGGGTTCCGCAAGTAGTAGGCACTCATGCAACATGCAAGGGGCGGCAGTGGCTCAGTGGTTCATGTGGGTTGTCTGCGAACCGAAAGGTTGGTGGTTCAATCCCCGGTTCCACCTGACCAAGTGTCGAGGTGTTCATGAGCAAGACATGAGAGGATCCATGAGAAGATCCAGCTGCTTCCGACGAGCTGGATGGTGCCTTGTATGGCAGACACCGCCGTCGGTGTATGAATGAGTGTGTGAATGGGTGAATGTGAGGCAAATGTAAAGCGCTTTGGTGGCCATTGGGTCTGTCATAAGGTTTAAATGGAACACTCTGAGTCTAAGCCCTTGATCACTTGGAATTCACTACGGAGCTGATTTATTATTTAAACCCTTTTTTACTAATGAATTTGTTTTATGCACCATTCTATATGCATATAAGTTGTTGGAGAAAATATATAAAATCATATAGGTATTAAATTCAATTCATATTTATTTGTATAGCTCTTTTCACAATACATATTGTTTCAAAGCAGCTTTACAGAAAATGCATGTCTACATTACAATTTAGAGTGATCTGTTATCAGAGGTGACTGTATCCAAGTATCCATTTAAACAATGTATTAATTTAAGGCAGAAACAATGAGCTAATTGAAGTAATGAATTCATGTTTGTTAACAAATTATTAGGATATAAAGAAAAATAGCATTGGTGCAAAAATAGCTGTTGGAGAAAAAAAAAAGTATAAACATTAGCTGGCTACAAGTATTATGCGATTAAATCTCAACATAAGTAATATTATTATGCACTATGCGATTAATTCTCAAAATAATCAATATATCATTCTCTACAGTTAAGAGCGATCTGCTATGACATCACCATCAAGTTGAATTGTGGGATATATGGTGCGTTCAAGTCCTCCTGGGAAGTTCGTACTTACGAGGTGGGAAGTCGTGTTTATGACGGCACGTAAGCGTTCAAGTCACTTTCGTCGGAGTAAGATGGCGGTGTGCTTTCTCTTAATTAATTACACAAAATTAGAGCAGGTTTCTTAGAGTCTAGTTCTAGAAAATGAAGAACAAAGAAATGTGCATCAGGTGTGCTTTGGTTTTTTATGTTTTTAATTAAAAAAAAGTTTAGCAATATCACTGCTAAATACCTTTAAAGGAGAACTCCGGCGCAAAAGGAACCTTTGGTCTAATAAAACATTGGTAACTAGTCAACCGTTCTCTGAGATTTGTTTTCATGATAATCGAATGTAAAGAGTTTTATCTCTAAAAACTGTTTAGCGTATAACGCTAGTAATGGGGGCATATAATAAGTAAAAAGAAATCGCTAGTTTACTAACAAGGCTCAAAATAGCCCCACACGATCACAGTAACATAATGAGGGTCCCTACATATAAAATGAAGCATTGAGAACTTTGTAAGTGTACAGACCGTTTAATAAGAAGATAAAGATAAAGACAGTCCACTTCGTGTATACAGACAGGAGCCATCTTTGGAAAACAGTCTCGACTAATCAAACCACGAACGCCATTCATACAGTTCAGCTCACTTAGCACGTCGTTCTTGGTTTGATTAGTCGAGACTGTTTTCCAAAGATGGCTCCTGTCTGTGTACACGAAGTGGACTGTCTTTATCTTTGTCTTCTTATTAAACGGTCTGTACACTTACAAAGTTCTCAATGCTTCGTTTTGCATGTAGGGACCCTCATTATGCTACTGTGTTTGTGTGGGGCTATTTTGAGCCTTGTTAGTGGTATTAACTAGCGATTTCTTTTTACTTATTAAATGCCTTACTAGCGTTATACGCTAAACAGTTTTTAGAGATAAAACTCTTTACATTCGATTATCATGAAAACAAATCTCAGAGAACGGCTGACTAGGTACCAATGTTTTATTAGACCAAAGGTTAATTTTGCGCCGGAGTTCTCCTTTAAGTATTGTGGTATTCCGTCATGTTTCTCAGTGACACACCCCAACTCGTAAAGATCAGGGCTTAAAGAAAATCCCGAGCTTCCCACTCGTATTTACGACATTGTGGTGGCGTTCATGTGCGCTCAACTCGTAAATATGATCTTTACGAGATGTCTTGATCGCACCAATAGAGCTGTTTGAAGTGTATGTTTGAGTAGACTCGCTACAACGGTAAAAATCGAGGAGACGAGGGCCTATCCACATAAACTTCCCTCAACCACTTGACAAACTGGAACTCACTTCAAAATAGTGGCAGAGATTCCCCCGGGCGAGGGGAAGTGCTTAGGGAAGTTCTCGGGTGTATGTCTAATAGCGAATTGGAATTCACCCTTAAATGCTGCACTCGAGTTAAAAGAAGGGAAGTGACATGTTCGGTTCACTTAGCTTTGTCGAGACAACGACACATTACCATGCGGCCACAAGATCATTTTGTTCGGGATAACGACATCCTGAAGTTGTGGCTTCTAGATCCGTTGAGGGAACGACATCCTTTTCTCATGGCCATGAGTTTAATGCATAAACAAACCTGTGTGTCCATTAGCAACCTGGGGCCGTATTCACAACGAATTTTATCTTACCACTAGGAGTACTCCTAAATCGCACTAAAATATTTTAGCTAGGAGTTTTCTCTTAAAAGTTATTCACAGCGCCTTTCAGACCTACTCTTAGTAAGGAAAAATGACAACTCCTAAACTAAGAGTGAGTCTTCGTTGCTATGGATGACGTCACTTCTCAGGCACGAGCTTCCTCGCAATGATCACGGTGATTGGTTGTTAGATGACAGGGCCATCATGCGGAACATAACACAGACGCAACAAATCATGGAATTGCGACATCTAAATATGTCTGTGTCCTACACAAAATAATAATAGTAATGTCATCGAAATGCATATATAATGACATGTTTGTGCAGGCCCCAGTGAAGTGTAATTCTAAAAAGGCAGAGAGAGAGAAAAGTCGTGAATTAAAATAAATTAAATCAAGGTAGCCTAATACCCTAATGAAAACCTCCACTTGCCTAATAATGAAAAACAACACTTGCATTAACACTTGCTTGGTTAATTGACATCCTATTAGCCTAAATAGACTACTTAAAGCAAGGAAATGTTGCTCTTATTGAAGTGATGTAATAGTTGAATGACAGTGGATTATGAAGTCGCCAAAACGTAAAAGAAAGCCCAACTGGACGCAGGATCAGTTACTGCTGCTGGCCGAGTTGGTGCTGAAAAAAAAAAAAACATAATAAAAGTGAAATTCGGCACTGGGATATCAAGCAAAACTAAGCGTGAGAATGGGAGATGATTTGTTTGCAGATCAATGCAGCATTCCCGCTTGTGTCGCGGACCCCGGACGACTGCGAGAGGCGGTGGTGTGCGCTACGATCCTTTGTGAATAGGTCTTAGTGAGTTAGGAGTCCTCTCGACTTCTTTTAAGCTGTCCCAGACTTAGGTGCTACTTTTAGGGCTAAAATGCTTCGTGAATTACTCTTAGTGAAAAAAATTAGGAGTCCTAAATTTAGGAGTGACACGCCCATTATTTTTAGGAGTTGCTCCTAAATTCGCCAGTTAGGAGCTACTTTTAGCCTTAAAATTCTTTGTGAATATGGCCCCTGGGATTATTACAAATTGAGATTAAGTCTTTTTCATTGTTTATTTGCTAAGCAAAGTATATCACACGTTACATATTAACAGCTGTACTACACCTCCAATTGTGCAGAGACAAATGTTTTGGTAGTGCACTGTTTCTGTACTAATGCCTTCTTAACCCTGATCAATTACTGGATTAGTGCTGGAACCTGTCCAATAGACACACGATCAGTAGTGAGCACATTGCCAACAATGCTTTTCATTCTTGTACAACAGAAATATGTGCAAGAAGTTAATTGTAGCCTATATGAATTTATGTTTCTTATTATTGTTAGCAACACCAAACAATGTAGTTTCTCGTTGATATCAATTGAATTAAAACAGCTATACATTGCATTGCAATAACAGAAGTTTGTTTGGCCTTTAAAGGAGAACTCCGGCGCAAAATGAACCTTTGGTCTAATTACACATTGTTACCTAGTCAACCGTTATCTGAGATTTGTTTTCATGATTATCGAATGTAAATAGTTTTATCTCTAAAAACAGTTTAGCCTATAAAGCTAGTATAACGCTAGTATATTGGGCATAGTGTAATGACAAATAAAAATCGCTTGTTAATACCACTAACAAGGCTCAAAATAGCCCCACACTAACACGGTAGCATAATGAGGGTCCCTACCTTCAAACCGAAGCATTGAGAACTCTGTCAGTGTCCAGACAGTTTAATAAGAAGATATTTTAAACATACAGTCAACTTCGCGTATACAGGCAGAATCCATCTTTGAAATACAGCCTTTACCAGTCGATCTACGAACGCCGATCCAAGCCTGCTGTTCGCGCTCACCTTATCACAACTTATAGCTCGTTCACATTCTCACCAGCGCACTTGGATCGGCGTTCGTAGATCAACTGGTAGAGACTGTTTTTCAAAGATGGCTTCTGCCTGTATACGCGAAGTTGACTGTATGTTTAAAATATATTCTTATTAAACTGTCTGTACACTTACAAAGTTCTCAATGCTTCGGTTTGAAGGTAGGGACCCTCATTATGCTACCGTGTTAGTGTGGGGCTATTTTGAGCCTTGTTAG
This sequence comes from Rhinichthys klamathensis goyatoka, assembly GCF_029890125.1. Lineage (NCBI taxonomy): Eukaryota > Metazoa > Chordata > Actinopteri > Cypriniformes > Leuciscidae > Rhinichthys > Rhinichthys klamathensis. The sequence goes on along the minus strand of NW_026607131.1, from coordinate 97,865 downwards.
TGGTATTAACAAGCCATTTTTATTTGTCATTACACTATGCCCAATATACTAGCGTTATACTAGCTTTATAGGCTAAACTGTTTTTAGAGATAAAACTATTTACATTCGATAATCATGAAAACAAATCTCAGATAACGGTTGACTAGGTACAATGTGTAATTAGACCAAAGGTTCATTTTGCGCCGGAGTTCTCCTTTAAGAGGAAATGGCCTATTTTCTTTCATCATTCCCAGGTTGACAATGTTAAAATTCATTTTAAATAAAGAAGCTATTTTCAAGTATTGTGGGTAATTTGGGTCTTTTACTCAAATATTGTTTAAACAGAATGCTTGTGCTCTTACTCTTCCAAGCTAAATTAATACATTTCACTTTTTACCTTTCTCAGGTCATTGACTCAAAAAAGGTGTTTTCCCATTTACGTTTTACTGAGCTAACAAGTCAATCAAATCATGATTCAGAGATTTGCTTTCTTTAAAAAAGGCCCTAAATTAACTCTTTCCCCGCCAGCATTTAAAAAAAAATATTGTCAGTCAGTGGCAGCATTTTTTATAATTTTCGCAAAACTTTCAAATGGCTAAATAAACAATATCACCAGATTAATCTTACACTGTATCTGTGTTAGTTTTCCCATTTGAACTTTGTGCTTTGAATTGCTGAATGTTATTTCTCTGTGCTGGCAGAGCGAGGAGAAGTATGGAATAAACTCGTCTTTAGAGCACCGCTTTCACACACTGCAGCAGATCTATGAAGAGGCCAATGCTCTGCTGCACATCCACGGATCACTCATCTATGACATGCAAACACAGATTCGCAACCTCACTATGATAGTAGAGCGCGTGAGGCGCAATCCTGGCTGTATGATCAATATCATCCGCACAAGCCCGCTTCTCAGCGCCCAAGATACCCTTCACCCAGGTCAGCAATATAGGTACTGAAGAGCTTACAGGGAAGTAACGTTTTGAGAAAGTCATAGAAAGTTAAAAACTATACCATATTTAAAGTCACTGGCATCTCAGAACTCAGTACTGAAATATTTGGACATTTGTAACAATAGCTTGATTTGATTTAGTATTTGTTTCCTCAGAGGTTCAGCATGTAAGAAACTGTCCGATTGACTGTGCATCACTGTACTACAATGGAGTCCACCGGTCTGGGATTTTTACTGTTGTCCCCTCATTGGGATCGACTCCAGTCGACGTTTATTGTGATATGGAGACTCAAGGTTTGCATTTTTCTAATAAATTATGAGCATTAGAGACTGTTATTTGAGATTAAAGAATCATTCTTTGGACCAGGAGGTGGATGGACCATGTTTCAACGTCGGCAGGATGGAAAGGTCAATTTTAACCGCAAATGGACAGAATACAGGGATGGCTTCGGAGATCTGCATGCAGACTTCTGGCTGGGAAATGACCACATCCATGACATCTCCAGCCAGGGAGAGTATTCCCTTCGCATTGAACTCGAGGACTGGAATGGCAAGCACAAACACGCACTGTACCAGAACTTCTGGTAAACATTTGGAAAGATGGTCTGAATATTTCAACTAAGTTGATAAAATTGATTTCAGTTGATAAAATATTTTTAATATATTAAATAGTATTAATAGATTTAAATGAGAAACAAATTACAATTAATAATAATATGGAAGCTTAAAAAATTACATGGCTAATAATAATAGCTATAAATAATAGCTTGTTTCCGCCAAGAAAAAAAAAAAATTATCTTGCAATTGCAAGTTCCAAGAAATTCCGAGTTTTTTCTCAGAACTGCGTTAATTGCGATTTATTATCTCAAAATTTTGACTTTTTTTCTCACTGTTGTGAGTTTATATCTCACAATTCTGACTTTTTTCCCTTGCAAGTTAATATCTCACAATTTAGAGTGTATATATATAGCCTATATAGTATATGTGTATAGCTATTATTCACAATTCTCCCAATTGCGAGTTTATATCTTTCAGGTCGGACTTTATTTCTTGCAATTCAGAGTTTATATCTTGCAATTCTGACCTTTTTTTTCTTTTTCATTTTTGAATTATGAGATGTAATCTCTCAATTTCATAAAAAAATTTACCGCAATTACCGTTTTTATTTTCAATTCTGTGGCGAAAACAAGCTTCCATCTTATAATAATATTAATTAGATTAATGAATTAAATTAATTTTAAAACACAATAGTAATATTACATTATATTAAATATTTAAAAGATCAAATATAAAAAAATCAAATATTAATACTAAATTATGATCATTTGTGCAGGTCTTGCACTTATTTCTACAGATGCTCTGACGATAATATGCATTTCTGTGAACAACTCTAAAATAGCTTTCTTTGGCAGGATTGAGAACGAGGACAACCACTACCGTCTCCATGTATCAGGATTCAGTGGTACAGTCGAGGACTCGTTCGGTTGGTACCATGACAAGCAAAGCTTCAGCACTCCAGACACAGGTGACATCTGTGCCGAGATATCTCACGGAGGCTGGTGGTACCATCAGTGCTTCTTTGCCAACCTCAATGGAGTGTATTATAAGGTCGTATATAAATGAAGGAAAAATGAAATCATTCCAAGATATAAAATATGAGCCCAACCATCTTAACTGTGTCCTGTGTTTGTCTTGACCACCAGGGGGGGCGTTACTCTGCCAAAGGGAAGAATCTTCTGGGGCCTGATGGGATTGTGTGGTACTCATGGAAGGACTCAGATTACTACTCCTTGAAGAAGGTGAGCATGATGATCCGCCCACGGATATACAAGCCCCGCCTCTCTCCATAACACTGCTTTAGGCCTGCGTAAAACAACACTGTTGTGACATCACTGGTTCTCTGTATGTAAACTGTGGTTAAATGGAAAGTCCCAACTGAATATCCAAGATAAAATATCCAAATTTCTCATTCTGTATAATCATGTCTGATAATCTTATAAAACAATATGTATTAGATTATCAATAATTTTTTAACTTGCACAAAACATTTATTTGGATAATCATTCATTAGAAATAATTCAGAGATTAATATAAGATTGGTATACTTTTCATATTTTAATTGGTGTTACTGTACATTTACTTTGTTCGATAGAAATATTCAGAGGAAATCTTTTTAAATACTAGGGCCCAGTTGAAACAAACCCCTCAAGTTAAGAAAACCTTTTTAATTCATCTCGTTTTTGCAATGTAAAAATAAAACAAATTCAATCATCATAATAAAAGAAATAAAAAAACAATCTTAATAATAAAAAAAGATGAAAAAATTATGTTTAGTAATCGTAAGGGTACTCTCGATCAGAATCTTAAGAGGTTTTGTCGCAACCAGCCCCAGAGGTTTATGAGAACATTTGAGAAAGCTCTATTAAGAGATATCCTATCACACATGGTACATGTAAATAAGTTTGCTGTTTAAGCCTCAATAATTCTGTGTAATGTAGAGGTAACAGGTGTTCAAATAATCCCAAAATGTACATCCTTTTAATGCCTAAATGTATATTTCACAACATTGTTTACATTTTATAACTTCTTTGAGAATGTATAAAAATGTGTTAGTTTTGGACAAATGTATTGCTTTATTATACAGCTGACTTTCTGTGTTCTTCAGACTTCTTTGCCATGAGATAAACATATCTGCACCATCCATAAAGACTCTTTCTGCCTATCACACACTAACAGGAAGGGTGGAACAGATCAGCAAATGAACATGGCACTGTATTAAAAGAGGGTTTGAGGGGCATTGCATAATTTGACGAATATTTGCATAGTATTTTGTTCTTACAAAGTCTCAGAAGAGAGACAAAATTAAGAGACACCTTATGGTCAAAAATGAAAAGAAAAATAATGTCAAAATTTATGCCATCCCTTGTTTAAAGGAAGGAAACAGATTTGGGAGAGAAAGCGTGGCTTTGTCCGAAATCATATACTCTTGAGTAGGTACTTACTTTGAATACGCAATTACTTTGCGACTGAGAAAAATTATGTTCTAGTATGAATGTAATCTGGATGTAAGTACATTCACCATGTTATCATTATCATGTGACCTACCAGTGTCAGTTACGTCACTTCACTGCCATTCACAGCTCCTCTCCGTGGCCTCATGCGATAGTAAAGTGTCCATTGTATGCATACTTCAGCATCTCGCTGGAAGTAGTAGGTCATCCGGGTACTTTTTGACTACTCCATAATGAATGCAGTGAATTTGGACATACTGTACTCATATTTTCACATACTCATTTTCACCCGCTATATAGTCGGGAAGTGTGCAATTTTAGATGCAGCCAGTGTTTCCTTGCACACGAGGTCACTTATAATTGAAATTCAAACACGCTTTGGTCATCATGCTCATTTCCTCTTTTTCCTTTCTAAGGTCAATAATTAGTTTCCTCTTTAGAAGAGGAAAAAACTGACTCTGAGCGAGCATAAATACTGGATCCACTATCTTTTCCAAAATGATATTGTTGTGCTCTTGCTTGAACAAAAATAAATAAATTTTGATACTAGGACAAAAATGCAGAGCAATGCCGACCATCACAACTCTCCTCGCAGACTCGGAAAGGTATAAAGAAAGATTTATTACACACTATAGGGCTAGTTAAAAACACATTTTATTCACCGAGTGTGATATAGAGACATTTTAGTTTTGTTTTGCATAGAACATTTTACCACAGGTAAAAGACAATGTCCTTATTGCTATTATCCAATACATGCCACTTTTAAATCTCTGACATATTTAATTTCACATACTACAAGAAAACAATATAATGCCAGACAATTTCATTAAGACGTTAATAAACCCCATTTTGGTTTAGAAGGCCCAGTCTGAGCGTATGCATCCCTGAGAGACCTCATTTTACACAGAGAAAATTAAAAAATTTAATGTTAGGGAGTGTTACATTAGCTTACGTGACAGTTAAGATTTGAATTTCTCTTGTTCTTATGGACAAAATATTTGGTTAATGAATAACATTATATGATGTGCATTGTTTGTTCCCTTATAACCTATTTTTTTTCTGTCACAAAGCAGTAATGCACAATTGATTTTGTTAGGTGGAAACATTCTGAGCCCATAAAGGGACATGGTGATGGAAAAAATATGCAAGAAACACTGCATTTGCTTGCAAAAGATTTACATTCCCCCGAGAAACTTTGCGTTGGCTCGCAAAACAACTCAAAAGTTCTCAGTTTCGCAAAGTTTCTCGGGGAACGCAAAACGTTTGCGAGAGAACGCAAAAGCAATGACATAATTCTTCCTCCTATCTCATATTTTTTTCATTCACGCGTCCCTTTAGGGGCTCCGTAAAAACATGGTTAATTGTGAACTAGCATGAAAAAAGCAAAAGCAGCATCTTCTCTTGATGTTCCACAGTTTGATGAGTATTTCTGTTTATAGAGTGTGTCCTCACATGGTGGTATACTGACCGAGCGCTTTCTTCAGCTTTTCAGCAATCTATCCAATGAGAAAAGAGCAGAACGTTACATATATAATATACTGCATTACATTCATCGTGTATATGGTGTCCATACAAACTAGAATCCCGCCTCCACTCACCGTTTCATAGAATTTCACCTGTTCCTCCAGGTAGAATTGCATGAGTCTGTTGTAGTCATAGATACGGTTGCTATGGAAGTGATTCATCTCCGCTAAAGACACAGATGGCAAGTCTAAGATTACATATGTGACTAACACTACAATTACGGACACAGGTTCACATATAAAGGACCACTGTGACAAAAGGTCTAGATAGACAACACTTTACTAACGTACCTTGCAATGCATAAGACATGGTGCTGAGATTCTTTTCCATTGTTTGTTTATCTTGTTGGCTGATTTTATTCATTGCCACCAAATGATCAGCCTCTTTCACTTTATCAATGGCAGCCTGAGGGGGAATAATTGAAATACTAATTTAAATAACATAAGCAGTGACCACTATTAAAGATACTTCAGCTGTGAATTATTTATACTATTTTCCATTACAAATTATATTCTCAACATAACAATTTGAAAGAAAAGACGCACTGAAAAACAAATGATGATAAATTAATAATTGAAATATAATTAATTAATGATAAATTAATAAATCCGGAAAATATATATTTTTAAATAAAAAAATAATTTGTCATTTTAAAAAGTCTTTACTCTCTTAATAATCATTAAACTTAGTTTATTTCCAGATGTAAAAGATCAATGCTTCTTAAACCCAAATGTACATTATCTTAAACATTTTATGACATTATTGAACACAGATTTATAAATTCAGAAAATAAAAAAGGCATTTTAGTCATTTTTAGTCACATTTAAATTAAATTACAACATACAAAATATCAATCATGTAAATGAAAAACACCCCACCTAACACAAATGACAAATGAATTCTAAGAATGTTTTGCTATTTCAATTCAGTTATGATCCGAATGTACCCAGACGTTCAAAACGTCCAGGTTTTTATGTTTTAAAAACTTTTTTTTTTTTCTAGGTTAGGCTGTTAAGGGAACATAACATTTTATAATTTTGCAAACTTTATGGGAACGTTACTTATGATGTTCTCTGAACGTTCTGAAACAAGTAGTAACATTTAAAAACATTAGATGAATGTCCAACAAAAACATTTCAGAAAAAAAATTCCATGAATGATGTATAACTAACGTTTTTGTGCTATAACATTTTGACCAGACCAGACAACTTTGAATGAACACTCTATTAATGTTGCCGGAAGAATGTTTGTTCATAACTTGTTCGTTAGCCAAAGTTCTGAGAACGTTCCCTGTTAGCTGGGACTAAAGGTGAAAGGTTTACCTTGTGAACTCCTATTGTGTCAGGGAAGCAGCCCAGTAGTCCCTTGTATTCGTTGTTTGTTTCCAACAGGAAGTGTAGATCTTTTTTTGGCTGATAAACAAATGTTATCATTATTGAATCCGTAAACAATGGCTTAAACTCATGGATAAAACTAAAAACAGAAATCACGGATGTTGTTATCACTGGGTAACCTTGGTTACAATTCAATCAAACTGTGGAAATAGCAGCAGAGGATGTAAGGGAACATGGCTAATGATGAGTGACCGGCACTGGCAGAGGTTCAAGGACTGGAATGTTTTTTAAAGTATTTATATTGAGGAAATGTACTTCTGATACCTGTGCTGCAACCATTTCTGCTATTTCTTCATATGTTTTCCCTGTTGCAGTTAATGCCTCTGTCAGAGTTGATTCCCCTGAAAATAAGGTACAAGAAGAAAACCCCATGATTAGGTAATCATTAAGTATTCATATTTGAACTGTGAACATGATATGAAAGCATTTTAATAAACAAAGCTGTAGTTTCTTACTCTGGTATCCACTGGTGTTGAAAACTGATGACAGGTTCTGAAATGCTTTTCCAATCTGCCGATACTCCTTTTGCAATGCTGTTGGTTTAAAAGCAGAATTTCAGGAGCAGAAAAAGGACAAATCACAAAATAGTAACAGTAATGAAATAATGAACATATCTTTTTTGACAGTATAGTAAATATAGAGAAATACGTGAAACTCACGGCCTGTACATCTCTTCCAGTGAAGATTCCCAACAGCCAGTAGTTCCTTAACACTGTTGTCCATAGATCTACTAAACTGGCTGTACGTTTCAAACTTCTGCTCCCTACAAATCACATCAAGACAAGACCATTGTTTATTAAATAAATAGTTTAAATTATAAGAAATTATAAAATGCGTATAATATAATATATTTGAGGATGGGAAGATTTAATGTCTCTTTATTTTATACAAAAATATTTACTATTTTCATATATTTTGAAATGTAATTAATAGATGGCAAAGCTGAATTTTCAGCGTCACATGATCCTTCCAAAATCATTAATATGCTGATTTGCTGCTCAAAAAACATTTCTTCTTATCAACGTTGAAAACAGTTGTGCTGCTTAATATATTTTTGAAATGTGATAGATTTTTCTTTTCAAGATTCTTTGATGAATAGAAAGTTCAAAACATATTTATTTGAAATAGAACTTTTAAGTCTTTACTGTCACTTTTGATCAATTTAATGCATCCTTGACAAAAGCATCAATTTCTTTCAAGAAGAAAAATCTTAATGAACTCAAAATCTGATTGGTAGTATAGATTTTCTTATCCATTTACAATAATTATAAATCATAATTAATATTATACTTATAGAAATAATAGTTGGTATTTTTATATAATTTAACATTTTGAATCAAATATTAATTGAATACATTTTGTGATATAATTAAAGGGATTAATATTTGATGATTTTTATATAATTCAACATTATAAATTAAATTTTTTATTAATTTTAGGAAAAAAATATTGCCTCACACTTGAGTAGGATCTATCTCTAGCAGTTCTGGATCTATGGTGGAGAAGATTTTCACTCCCACCGTTTCATCTTTCTCTGCTTTCCGCTTCCCTAGTTTCCACTCCTAATAGAAACAACAAATAAAACATGTCTTACAACACTGCAGAACTTACCTATTCACTAGCCAAAGTTAATATATAACACTGTAAAACACTTCTAAAGTATGTGATCTCAATATCAGCAAACACATGGCAATACTCAACAGAAGAGCTCCTTAACTGTTTGTATACATTATTTGACTATGCATGTATATCAGTATACAACTCTATGTCTATTACTTTACAAATATTTAAGCAAATGCACCTTCTCGTCTCTGTAGTTAAGGAAGAGCTGGAAAACTTCACTGTTTGAGATCACCGGATGTCGGCACATGCGGGACATCCATCCCTGCAGGCGTTCCATGCGAACTTTGATAAATTCCTCTTCAAATCGGCCTAAAGAGGAATGGAAGACAGATGCTAGAGAGTCTACCAGCCAAAAACAAGGCCTGCGCAGGCGTGCACACAAGAACCATAACTATATTAGCATCCACACCAATGCACAATATCGTTCTGTTTATTCTAAGTGCACGTCGTCTGCCGCTTTAAATGCTCGAGCTTACTAAAGAAGGATGGATTGAGATTGCCTGTCAATGTTTTTATCGTTACCGTTATAGTTGGTGTATAGTTTTAGAACTATATCTTTATCATTATAGTTATCGTCCTTGGTGTGAATGGGCCTACAGCAAGTGAACAAAATGGAAGATGGTGCAAGAAGCTGGTCTAAAGTGAGCAGAGAGATGTCACCTGTAACTTGTTTGTCAGGCAAACATGGGATGGGTAGAGCACAAGCAAACTTATCCACAAGCCTTTCATATAACCAGTCAAAGTGTTTGTATCTGTGATTGACAGGTCTGTTAGTAGTCTGAAAAAAAGAAAGAATCCAAGACACGTTAGCAAAACAATTACAGAAAGTCAATATTATTCAAGCAGTCCTGAGAGGAGTTTCAAAGAAACTTACATTAGGTGTGACCTGGTATTCAATGTAGCTCTTCAGGCCATACATTTTTGAACCCTTTTTGGGATCAGCCACTACACAATCTAATGGAATTTGTGGATACAGCCATACTGGACCCACCTCACCTGCCTGCAAAATAAAGATTAATCAAATAAACGTGTTAATGTATCCAAACCCAGAGTTGTTTGATTGTTCTGTTATTCAGACTAATCACTCCTCAGGAATGGAATCAAATCACATGACAAATTCAAATGACTTACATAAATTGGCAGTGTGTCATTTCCTTTAGCTATGTGCTTGGTAAGCAGATACAGCTCTGGATTTGGAGTCTTGGAGAACCCTGGAAACCTATGGGAAAAGATGAGATGAGCATTATTATAGTTCATTTTATTAATGAAATATTATTATCGTCAGTTATCAAAACTAAAACGTTACTTGTTGAGTGCTATTTTCATTGTAGAGTGACCCCCGCCTCGCTGCATCGTTCCGCCCTCTTCCGTCTGGGAACCTCCATAACCGCCTGTTGACTTTCCATCATCGGAATCATCGTCCCATTCCTCATCAAACGAATAGACAGAACCTACGGGACACAACAAATCATCATCATATACAATAATAGAATAACAGACTGAAAAACGCTTTAAATGTTCCAGCGCTTAAAATGGATGGATTCTGATTGGCTGTTGGTGTTTTTATCGTTCATCAGCTGGAAAAGATCATTCTGAAAATGATTCCAACAATATCGTTTCTCTGTGCCGTTATTGTTACAGTTGTGGTGAATAAAAAGACTGCATAAAAGTGTAATTATGTTTCACAACGGTATTCATACTGCAACGGAGGGCCAAGAAAAGCTTATTTCAGAACAACTATAACAGGCACAAACAAAGAAAACTGTTGTGATTATTATAAAATACCAATGAACTTCCACATACAATACTTGGCTACCTCAGTTGCATTGAGAGCTTATTTATGGCTTTAACTATGGCATGTTAAAAGATCTTGACATATTAGAGAAAGTTTAAAGTCCTCATAACAAAGCAGATGGTTTTTCAGACCACATGACATAGAGCTGTAGACAGTAAAGCAGCAAAATCATTCATGAGCTGTACCTGTTACAGAATGTAAATGTGCCCAAATAAAAAAACGCTCTCACACAGGAGGAAGTTAAACTTGAGGTACGTTATACAGTTCCGTTCAAAAGTTTGGGGTCAGTAAGATTTTATCTTTTTGATAAAAGTCACTTAAATCTCAACAATTCTGCATATATTTGATCTCAAATACAGTAAATGCATTAATACTGCTGTGCAATATAATTACAGTATAATTTAAAATAACTTTTTTCTATTTTAATATGTTCTATAATGTAATTTATCCCTGTGATGGGAAAGTTGAATTTTCAGTGGCCATTACTCCAGTCTTCAGTGTCACATGACCCTTCAGAAGTTAAACAGTTGTGCTGCGTAACATTTTTTTTTTGGAAACCGTGAAACCTTTTTTTTTCAGGATTCTTCAATGAATAGATATTTCAAAAGCATAGAATTTATCCATCCATTCACCATACAGATTACCCCCTGCAGGGTCATGGGACGGCTGGAGCCTATAATATCATTTATTTTAAAATATATATATATTTAATTATGTAATTATATAAAATGATGGTCAAAATAAATGTATAAATGGTGTTACAATCAGTTCTGATCAATGTAATGCTTCCTTGCTGAATAAAAGTATTAATTTCTTACTGACCCCAAACTTTTGACCAATATTGTAGATAGTTATAGACAGATAATCATAAAGATAAAGATAATGTACTGTAAATGATTTCCTTTTACCATTATTGCCTGCTGGTTCCTGTTCGGTGCAGTTCCAGTTGTCTGCAGGGTTGTTGTTGGACCATGTCGTGGCAGTCCAAGCCTCATTTCCATTAACCCCCTAAATAAAAGACAACATTAAATCATTATTTTAAATCCATGCTGACCCTCAAGACATTTCATTTGGCATTTTGTAGGTTGTGAAGTTGCCTAAAGCTGAAAGTGGATTCTCTCAGCTCCTTCCCACAATCCCCGTCCAATACCTGCGTTTGAATTATCCCTCGGTTGACCCATTTGCATATAAGGTATCTGCTCAAATTACGAATACACAAATGTTTACTAGGAACATCCCTTTTTAGGCTCCATCAACCTCACAACTAGATTTAGATTACAGCGAATCACTCTTCCTGGGTTGGCCATGTAACATTTGAAGCACATCAAAAATGCAGCTGGCTCATATTCAAATTCACACATAATATTTGCTTGTGTATCTCCATTCGCTCCGTAACACCATGTCTGACCAATAACATACAAAACAGGCTGGCCCTGTCACCTACAACCAAAGCACACTCTTAAACATAAAGGTCCTTTATTGGTATTGATGGTTTCATGAAAAACTTAACATTCAAGAAACCTTTCCATTGCACAAAAGTTTCTTTATAGTAGAAAAGAGTTAATCGGATTCTTCAAATATTCTTTACACTCAGAAACACAAAGATTCTTTGCAGAACTACACATATTTTAATATGTAGACACTCAGTATAAGCACATGCTATAGAACAAATAAAAAAATTTTTTTTGAATTACCAGTGTAAAACAACATTAATGAGAACCTAACTTCCATTTTAGAGATTTTACAAACCATGAATCACACAAATGAAAACTTCTTGGACAAATGGCTGATGGTCACAAATGAACCGAATATAAGCTATAAAAATATAGTTCTCTCAAATCTATCCACTAAAAAAAGGCCTGGATGCGCTTTAAGAACTAAAAGGCTAAAGGCTCTTGAGTTTGTCACAGTCCATTAGTCTAAGATTTAATGGCCAATTCCATCAATAGACCTGACCTTGATCCTGCTAAAGACTAACATCCAGCTAAGAAAAACCATTTTTCGTGCTTCCTGGCCTCACCAATTAAGAGCATCTAGACCATTTTCCCTGAGCACAACATTACTGATGTGTTTATTGTTACTAGTACTTTGGTGTTGTGGATCGCTCTAAAGTCATCGAAGGCTGATGGAAACATTAAGTCGTTAGATATGTCTTTTCTCCACTTGTACCATTTGCTCAATTTTCATGAAAGGGTGCTTGTATACTCGAGATACACTTGACAAGCTTCATCCCATGGAGATAAATTCAGTATATGGACATCCAATGTGTAAAATCTACCGCCAGAGCCCCTTGTATATTCATAGTAAATTTCATTTAATCACAAACTGTTCACCCTTAAATTTTGTTTGCTGATCAGTTACTGAAGAACCACACACACACACACACACACACACACACACCCTCTCTATATATCAAATTAAATATTTTTTGGAGCACATGGGAATGGGATTTATATTTATGTGTAAATATAAATAAAATATCATAAAGTTAAAAAAATGTATACAAATATTTAAATATATATATTTATATATATATATAAAATATATTTTCTATTTTTATATTATTAGATTTGAAAATTTTACTTTAAATTTAGATTTTGTAAAAAAAAAAAAAAAAAGTCTTCATATATTTACATTTGTTTACAAGACTAAAATAAAGCATTTAAGGATAAACCTTTAAACCAAAAGGTTAGTAAGATCATAAGGGACTTAAATTTGGTTAAACAAATTTGAACGTATAGTGTATAATTCACTGGTAAAAAGTTAATTGTTAGGCATCGTCTGCATTTTATTCTTGCTACAATTCTGCCAAAACTTTCTCCAGATGGTGAACCTGGTCTAAGATTAATGCAGAGATAGATTTCACTTTTATCTATCTGCAGACTGGCAGGCATGTAAACACTGTTACATACACATTACACACTGACGCAGTGCACAACACAAAGTGAGGACATCTGACAACCTAATAAGACAAAGAGAGACGAGGAAAGACGGGTCCTCATGCTTAATGTCCCGAGCTATACTGCCCTACAAAGCAAAAAGGCAGTAACTGCATTTTTGGTCAAAAATGAGTTATTATCATTTTCATGACATTCAAGGCATCCTTTGTTATGTGACAAAACATCTTATCTCAAATGTGTGTCGTTTTGGAGAAAAATGGTAGTCGTTTGTACAGTAACTGCAAAAAGCCCTAGTGAAACAAAGCAAGAGTACAGTAACATCCATTACTGTATTCTTGTTATGTTTTACCTAACAAAAAATAACTGTGTTGCTGCGCAGTGTAGTTACTGTTGCCATGGTGAACACACAGCTGATTTCGCGGCATCCTCACGGGACGGTTTTAACATTCGCGATTTCACGCTTCTAACTTCCACAAATTTTGTTTGAGATGCAGTGTTTCCCCTAATTGTTCCCCTACCAAACTAACACACACACACACACACACACGCGCGCGCTGAAGCACGTGTGTGACGCTCGAGCTGTTTTTTTGCCTATATGAGGACACGGTCTTCACGGCAACCCGTCAAAATAAAAGTTCGGTTTAACTTGACAAGAAATAATATTACTGCTGTACAGTAGAATTTAGAAACGTCTCAATGTAATAATAATACTAACACTACAAATAAATTAAGATTAAAACTTAAATTTTAAAGGAATAATCACAATTTTTCTTCAATGTAATTTTAACAGTAAAGCTCATTGTGCAGCATGTTGTTTGACCAAAAATGTTTGTTTTTAAAATATTGTTTAAGTTTAATAATAGTTTATAATGAAAGTTTCATGATTTCAATTAATTAGACATGATTTTTGATTACTAAAAATGTACACCCCATATCCGTAACACGCCCGCTCCGCAACACTAGTTTCGCAACACAAAATTTTTGAAAATGTTGTCCAAATGGTTCAAATTATTTCAAACACAGTGTATCAGACTCAGAGCCCAAGTTGTGGCAAAAAAGTTTTTGGAGAATCTGTAGTTACTGCCTTTTCCCTTGGTATGGTGCCACGTTTTTGGTAAGTAATACAAAGCAAGAATACAGTAACTGCAAAATAGGGGTAAAATATCAAATTAAATATGAGGATTGATATGTACAAAGAATAAGCTAATATAAAGTAACAAAACAGCCACATGTCCAATAATCTACCTACAACTACTTAGGCTGGATGACAGGATAACTTTAAAGTCATTTTTCTCTGTTCTGCACTCTGCGTAGTTACTGCCTTTTTGCTTTGTAGGGCAGTATAATGAGGCCCATTTACTCTCATTCTCCTGCTTCCACAGGAAACGGATTTCAACTGCAGATGACACATAGGGCCTTTGTGCATGTTATTCTCACCAGCACTCTCATTAAATGACTGTGGATTTCTAGTAAAAGGTGGCTGTGAAAATGAGGAAGAAAAACTTCGATTTGAATAGTGGGTTTTGTTAGATGTGGCTACTTATTTTTAGTGAGTGCTGCTTTACATTTAGTTTGAGGAACTGTAATACAACATGCAGATACTGTTACTCATATCGTAGCATTTTAAGCTAGAAATTCATATAGTGCATGCTCACCACAACTTAAGCAATACAGAGGGTTTAGTTGATGTGGTACCTGAGTGTTTGCTGAGCTGTTGTTGTAACCTTGGCTGTGAGCATCAATGTTCTGTGTCGCTGATGCTTGTGTGGAACCATGGTTGATCTGCAAACATTATAATATACTCATGAATATATTCATAACAAAGTAGCCTGATATGTAAAAAAGGGAAATAAGTATATTTATTTTGATTGATTATGCATACATAACTCTCAAATTTCCAGTCAAATTACATTAAATTTGAGGCACGCTGACTGTGTATCTACAGGAAGGCCACACTGGGTGGGAATAAGTATCTTGGTAATTACGGTACAAAGATAGACCTACTGCACAGAACAAGTGGAATATTCTCCATGTGGAGTAGAAGTATGCCAAAAATATAATTAATCCTTTAATCAGTTACATCTTAAATCTTCTAATTAGGCTACAACTCAGGAAACACACATACACTCGTCGATTTACCTCGATTTCAATGATGTGATACTATAGAAGGAAAATGCTAAATAATCGGAATCATTTTCCCAGAAATCTAGACAGCAGAAACAAGTTCGTTTTCATTTTGCACTTCCCCTCTCTTGAGTACTAAAAATGATGTCACACACTTTTCTCATTTTATCTTTTGCTCTGTATAAGAAGAAAAAATAGCTCAAGAATTTTTTTTATTTTTTTTTACCTCAATATAGTCCTCTGGCACCAGGCCTACATTTCCTCTGGAATTCCGAGCCTCTACCCAGCCACCGCCTACATTCTACAAAAAATAAAAATATAAATACATATGTAAACATACAGTATATAAATACAGTAATGTTGTGAAATATTACAACAATTTAAATACTATGTTGGAAACAGATGTGGTTTTAATATTTTTGTGGAAGACATGACAGCATTTTCAGCATTTTTCAACAACGTACAAGACATCAGTTTACGGACATTTCCTTTAATCCTAAAACACAGCACAATGCAAATACAGGGAAAACACCTGTGAAAAAATAATACATTAGTACATTGGGGCTTATTTTTGGTGTACTGATGCCAGCTTTTGAACAGCCATTTATACTGTATATATATATATATATATATATCATGTGTTGGGGAGTAACTAGTTACATGTAACAGGGTTTTGTAATTTAATTACAAAATAAATGTAACTGTAATCCATTATAGTTACTGAGAAAAAAAGTGTAATTAAATTACACTAACTTAAACATATATATTAATGTTTAAGTTAACATATATATATAACATATATAGTATATATATATATATATATATATATATATGAAAAAATGTGAATCTTGAAACATTAGTGCTGATCCTCACCTGGTTAGTGATCGTGAGTATTTCACCTTCTTGAACAGTCAGCTCATTGTTGCCACTCTCAGCGGTGAAGTCATATAATACCTGAGCCTGAACACAAAGCCCACAGCAAACATATGGGTAACACAGAACAGCAACTGCATTAATATTTCAGTGTGGCATGAATAAAACTTTCACTTCTGTGTTTTGATACGGAAAAACATTCCTAAGACTAATAAACTTCAGTTTAATCCTCTATGTAGGCTAAATGTTATATCAAACTATAAAGACAAATATTCAGCAAAACTCTACAGCATCAACTCCAAGAATCATAAACACGTCCATTTTTGATAATGCATCTACACAGTTCCCAAATGAGAATATTATGATGAAACACATTTGTTCACAGCAATGTCACTTATCTTCCAAAAATATCCATCTTAATACACTACCGTTCAAAAGTTTGGGGTTGGTACGATTTTAAATACTTTTAAAAGAATTCTCTTCTGCTAACCATGGCTGCGCTTATTTGATTAAAAATACAACAAAAATCAGTTATAGTATTAAATATTATTCCAGTGTAAATCAGCTGTTTTCTGTGTGAATATATAGTAAAGTGTAATTTATTCCTGTGATCAAAGCTGAATTTTCAGCATCACCAGTGTCAGTGTCTTCAGTGTCAAATGATCCTTCACAAATCAGTATAATATGAGGATTTGATGCTCAAGAAACATTTATTATTATTATCAATGTTGAAACAGTTGTTGGTCTGTCAGTTGTACAGTTTTTTTGTGTTTTTTTAGGATTCTTTGATGAATAGGAAGTTCAAAAGAACAGCATTTGTTTGAAATAGAATCTTTTGTAACATTATAAATGTCTTTACTGTCCTTGATAAATAAAAGTATTGATTTCTTTCCTCCAAAAAATAAAAATAAAATTCTCACTGACCCCAAACTTTTGAACGGTAGTGTATATGCTGGAAGACTTAATACCCTCATTTCTGCCTATGAAGGCTCATCCACATGACCAGTCACCACACAACACAGCCAACATGTAAACCAAAACATTGAAACTGGTTTTCTGGTTTTCACCTCTAACCAAGTTCATCTTTCATATAAGTGTGCCAAGTGTTTATCCATACCAAAAGGATGTGTTCACTTGAATAATAATGCTGACAAATCATTGTACTCTGAATGACATGTTCCCTTAGTTCTGTTCCTGACAGGATGCACCATGTTCCTGTTCACAGCAATAAGGTGGACACAGGCGACACAAAAGGATTGTGCCATAATGATCTAGTGAGCTGCCTACCTAGACAGCATTTTGGGGTGGGTTTCAAGTCAGCTAACCGTTTGTGTACATTTGACTCAGAACTTGCATTTCCACAAATGCTATTTAAGCAACTCATTAGGTTTGAGAGACAGACAATTTCTGCCATTACGTTTCTTTTCTTTTTTTCAAGTTCTGTTTTAAGTAAGTGATGAATTCCCCAACAGATTGTTCAAACCTAGTAATATACATGCACACAATAATTTTCATAATGCAAATACACATTTTTATTTGCTCTGATTAGTTTTAATATATTTAACCAATTTAACGAATGTATTCATTTAATCTACACAATCTGTATGGTTAAATCATGCTTTTTTCAAAATGTTTGATTATTTTGTGTGTTTCACCATTACATGTTTGAAACCAAACAAAATTAACTTGTTACAGTATTGCCAATTTATTTATTACACTATCTAATTGTTTGCAATATACTTTCAAAGTATATTTGTGTGTGTGTGTGTGTGTGTGTGTGTGTGTGTGTGTGTGTGTGTGTGTGTGTGTGTGTGTGTGTGTGTGGATTTACAATGGCAACAGAGAAGAATAGACTGCAAGCAAAAGGAAACAATCAATGACTTTGTGTACAAGAAATGCCAAAGAGGTGGGCATGGGCCCCATTGAAAGGATGGAGACTGATGAATCAAATAAAGTCATGGCCATATTTTTTTACAATGTGATAAACACAGACTAAATTACTCTAACTCACCCTAGTCTGAAAAGATCAACTACAGTATCAATTCAGTCATACTGTAAAACCATTTTGTAAAGAAAACCAGCAAAGTCTGTAGGCTACATTGCAAAAAATGATTTTTCTAAGTTGTAAATAAAACAATTGATTATAGACAAGTAAAACCAATTTGTTTTCTGTGTATACAGCACAGTAGTAAACAATAAATGTCATTGCTCAATGCACCAGTACAAGCACTTGCTTGTTTCAAAAGGCTTACAGTATCATTTATAGTCCCTGTACATGTCACAATAATCTTGTGTTTTGAGTGTGGAAACATATACAACCCTGATGAAAGCAGAAGAGCAGGTTTTGAATGAAATACTAGCTGTGTGATCAGTTTGGAATGTTGTATTGAGAGTTTTGAAAATATATCACATACTTGTGAAAATAGTTCCCAAGCTATTAAAAACAATTTTTTCCCCCTAATATTTCACTATGTTGAAAACTTGAAAAGAAACACCTTCAGCAATTCCTGTTCATCATGACGTAATTAACTTAGCACGTGTTCCCTGACATCCCAGTGTTATTACATGCTCCAAATAAAAAGTTCCAAAAAAGCACACTCTATTGCTTTTGAGATTTATATTCTAGTTTCCTGTGTTCTACTCCTGATACAGCGCATAAATCCAAGTCATTTAACCTAAATATAATTCAAATTTACATTATATTACATAAAATCAATTTACTGTTGGCTGAAACTTTTTGCACCTTTTAAAAATGCTTTTTTATGAACAAAAAACTGCCACACAATTATGTTGTATGTTACATATTTCCAGTATATTAGTATTTCTGATATTACATTGGTAAAGTAACTTTTAGTCCCATTAACTGCTCAGCCTCACACTGATTCAGTCCGAATGTAGGGTAAGTCGGGGTAAGATGCCCCCCGGGACAAGATAACCCCTCCCCCACACATTTTTTTTTTTCTCCTGACCATAGATGACACAAAATCTCATCTCAGCACTATTTTTTTTTTTTAATTTTGTCATTTCATCTGAATATAAACATTTGTGAGATTTAGTCATTCGAAACAGTTTTGAGGTTAATTGATCTAGTGTTGCTATTATGACATATCTTCAATTAAAATATAGGCAATTAAATATGTAAACATTTATACGCCTATAAGTCACAGAATAATTTTAGCTTTCAGATGAATCTCTTTTACTGGGATTCGGCTTTGTCTGACATCAGTTATTCAATTAGGCTATTCAACTAAATTGTCAAAATTCTATTTAAATAGTATAGTGATTTAGTATTTTGCATTAATAACACTTTAATATATATATAAATATTATTAAGAATTATATCAAAAGTCATTTCTGTACAAGTTTAGCCGAGGGGGGCTTCTTACCCCAGGTAGGGGGCTAGCTTATGCCAGTAGTGGGGTAAAATGGCCTCTGATTAATTTGACATTTTGTTACATTACAACTAAATTAGCAAATGTTTCTATTTATTTCCAATAATAACACATTGGCTGATGCATCATCATCCTGCACATGCTAAACCAAATATCTAAATTACAACATCTTCCCCCCACCAGTTCAAACGATTCATTAAAAAGATCCGGCTCAATAGAACAATTCATTCACGAATAGGGTATCTGTTTTAGCAAACAGACACACAGTGCAGTACTTTACAGATAATATGTCTTAAGACCAGCGTGACCACAGGTTTTTCTTGCTACCTAATAAACCCAATTCGTCAAATAAAACTATTTAGGTTATATTGAACATTGTTCGAGTGGTATTTGTGTAAAATGCCGTGTAGGCTAATAAAGTACACCGATGAACTACAACAAGCGACGATGCAACATGAATTATTGCTCGCTGTAACGTTAGTCCAAATGAGAAATACATAATGCGCCATAGTCATTTCATCAATAGTGTTCATCCCAGTGTTATGCCAAAACTTACCTTCACTGCCATCGTGGTATCAACAATTTAATCACCATTAACATGCGATATGAGCTCCTAAAATAAACAAAACGTAGTAAAAACAAACCTTTCTGTCCCTAAATGTAGCGAAAAATACGCGTTTGTTTTTGTGTAATGCAGCAGTGACCGCTCTCGATTAGCAAAACATAGCTCGATAAAATCCAGTTATCTGACCCATATAACGAGATATGGGCGTTGAAAATGTAGAAGTTTCGTCCTCTTTCCCTAACTCAGACCCGGAAAACTTCGGCACATTGGTCTCAAAATGTATGACTTATTGAGCTGTCAGAGCAGCTCGATCTTCCTCCAACTCACACACCGCCCAGTAAGCTCAAGTAAACAACAGAGACATTATGCAATGAAACATTAGATTTCAGCATTTATTCAAATTTTGTAATAAGTACCAGGCATTTTAATTAATATTATTATTATTTAAGCTTTTTATGCAAACGGTTTAATTTGAAATCCTTGTTTTGTAGTAATGAAACCGTGTTTGTGACCGTGCTGAGGCGTGTCAGAGCCCAGAGCAGGTTTGCTGAAGGAACGGCTTCTGTAACAGGACTTCACTGCCACACTGGCACTATGCAGTATGCAGGTAAAGAAGGAATGGCGGTGAGAAAAAAAATAGAAAATAAGCAAGGAACTGCGCCAAATATGTGTACACCCATGGTGAGGTACGATTGCCATCTACTGGTCTTAAAAGGTAAAGTCAAATTTCCAAGCTAGTGTTTTTCATCCAATGCTCTATTTATTCCATTGAGTTCCTTTTGGATTGTTAACCGTATACACACACTACACACATTAATATATTTGTTTGAGTACAGTCAATGTTTGGAATCACTATGTCATTTAGGCTCTATTTTGAAGTAAACAAATACTTTAAATGTTGCCCCTATGAAGAAATAATGTAAGAAATTGATATTTTTTTACAGCCAAAATGCTGTAGACCTATTCTTCTTCATTGCACGGTTGCTCTTAAAACAAACTATTATTCTTTAGCATTTGATAGTGTCTACGATTTCATCATTGATATTGTGTGGATTTGTTGTTTTTTTATGCTGGTTTATTGAGTCTGTACATTAGGACAACACGTGGCATGCAAAGGCATGTCTAAAAAGAAACTGAATTTAATTGAAGAATTTCAGATGATACTGCATGTGCTTATACTTTTTGATGAAGTCGTCACCTAACTTCAGCTTGAATTTTTTTTATGCTAGTTAAGTTCAGTTTGACAATAAAAAGTAAAGCAAAACAAAACAACAAAAATTAGACAAAGCTATTTCTTTTTGACCATTTTTAAAACAAAATTGAACTTTGAAAAGGCCTTTCGAAAATACACTTCGAACTTTAGAAGTGTATTCAGTGCTAGAAAAACATGTATGTCTGTCTGTCTGTCTATCTATCTATCCCCATCCATCCATCCATGTAAAGTTGAGAGCAGCGAGTGTGAGCACATTTGAAAGACTTGAAGTAGGCTAGGTGAATGTGTGTGCATGTAAGCTCATGACACCGATGATTTACTGGAATACAGTCCCACCGGAGCAGAACTCCCTCCGTTGCCTAGGGAGATTCCCAGTTTGGTGAAGGTTATGTGGTCATTTTCAAGGCTTTGTGTGTGTGTCTGAGTGAGGGAGTGGGAGACAGAGGGGTTGGGTGGGTTGGGGGTCAGGATGCCAGCAGCTGCTCAGTACTGATTGTGTTCCACTTTTGTTCACTGTCCTCCACATCAGCCTGAGGAGAGACAGAAGGGAGAACACCCAAACAGAGATGCTCTCTCTCTCTTGTGAGGGAATACTGATGAGTGAGGGGAGATGAGAGTCAATGAGGGATAGATGCAGGTGCTGGAAGATCTTCCAGGACGTCTGGGGTGCTGCTAATTTAATACACCCTTTACGTTCTGTGATCTTTATTTGTTCCTCTCTGGGTTAATGTGCATAACTTTGGCCAAAAGAAAAAAGATGATGAAATATCACTCACATTAGCAACTATATTTAACTGTATTGCTTGTTTTTTTTTTTTTTTTACTTCTACACAAAGAATGTACTTGCTTCCAATAAATTTAAGGCTTACATCAAATTAACAGCAGACTTTGTTTTTATTTTCTATCAATTATGGCATCACTCTTGGTTGATGCGTTTTTAAAAATAATATAGATTAAATCCAGTTTTACAGACTGAAAACTGACTGAACACATAATGATTATAGACTGCTTTAACACTGTGCATAAAAAATGAAATTATCAGCTTTCATACCAATAATATACAGTAAGAAGCCGAACTTGTGTGCAGACAGATTAATTAAGGAACGCAAAGGCTTTTGTCTTTTTTTTTTTTGTTATAGTGCCTACATGAGGATCATATTATTGTTTTTTTTACATTTCAAAGTGTGAAAATCCATAATAACAAGAATATAGAATAGTAATCTAAATGATAATGATAAAAAAAGTAAAATACCTATCAAGCCTATATATATGGCTATGCCATGGTTGTAGCATTGTTTCCGTCGCACCAAACAATTTTGTAAAAAAGTCAAGCTAGTGACGTTTTTTCAAAGATAGTGTACTTATTTATAAAGGAGACAAGTGACAGTGAAGAACTTAAAAATATGAGCATGTGCAAATGAATTTAAATATGGAAAATAAAAAGAAATCTAATTATTATAAATATTATTAGTTGTGCTGGTTGTGCCTATTAGGGTACAAAAAAGGTATAGCTTATGAAAATAGCCTTAGCAAGACAAATGAGTTTTATTTATAAATGTTCAAATTGTCATTTCCATCACAGCATGCTATTAAACAATACATCATGAGGTGTGGTGGAAATTACACTGTGGTGGGAATTTTCATGATGTTCAAAAAGAGAGAGAGGGGGGGGGAAATATCCTGATGCATGTCAATAAACTAGTGAGAGAGGGAAAAATGTGTTTAAAGATAGTGTATTTCCCTAAAGTTCACTCAAAGCTACATTATAGAATCATTGTTTAATAATAACAGAATATACAGAATGTTTGTTGTAATGTAATATTTCACTCAGCGAGTGAAAACCATAGACTGTAAAACGAACCTCAGGTGAAAGGAAAATGCATTTACAAGCATAAAACAGTAGAGGTCTCTATAACACAGTCTTTTCAGTCTCTGTGGTTGTAAGCACGAGTTGCGTGTACTATGTATTATTTATGAGGTGTTAATAGCTTACAAAAACAGATGAAGTATGCACTTTAATTTGATTTAATGAACTGCTTCTAGTTTTTAATGTGTCGGTAACTATCTGCATATTGTTGATTAATAAAACATTGAGTGTGTCGCTTAACCTCTGTTATCACAATACATTATCCCAAATAAAGGGTGGACAGTCAGTTTAATAAAGTGTTCTTCAGCTAAAATGGTTTTATATATATTTATATATAACCTGAATGAATCGACTCAGAAATGTTGCTCTTTGATTATTTGCCCCTGCTCCTTTAGGGGTTTTGTATCCTGAAAGGGCTAAGAATAAATCAAGATCTGCACCTGCAAATTACCCCAGCCGTATTAATTATCAATGCTCTCGTGTTGCCAAAGAAAATTCTGTGTTCAGAGGTCATGAATTACTTGGTGAATGGAGTGTGCCAAAAAGTTCATTGTGCTCAGTTTCAGAGCACTTGTGTCAATGGGATATCTTTGAGAGCATCACAGGTGTAGGCTATACTCTTCTTTTAGCGTTGAAAAGGCTAATGCACATCAAATAAATCAACACTCATTTAGATTAGAAAAGATTTTCATTAAATGGTTAATGGATGCAGTTTGCTGGTGCAAAATAGTAGCCTAATGAGGCTGTGGTTTTGGTCCTTTTATCGATCAGTCTAAACATCGCACGTCCAGATAAACCCTATTTTACACTATTCATTCTTTATTCATAGGCCTACTTGAATGTTGCTTACAAACTAAACTCTGACAGACTTTAGTAAAAGATAATGTGTCTATCCGCAACAAACTTCCATATTCTGAGAGGGGGTTCAGCGAAAAATCGGCAGCAGAAAGTACCTGGCACTAAGACAGGTGTGGTGACAAATCAGATCCTCCTCGAAATCGGGTTTCTTTTAGGACCCCAAGCGATCCCATTGGCTCAAATTACTTTTACTCTATTTAGCGCCTGATTACAATTCCTACAACGCCATGTTATGATGGGAAAATGCTGTTTGAACAATGTTATAATGACCATTAAAGGGATAGTTCACTTTGAAATAGCTTAGCTTAGCTTACCTCAAGGGCATCCAAGCTGTAGGTGTCTTTGTTTCCGCAGTAGTTTCAATTTTGATATTTTTAGGTCAAAGCGTTCTTGTCTGTCAGTCATATAATGCAGGTCTATGGTCACCACCTCAAAGAGCATACACAGAGAAGTCCAAATTAAACATGATTTAATGACTCGTAAATGTAAGTACACATTGATGGCCTAAGACACGAAACGAGCGGTTTGTGTGAGAAAACGAACAGTATTTATATCGTTTTTACCTCTTGTAAACACAGCCACGTCCAAGTGATCTGAGGGCGCCGGCGCTTCGGTCTGCGCAAGCGTCAGAAGTGATCTCTCGCGCGTGTACGTCACTCATTGTTTACACAGAGATTTCGGAAGTGTTACCTTTCACTGTGAAGATCTAAACATATTTAGATATACAGGAAATTGCAATGGAAGACGATTTCGATATATCAACGTACACGCGCGAGAGATCACTTCCGGCGCTTGCGCAGACCGAATCGCCCGCGCCCTCAGATCACTTGGACGTGGCTATGTTTACAAGAGGTAAAAACGATATAAATACTGTTTGTTTTCTCACACAAACCGCTCGTTTCGTGTCTTAGGCCATCAATGTGTACTTACATTTACGAGTCATTAAATCATGTTTAATTTGGACTTCTCTGTGCATGCTCTTTGAGGTGGTGACCATAGACCTGCATTATATGAATGACAGACAAGAACGGTTTGACCTAAAAATATCAAAATTGAAACTACTGCGGAAACAAAGACACCTACATCTTGGATGCCCTTGAGGTAAGCTAAAACCAACCAAAAATTAATTTCAAAGTGAACTATCCCTTTTATGTCTGTATTAGTTAGCTTATGTACTAGCATATCAGATTGATATTTAAGTGTTTTTATTTTTATCACTAACATTTAGATGCAGTGCAATGAGACCTGCAATGAGACCTGTTTTCCTGTTTGGTCATGTGACGTTCAGCATAAAGCCTATCAAAACAGACCAGATTTGACACATTATATAGAGTTACCGTTTGCTCTTTTTAGTTTGTTTGCAAGGTAAACCAGACATAAGAAAATAAATAAAATGTATTTTTAAAAGAAATAAAGAATTGTGTCCCAGTCTCTATTACCCTTTAACTTACATGTACATTCAGAATTTTAGTAATCAAATATCACCCAGCTGTATATGTCTAAGTGGTTCTCATTTCGTGGAAATGCCAAGTCCCACAATTACAAAAAAAATTCTACTTGCAGAAAAAAAGCTCTTCAACCCACGTCATATTTAAAAGCAAAGTTTTCATATTGATCAGAAATCTCAATAAACAAACCCCTCCCTTCTTCCATTGAATTCCCTCACAGCTTTTGAATACTGCTTTAATGATGTAGACTAATTATGGTTTCATTTACTTTAGTTTTTGCTTCGTGCGAGATGTTTATTGTGCAGGAACGTAGTTCAGAACATTGATCAGCAATCCTGGTGACTGATCAATACGTTCAGAATAATGCTGGCGCAAATGTAAACTTACACACATATTATTCACAGCCAGTCATACAGAAAGCCTTGCAACTGACAAGTGAGACAATATTGTATACATTTATAAAGTTTTGTTTTGAGGACAAATAACATTTCCCGGTGGATGACAAAAGGGCAGTATTTGTCTGATCTTTAGAGATGCTTTTGTGCATACTTGCACATATATGTGATTTGTGTGTGTGTGTCCATGTTTTATGGCAGCTGTGATCTGTTGTCAAGCCCTATTATTGCAAATCTCCCTCTGCATTGAACCTGTGATGGAGAACCTGATCCAGTAGCACTGTTACACTATCATATTTTTTCATATGAGATATATGAAAAATTTCAGTCAGGATTCAGACCGCATCATAGCACAGAAACTGCGCTAGTTAAAATTACAAATGATTTACTTTTAGCTTCTGACCAAGGCTGTATCTCAATACTAGTTCTACTCGATCTTAGCGCTGCGTTCGACACTATAGATCACAAAATACTCTTGGATCGACTACAAAACTACACTGGTGTTCAGGGACAGGCATTAAGCTGGTTCAGATCGTACTTATCGGACCGTTACCATTTTGTTTGTTTAAATGGGGAAAAATCGAAGATAACGTCAGTAAACTATGGAGTGCCGCAAGGATCGGTGTTAGGCCCTCTGCTATTCTCAATATATATGCTGCCACTTGGTAATATTATAAGAAAACATGGAATTAATTTCCACTGTTATGCTGACGACACTCAATTATATATTTCATCACGACCAGATGAAAACACTAACTCATCAAAATTGACAGAATGTCTTAAAGATATAAAATGCTGGATGACGTGTAATTTCCTGCTATTAAATCCAGATAAAACAGAGGTATTACTTATTGGTCCAAAAAACTACCCACAAAATCTCTTACAATACAACTTTAATTTAGAAGGATGTCCTGTTACCTTATCGACTACAGTAAAAGACCTGGGTGTTATACTAGACCGCAACTTGTCTTTCGAAAATCATATTTCATATGTTACAAGAACTGCCTTTTTCCACCTTAGAAACATTGCTAAATTACGTAACATGCTATCTGTTTCTGATGCAGAAAAGTTAGTTCATGCATTCATGACCTCGAGACTAGATTACTGCAATGCCTTATTAGCTGGTTGTCCTGCATCCTCAATAAACAAGCTACAGTTAGTGCAAAATGCAGCCGCTAGAGTTCTTACTAGGTCAAGAAAATATGATCATATAACACCGATTTTATCATCTCTGCACTGGTTACCTATTAAGTTCCGTATCAATTACAAAGTACTACTACTGACCTATAAAGCCCTAAATGGTTTAGCTCCTGTGTATTTAATGGACCTTCTATCGCCCTACTATCCATCGCGTTCGTTAAGATCACTAAATTCGAGGCTTCTGGTCATTCCTAGGATATCTAAGTCCACTAAAGGAGGGAGGGCGTTCTCACATTTAGCTCCTAAACTCTGGAATAGCCTTCCTGATACTGTTCGTGGCTCAGACTCGCTATCCCAGTTCAAAACTAGATTAAAGACGCATCTCTTTAGCCAAGCATTCACATAATGCTTACCTTCTATTGTTGAATCAGATGGAATGCATTAATATAATGAACAGCAGCTACGCTAATTATTTCCCATCTGCTTTTCTGCTGTTATCTCGGGACGCTAGTCCCGAGGTAAATAGCGTTCGTCAGCTCCAGTTTGTATCCAGACTCTCACGGAGACTTCAGATGCCCCAACACCTGCGATGAGACGACTCGACGCCTGTGAAGAGACGACTCAACGCCGGCGATATGTTATGCCCTAAATTAGTACATGATGACTAACTAACTATATTCTTCTATGTACATTTCTGAAATGCACTTTCTGTAAAGCTGCTTTGAAACAATATGTATTGTGAAAAGCGCTATACAAATAAATTTGAATTGAAAATTTGAATTGAATATTTATTACATTTTATTTTTCAAGCACTCCTAAGCATTTTCTGAGTACACATAAGAATGAAATATATTTAAATGATTTCTCTTTTTCAGTGCAAGAATAATCATTGTGTTTATACTGTTTTGAAGACAGCTGCTCGTCACAGGCCATCACAGATGTGATAACATCCTAAACTATAGTTTTAATTATAAAACTGTAGCTTACTTCTCAGTTCACAGAGCTTCATAAACATAATTCGTCAATGTCTTCATATTATGCAATATGCTGAACATTCTTATGCTGCTGTGCACAGTTAATTTTCTAATGTGTACCAGAAATGTGTGCTAATTATAAATGCCTTGTGTTGCTTATGCATTGTAAATTTTAGAAATACGTGGTGTATTTTAATAAAAATCTCTACACTGCACATCTATGTAGCTTATTGACTCCATTATACAACAGACCAGAGGAGTCCATTAATATATAAAGGCCCTCCCTCGAGGTTGACCTCCTCTTTAATTGGCTAACACATGTAGGCTGTGTTTCATTAATTTGCCTGTGACCTCAGTATTTGGGTATTTGATGCAGAACGTATCATAAATTGACAGGCATCAGAGTCTATTATATCAGTAAAGTACATAGCTCGACATTACTTCATATTTATTGTGGTTCCTGATGTGTAGACATCAGTCCGGTTGAGAATATATGTCAATTTAAAACCCATTTTAAAGCAAAATCATTCTGAAACAGACTATTCCTTTTTAAATAAAAAATAATTCATTTATTTATCTGTATAGATTTCATTTTAGAATTATTTTTAGATGTAGGTTTGCTTTCAGACTCTGTTTTGTGACTGGTTTGTATCTCTGGTTTGCTAAATACATTTTGTAAAATTATTTTTTTCATTTTTTGCTTTATTTAAGAGGTTGAGTCAGCACACTAATTGTAATGAAATGTATTTAATCTTACACTGTAAAAAATTATATGATCAATAAGGTATGACAACATGTGGTTTTACATTGTATTGCAATTTTCCACTTTTTTTATAAGTTATACAAAATGAAACTATTTTTTAAGTCAGTGTAATGTCATTTAAGTTGAAATGACTTAAACATCCAAGTTGATTGTACTTAAAGATTTAAGGCAAAAAAAAAATTATATGTGTATTGGTTAAGTGGCACGGATAACATAACTATATTGTGCCAGCATTTATTTATTATTTTTCTAAACATTAATTTATTGCAGGGCAGAGAAATGAAGGCTGTGTTTGCTATAGAAGCTATTACAAAACATTATGAATATAATTCAAAAGGAAAGACGAGATGATAAGGTAATTATAGCGCGTATCATATTCCTGTCAAATTTAAAATAATCTCAAAGGTTAGATCAGAGTCACTCTCCTAATTGATTCTGAAGCTGACACGTCCTGCATTATTTTAATGAAAGCGAATGAAGGACAATGGCCTGAAAATGATAAATATGCTTTAGGAATCTTTAAACACACAATAAAGCCGATGTCCTTCCAACAAGCTCATTACATGAACCTCAAGCTGTCTAACACTGATCCAAGCTCCCAGTTGTAGGTGAGAAATGACAGAATTGATTATGTATTTGCAGCCACCTGTAGTTGGAGATGAGGCACCTGGCATCAGACTGCTCCCTGCTGTCCTATTGGCTGATGGTGAGACTCCTGCCCAATAGAAGTGGCCTCCCCCTGTCTCGCCCCCAGCTCTGGAGCCGTGCTGCGCAACAGGGGCAGCAGGAGCTGCTTTTTACCCCAGGAGGGGCTCACTCCTGCTGGTCCGCTGGCTCGCTCGGCTCCTGTCCTGCTGACCGGGTGAAAAGGAGCCACTCGCCAGGGACCTGCCCGCCTCAGATTCCTGCACACATTGAATGCCTCTCACACCTGGAGATGTGAATTTGTACTCTGTCTGAACTCTATTATTTGTGCGATATGAGAAGCAGTTGCCATTTTTGATACAGAGACAATCTGAGGTTTTCATGAACACTGTTGTGTGATGTTTAATAATGCAGGCAGCACTTCAGATAACTTGAATCAGGCTGTTGAGGCTTTGCTATTACAGTAAGTACAGTGGAGTTTTATTTATTATTATATTTACAGTACTGTTCAAAAAAAAATTGGTAACACTTTACTTGAAGCCTTTATATACATTATAAAAGTAATTTTAGTTAATTAAAGTATAATGCATTAAAAACATGACAAAAACTATTTCAGATGAAACAAGGAATCTGCGAATATAATGCATTTTAACTTTGGTTACAATTATTTATGAAAAGATATAAAGCATTATGACGTAGGCTAAATTATAAATACCTTTATAATGCATTACATAAATGCTTTGAAGGGTTAATTCACCCTAAAATGAAAATTCTGTCATCATTTACTCACCCTCATGTCTTCGAAACACAAATGATGATATTTGAATCCCTCCGTTGACAGCTACGCAACTACCTTCAAAAGGTTCATAAAGAGATCGTAAAACTAATCCATATGAATTGAGCGGTTTTTCCTAATTTTCTGAAGAGACACGATCGATTTATATGATGATCAGATTTAATTTGGGCATTTATTCGCAAGAAAAAATTCAACGCACACATCAGACATGGTAAAAACCGAAGCTCAAGCATGCTTGCTTGACGTGCGAGAACCAATGAGGTTCATTCTCGTGTTACGCAGCACGTTTGAGCTACCGCAAGAACCAATGAGGTTCGTTCTTGTGTTACGCAGCACGTTTGAGCTTCATCAAGAACCAATGAGGTTCATTCTCGTGTTACGCAGCATGTTTGAGCTTCCGCAAGAACCAATGAGGTTCATTCTCGTGTTACGCAGCACGTTTGAGCTTCCGCAAGAACCAATGAGGTTCATTCTTGTGTTACGCAGCACGTTTGAGCTTCCGCAAGAACCAATGAGGTTCATTCTCGTGTTACGCAGCACGTTTGAGCTTCCGCAAGAACCAATGAGGTTCATTCTCGTGTTACGCAGCACGTTTGAGCTTCAGCAAGAACCAATGAGGTTCATTCTCGTGTTACGCAGCATGTTTGAGCTTCAGCAAGAACCAATGAGGTTCATTCTCGTGTTACGCAGCATGTTTGAGCTTCAGCAAGAACCAATGAGGTTCATTCTCGTGTTACGCAGCACGTTTGAGCTTCCGCAAGAACCAATGAGGTTCATTCTCGTGTTACGCAGCACGTTTGAGCTTCCGCAAGAACCAATGAGGTTCATTCTCGTGTTACGCAGCACGTTTGAGCTTCAGCAAGAACCAATGAAGTTAATTCTCGTGTTACGCAGCCCGTTTGAGCTTCAGCAAGAACCAATGAGGTTCATTCTCGTGTTACGCAGCACGTTTGAGCTTCAGCAAGAACCAATGAGGTTCATTCTCGTGTTACGCAGCACGTTTGAGCTTCAGCAAGAACCAATGAGGTTCATTCTCGTGTTACGCAGCACGTTTGAGCTTCAGCAAGAACCAATGAGGTTCATTCTCGTGTTACGCAGCAGGTTTGAGCTTCAGCAAGAACCAATGAGGTTCATTCTCATGTTACGCAGCACGTTTGAGCTTCAGCAAGAACCAATGAAGTTAATTCTCGTGTTACGCAGCACGTTTGAGCTTCAGCAAGAACCAATGAGGTTCATTCTCGTGTTACGCAGCATGTTTGAGCTTCCGCAAGAACCAATGAGGTTCATTCTCGTGTTACGCAGCACGTTTGAGCTTCATCAAGAACCAATGAGGTTCATTCTCGTGTTACGCAGCACGTTTGAGCTTTAGCAAGAACCAATGAGGTTCATTCTCGTGTTACGCAGCACGTTTGAGCTTCATCAAGAACCAATGAGGTTCATTCTCGTGTTACGCAGCACGTTTGAGCTTTAGCAAGAACCAATGAGGTTCATTCTCGTGTTACGCAGCACGTTTGAGCTTCCGCAAGAACCAATGAGGTTCATTCTCGTGTTACGCAGCACGTTTGAGCTTCCGCAAGAACCAATGAGGTTCATTCTCGTGTTACGCAGCACGTTTGAGCTTCAGCAAGAACCAATGAGGTTCATTCTCGTGTTACGCAGCATGTTTGAGCTTCCGCAAGAACCAATGAGGTTCATTCTCGTGTTACGCAGCACGTTTGAGCTTCAGCAAGAACCAATAAGGTTCATTCTCGTGTTACGCAGCACGTTTGAGCTTCAGCAAAAACCAATGAGGTTCATTCTCGTGTTACGCAGCACGTTTGAGCTTCAGCAAGAACCAATGAGGTTCATTCTCGTGTTACGCAGCACGTTTGAGCTTCAGCAAGAACCAATGAGGTTCATTCTCGTGTTACGCAGCACGTTTGAGCTTCAGCAAGAACCAATGAAGTTAATTCTCGTGTTACGCAGCACGTTTGAGCTTCAGCAAGAACCAATGAGGTTCATTCTCGTGTTACGCAGCATGTTTGAGCTTCCGCAAGAACCAATGAGGTTCATTCTCGTGTTACGCAGCACGTTTGAGCTTCATCAAGAACCAATGAGGTTCATTCTCGTGTTACGCAGCACGTTTGAGCTTTAGCAAGAACCAATGAGGTTCATTCTCGTGTTACGCAGCACGTTTGAGCTTCAGCAAGAACCAATGAGGTTCATTCTCGTGTTACGCAGCACGTTTGAGCTTCAGCAAGAACCAATGAGGTTCATTCTCGTGTTACGCAGCACGTTTGAGCTTCAGCAAGAACCAATGAGGTTCATTCTCGTGTTACGCAGCACGTTTGAGCTTCCGCAAGAACCAATGAGGTTCATTCTCGTGTTACGCAGCACGTTTGAGCTTCAGCAAGAACCAATGAAGTTAATTCTCGTGTTACGCAGCACGTTTGAGCTTCAGCAAGAACCAATGAGGTTCATTCTCGTGTTACGCAGCATATTTGAGCTTCCGCAAGAACCAATGAGGTTCATTCTCATGTTACGCAGCACGTTTGAGCTTCCGCAAGAACCAATGAGGTTCATTCTCGTGTTACGCAGCACGTTTGAGCTTCAGCAAGAACCAATGAAGTTAATTCTCGTGTTACGCAGCACGTTTGAGCTTCAGCAAGAACCAATGAAGTTAATTCTCGTGTTACGCAGCACGTTTGAGCTTCAGCAAGAACCAATGAGGTTCATTCTCGTGTTACGCAGCACGTTTGAGCTTCATCAAGAACCAATGAGGTTCATTCTCGTGTTACGCAGCACGTTTGAGCTTTAGCAAGAACCAATGAGGTTCATTCTCGTGTTACGCAGCACGTTTGAGCTTCCGCAAGAACCAATGAGGTTCATTCTCTTGTTACGCAGCACGTTTGAGCTTCAGCAAGAACCAATGAAGTTAATTCTCGTGTTACGCAGCACGTTTGAGCTTCAGCAAGAACCAATGAGGTTCATTCTTGTGTTACGCAGCACGTTTGAGCTTCAGCAAGAACCAATGAGGTTCATTCTTGTGTTACGCAGCACGTTTGAGCTTCCGCAAGAACCAATGAGGTTCATTCTCGTGTTACGCAGCATGTTTGAGCTTCCGCAAGAACCAATGAGGTTCATTCTCGTGTTACGCAGCACGTTTGAGCTTCCGCAAGAACCAATGAGGTTCATTCTCGTGTTACGCAGCACGTTTGTGCTTCAGCAAGAACCAATGAAGTTAATTCTCGTGTTACGCAGCACGTTTGAGCTTCAGCAAGAACCAATGAAGTTAATTCTCGTGTTACGCAGCACGTTTGAGCTTCCGCAAGAACCAATGAGGTTCATTCTCGTGTTACGCAGCACGTTTGAGCTTCAGCAAGAACCAATGAGGTTCATTCTCGTGTTACGCAGCACGTTTGAGCTTCATCAAGAACCAATGAGGTTCATTCTCGTGTTACGCAGCACGTTTGAGCTTCAGCAAGAACCAATGAGGTTCATTCTCGTGTTACGCAGCACGTTTGAGCTTCAGCAAGAACCAATGAGGTTCATTCTCGTGTTACGCAGCACGTTTGAGCTTCATCAAGAACCAATGAGGTTCATTCTCGTGTTACGCAGCACGTTTGAGCTTCAGCAAGAACCAATGAGGTTCATTCTCGTGTTACGCAGCACGTTTGAGCTTCATCAAGAACCAATGAGGTTCATTCTCGTGTTACGCAGCACGTTTGAGCTTCAGCAAGAACCAATGAGGTTTGTTCTCATGTGTTACGTAAACACATTGACCACACGTATTTGAGAATCAGAATATCAGGTAGTTAATGACATAGCCAAAAAGTTTGTGAATATTTTGAATAAAAAAGGAAAAAGGAAATAAAAGCGATACATCAGCCATACAGCGCTATTGTGGCTGTATTGTGTCATGTAACAAGCATGACGCATCATCACCATGGAAATAATAAGGCGATACATTCTAAAATAACGCCCACCTTAAAAAACTCAGCTGGAGGGTCACCTAGAATATTTTAAACTTACGTGTGAAAGGGTTAAAGAAATGAATACTTTGATTCAGCAAGGACACATTAAATTTGAACAAAAGTGAAAGTAAAGACATAATGTTACAAAATATTTATACGCTGTTATAATCCTGGATTTTGTTTTATTATGGGTTCCACAAAAATATTAAGCAGCAGAAATGTTTTCAACATAATCATTAGCCTATTCTTTTTTTCTTTTCTTTTTTTGAGTACCAAATCAGCATTTTAGAATGATATCTGATCTGAAGAATCTGATCTGGCTGTTGAAAGCTTTGCCATCACAGGAGTACATTACATTTAATATTCAATATCAATATTACTGTTTTACTGTATTTTTTTATCAAATAAATGCATTTTTTTGTGAGCATAAGAGATGTCTTGTATACAGTAGTCTATGTTACACATAATATAAATGTTTAAGTTCAGAAATCTCCAGAACATGTCTTTGCTCCTTTATTTTTTTTAAGTATTATAAATGTCAGTTTTGAATATTAATATAAAAATTATTACAATGAAAGTTTATTACAAAAATAGTTAAAACCCTTGTGAATTGTATGTCTTCTGTAGTACGTCCTCTATGATGGGTGGCCGGGCTGACCACAGAGCACAGGTTTGGAGATGGACACTATGTATTTT
Organism: Rhinichthys klamathensis goyatoka; assembly: GCF_029890125.1. NCBI lineage: Eukaryota > Metazoa > Chordata > Actinopteri > Cypriniformes > Leuciscidae > Rhinichthys > Rhinichthys klamathensis. The sequence continues at coordinate 62,988 of NW_026607131.1, read as the reverse complement.
CTGCTCAGCGAACCATCAAGGTGGAGGTGGCTAACACATTTGAGCGCACACACACTCCATGAATAAGTGCTTCCATGTGACGCCAGGCATTATCAAACAAGTAATCATTTCAGAGGGGTGGAAGGTGTGTGTGGGAAGAGAGTAACTGAGGGAGAGAAATGTGTTATAATTACAACCAGTGAAGCATAGTCTTCATATAAAATGCATTAGTTTGACTTGACACATTAATTATCTGTTTTTGCAGATGTTTTGCAGCATTGTTGTGCAAACAATTTTAGGGGGAGGAATTATGGGAAAGTGAGCTGAAAATAAAATAAGAGGGAGGTTTCTTGCAGATTTACCTTCATTCATGCAGAGAGAGCGAATCGATGCAGCTGGAGAAAATGGAGCCGAAGCGAAAGGATCATCCCAACAAGGTTATCATTACACCCTGCTCCTCGCCCTAACCCCTTCCATTTTTCTACTCACATGGATTTCAATGCACTCTGTTTTTTGGCGGTTTGTTGTAGTGGCGAGTAAGGGGGAGGGTTGCAAGGCTTCCCATTCAAGCATCACAAAGTACCATAATCAGGAAGATAAAGAAATTACACATTATAGATTTCAAAAGGAGATAATGGACTATTTGTTTGTTTTTATGCTTATTTGTGCAAATCGTAGGTGCTCAGTGAAGCCTCGCAGTTGAAGGATTGCTGCTTTTCTTTTAAAAGATCTTAATTGCAATGCGGGCGGTCCGCGTTTTGTTTTTCCCATGGCGAAGTGGATGGCGGACACAGCTTTGTTTTAACACCGATCTTAACAAAGGGAAACAGATTGTGCCTTTTAGCCTTCTAGACGTCCTTGTGGAGGATGGGAGCATGCATTTTGTGTGAATGTGAATGTTGTTGGAAAACAACAGCATGAAAGAGGATAGAAAAAAAAAACATGTCATCAAATTCACCATTATAAGAAAGAGAACAGGTGCCTTTCTTACATAAATGCAGCTTTAAAATGTAATGAATTGTTGTCATTGTATCAGATAAAAGATCACACAGTCCACTTTTCAAGTAAAATTAATATTTAATTTAAAGTGTGTTAGGTTTTAAACTAGTTTTTTTTTTCTTTTTAACCCGATAACAAACACTTAATATACAACTACATCAATATTGCCAATATTTATACCAATACCTCTATTAAACATAAATGTTTAATGACATATTTTTGATTTGATTTTCATTTTTTGTTTCCCTTTCATTATTAATAATGATAGAACATGATTAGTTATTTAAAGTCACCATGAAATCAAAATGGGTAATTCTTCTTCTTTTTTTAAACGGAATATTGCAGTATTTACTTTAAAGCTACAATATGTCATTTTTTCGCCGCTAGGGGTCGCTAACCTCTTACAATAACAAAGGCGTAGATTGATGACGCATAAGCAGAATCATGGAACTTGTTGTCATGCTGAATACATTGATGTTTTTAACATGACTGTGGTATGAAGCAGGGCGCGATTGCTAATGAGAGACATATATCAGCGGATATAAAGGATTAAGGACATTTCATTCTACCGAACTACCCGCAAGTGCTGAATAACTACTCACACAGGTCAGTTTATTAGATGAATGAAACTTGTCAGGTAACGCAGCGCTGTTTCACTTGGTCTACTACACTATCACACTAAACTGCATTTTAGTGTGTTGAAAGATATAATGTTATTCTATGTGTTAGTTTGTTGGCTGTATGAAACTAGCAAGCTAGATCAACATTAGAATACTGATCATATTCTAACATTTCATCATGTTGAACTATATAACAATGATTAGTTTTATGTACATTTGCTCACCTGTCTAATAGGCTAAAGTTAATGCAAGAGCAGCGTCTCTGTCAAGTCGAAGTTAGTCGCGGACGTGGAGCTCAAAACAATATTGATATTGATCCTCGTTTTATTTCTCCTTTTGTCCCAAAGTCTGCTTGCCATGGTCCATAATGTTTGAACGAAACAACAACAGTGTGAGCGTGCCTCTAGACGTAACGCAGTTGTCCACGTCTGTCGCTATGGTTACTATGGCAGTACGAGCGGAAACCAGGGATAACGCTGATATTACGTCATTGACAGGCGACAATGACCAGGGACGAGACATTATTTTTATTATAATATTTTATTACAAAAATCTTACATATTGTACCTTTAAATTATTTATCCGTGCACATCATTATTATTATTTTTTAATTGATGTGCCATCGTAATTTTTAATAAAAAAAATGTCCTCTCCCTCTTGCAATGACATCTTTTCTCTGATGACTAGCGTGAGGGCGGGGCTACCTGTCAATCATATGAGATCACAAACCACAACCATCCAATCAATTCCTGGTGGATAAAATCAAGTCCCACGCTACTGCTTTGCTCAGTACACAGTACAGTCACAATAGGGAAGAAAATACTTTCGCAAATTTCCATTTCATGCTGACAGGAAAGCTGGCAGAAGTCCCCATGAATTCAAAATTGACCATACTTACTTTGTTTGCCTAAATTGATCGTTTTGTAGTGAACAATTCATCCATGCAAGTCAATCCATACAACATTTTTTTTGGCTTCGTAATCTTTAATCAAAATCTGAAATTTCCCCTCCCCTCTGCATTGCAGGACCTTCCCTGATGACGTAGGTTTGACGGTTTGGGCGTCTTCTTAACATCCGTAACCACGCCCCTCCAACTGACAGTAGACAGGCTGAATGAAAACACCTACTTTTCTAGATCCAATCAGGTGCTAGTTGGGAAAAAAAGCCACGCCCACTATTTTGCCTCATTTAGTATTCCGTTTCTCTCGGAAATACGTCACAACACTGGAGAAAAGTCGTTTGCAACTTCCGGTTCACGGGGACTTTAACAACCACATGCAACACCACGAAGCTCATTAGCAAACGAGAAATGTCCCATTTAGCTTTGTCATTGTTTTGTGAAATGAAATAACTCTGTTTGAATGAATGGCTGCCGTCTGTGAATTTTTACACCCCAAAGACTCCTACACATTATCTTGCTGAATAATTATGTTATGTGTTGAAATCATTAGTATATAAAAAATCTCCATGGTTTGATATTTTCACGTGAAGGCGGACCCTCTTACTGCATCAAACCATTTCCCACACATTTTGCTTATGTTCAAGTTGGTCACATGGTTTCAACATGATGACCAACTGTGAGATGCCTGTTTGTGTGAGTAATGCTTCATACATCACTACACTATTGACAATGGATCTTTTTGTGCTAATTTTTGCTAATGTGAATGCTACACACACACACACACACACACACACACACACACACACACACACACACACACACACACACACACACACACACACACACACACACACACACACACACACACACACACACACACACACACACACCCTCATCTGATGGTCGTCTGTCTGTTATAGAATGCTAATATTGCTACTCTTTCATGCCGGTTCTGAATGACAGCCATGTTGGCGGAGGTACCAGGCAGCCAGAGGAATGAGGAGGAATGATACCGTTGGCACTGCTTGGATTGTACATTTCAGGGTTATGGATATGTAGTCCTTTCAGCTAAATTTACAATTTGGGAGTAGTGGGTACTGTACATTATCTGAAAGACAATGGGGTCTTCCTGTCACATTTTATTTGCAGAAACACATTTATTTTTGGTGATGCACCGAAAGTTTTCATTTAGCCCAAAAAACGAAACTGAAAATAAAGTTTCAGCAATGAATTGTGGGGGTATCTAAACGCAGACTGCTGTTCAGGGTGGTGTGTACTACAGGTGAGAAATTAAACCATTTGTGATAAAGTTCTTCGGCAATGAGCCGCCAATATATTTCAGACGAACAAATTATACATCCAGTTATTGCTACTAGTGGCGGCTGGTGGGTTCTAAAATAGAGGCGGCACACTAAAATGCATAATTGGAGAAGCGTTAATTAAACGGTTTGGCAGAATGTTTTTGGTTGTCAAAATTTTGGTGCATCACTGTATATTTTTCTATCATAGTGCTGATATATCATTAAATTATATTGTTTTTTGTAATGAGCTAATTATATTTTCTGTGTCCTAAACATATCCCCAAACCTAACCCTTTTTGCAGTTTTAGATTTTAATCAAGACATTACTTAAAATGCTTATGAGGCTGTTTTCCTTGTAGGCCAAACCTGACCCACACAAACACGCACCGACGACAATTGATATGTCCCAATTAATGAGGAAGATTCAATTTCAGCGTGTAAAACTATGCTCTGCTCTCATTGGCTGGAAGTTTGGGCATGGTATCAGAAGCACAGCTTTATCTCTGCATCACAAGAGAGATACTGAAAAAGAGGCCTGATCGTAATATCTGTTTTCCCTCTCCCCGCCTGCTGTGTTTCACTAAGCTTTATCAAACAGCCGTGTGTTTGTTTGCAAATGCAGGATTTCACGGGTCATCCTTTATCAGCTCTCTCTCCCGTCACCTCCAGACTTCGCAGCATATTGTGCCATGTTTTCTCCGTTGGCTCCAAAAAAGCCGCTCATCCTGGCCAGTGGAGGCTGGCTAGTGTGTCTGTGTGTGTGTGTGTGTGTGTGTGGCGGCGCGAAGGGAGCCATCTCCTCTCGCAAACACATGGCCCGCTCACTTGCCCGCCCTCCACCCTCCTTCGCTAAATCATGAGCTGCTTTTGAGGAGCAATGCTGAGAGCATTCGAGCGATCTGCAAATTTGGAGCAACGCTTTATTGACACATTCAGAACGGCTAACAATGTTATCACGACGGCAGCAGACAACGTTGAAGATTTTCTCTCAGGCGCTCTCAGAGAGACTCTCCGACACCCCTGAAGGTGTTAGCAATCGGCTAATCAGTGTATTTCTGTGGTGATCCTCCTGCACCCTCCAAAGGATTGTGGGGAGGTGCAGCGACCGGCCAAGCAGATCGTCCGGGCCTTCCGGTTTAAATAGGACACAAGGCTACAGAAACAAAAGAAGCCATATTAATGGGATAGCGCTGTCAGATAAAACATTCTCCGCTACGAGCTTCCAAGTCAGGTAAAAAAAGGTACATTGCTAATCCATAATGCCAGATCTGTGCTTTGTTCACTTGCCTAAATGCAAAAAAGGAAGTAAGCAGGGCGGCCCAGAAGGCTGGAGTAGAACAGTGCAGAGGATCATAATCAGGCGCCCCTGATCCTTTAGTCGCTTTCCAATCGCTCGGACAGACTCCTTTAGCCGCTGCTTGGGGACAACTTTCAGATAAACTAGGCCATCACAAAAGACTGAGAGGATTGCCTTTTCAGAACAGAGCAGTCGCCTGTTTTCTCCGGAAGATGTAATCCATGTTTAGAACCACTTATTGACTGATTTTCTTTGTTTATTTTCTTTCATTTTTATGTGACAGATGGTTTTCGTTTTGTTCTTCTGTAAACAAAATACAAGTCTGCAATACATTTTTTTTTAAATTAATAAACAATTATGAAATAAATATATTATATACTTATACTTAAATAATTATATAATAAATTCAATTGGATTCAACTGTAAAATTAAAATAATATATAAAAATAAATACAAGTATATAAAATCACACTACATTATGTATTTAAATATATATATATATATATATATATATATATTACAATGAATGGTGCCTCTTGACACCTATGTAATAACGTGGAATTGTCATGATATAAGATGTGACTGGACAGCCAAAAACGCCCATCTGCATATGTAAACCACCAAAGAAAAAAAAAATGCAGATGGAATATAAAAACTCATGCTGTGCAGAATGGACAGACGGCCAGTGACATTTTGTAATGTGTATTTGTGCTTTCTTCTGTCACACATACATGTTGTTGAATTATTGTATATTTTGTTACTTTTCTCAGTAAATACTGATAGTTGCGATTAATTCTGATTACTTTGACAGCCCTGTCAATTCAATTGACAGTCAATCAATTGACAGCCCTGATATTAAGTTAATTTTAATTTGCACTATACTTATTAAACTAATGTATCTTGTAAATCATAATTATTCAAAATCCTGAAATTATTGCTAATTTCATATATTTTAAAATGTTATTTACTCCTGTGATGGCAAAGCTGAATTTTCAGCATCATTACTCAGTCTTCAGTGATCCTTCAGAAATAATTCTAATATGCTGATTTGCTGCTCAAGAAACATTTATTATTATTATCATCATCATCATCATATTATTCATTTTTTTCTGCTTCTGGAAACTGAGATATATTTTTCAGGATTCTGTGAAGAACAGAAAGTTAAAAGAACATAATTTATGTAGAAACCTTAACATTATAAATGTCTTTACTCTCTCTTTTGATACATTTTACGTGTCCTTGTTGAATAAAGTATTCATTTCTTTATAAAAAAATCTTATTGACTCAATAACTTATTTGACATAATGCAAGCATTAAGCTGTTTTAACAAGTGATTTTTCTAATGCACTATGATGGGTTTATGAAAAGAAGAACGCCTCCTCTCGCTTCGATTTCCGGTGAGTTTTCTGGCATCATATTTTCTGGTGTGGCCTTTTCTCCAGTTCTGTTGCGCATCCTTCAAGTGGCTCCCATTGATGTTTCATCTTTGATATCCTTTACAGGGCCCCCGGGTGCCACAGGGCTTAGGGGGCCCCCTGAGGAAGACGGAGGGGCCCCCAGTGTGGAGCTGAAGGTCTTCAGGGTCCTGACAGCGTTGATGGAGTTGATTCTTGAGTGGCCTCTCGCGGCGTTCAGTGGTGGCCGCAGTGAGCCGCGGCTTTTGAAGTGATAGATCTTAAGGATATGAAACAAAAGTAGGGATGGATTGAACTTCATCTGCCTACAGGGGAGGGAAGGCAGTGAAGTCAGATGGGAGATGTGTAGGGTGCGGAGGGGCGGAGGTGCTGGGTCACCGGTGAGCTAGAAGAAAAGAGCCTTTAATCCGAGCATGTCTTGTAAGGTCAGGAAAAGTTCGCAGGATGAAAAAAGGTCAAGCCAAAGGTTGTGCTGATTTATTTAGTGCCACATAGGGCAAGCGTTTCACCTGTACCCCTCTGGCACTCTGCAGAAAAAAAACCGAAACAAAAATTCACTGTTTGTATAGGATGGTGCTCCAGAATGGAAAGGTACTACGGTATGTGTGATGAGGATGGTTTGATGTTGAAAAATACTCGAGAAAACTTTAATATACAAACCTAAATATTGGCTAGATTTATTTTAACTGGTTATAATTTGTGGGCATATTTGGACTGCAATAATGTACAATATTGTAATAAAATATTCAACTTGTTCCTGTGATTAATGAAAGCAGTTAAACACAGGCAGTAGCTGTTCTGCTCTCTAAGTAAAAGTGGTACAGAATCTAGAGCTGCATATATATATATATATATATATATATATATATATATATATATGCAGCTCTAGATACAGCTCTGATATATATATATATATATATATATATATATATATATATGTGTGTGTGTGTGTGTGTGTAGCTCTAGATAGAATAGAAGTATATCTATATAGAAGTTGAATTTTTTATCACAATATTGTGCATTATCACATTGTATATACCGAAAAACTCCTTATTGCTGCACAGAGTTGACATAAATGCATTTACACAGAGGCTACATCTGCACAATTATTGTTAAGTAAAGTTGTAAATATTTATTGATGAATATATTAACACAAAATCAATTACAATTAATGTAATAAAATGCTAGATTAATAAAAATGGATTCAATTATATAAGTCAAATATTAAATTGTTATTATTTATGATTAAATTAGCTATAATAAATAAAGAAGTAAATAAATAAATAAACAAACATCATTGTTGATTGGCAAAACAGTTTACCCGGTTAGCAGTAAAATAAGAAAATATGTTTTTAATAGCTGAAAATTATTTATTTTTTATATCATCGCATTAAGCCTGTAGCTGTGAATGCATGCTTTGGCATAATTAATGTACTGTAATTAGCATAAATAAAATCATGGCAGCAGGGTTCAAGCTACACGACCTGTGCCACTCTGTTTCATTGTGCTCCGCAATGATGAGTATTTTCATGTTTGATTATTGTCTTTTTATTTGTTTATTTAGCATTTTCAGCTGTCACACCGATTTAGCCTATAACTTAATCTTGACTGCTGAACCTGTAATACAAACTAGCACAAACCTGCCACATAAGCATGGGCGAGTGAGCACTGAAAACACTAATTAAAAAGCAGGTGGATCAGCCCTGTGGACTGGCTATTAACCCTTAAGTCAGGAAGGACTGCCCACAGCCCTGCCACCCACAAACCCCATCTGTCTCTGAGGAGACGCTCCAATACCATTTTACAGAGAAAATCTGTCAGGATATAATCTGACACGTTGAAACTGGTGTTTTATAGCAGTATACTGTGATCTACAATATAAGGTTTTTTCACAAATACACTTGAATGTGTTCGAGAATGTTGTTTTTAACAACTTTTAGATAAGGCACTGTTTTATTGAGTCAGTAAAGTGAGCTCAAGAACCAGGGCTGCGTGTCTTAGTAAATTGATCAAAATGGTTTCAAAGATCTACTCATGCTTACGATGCGTTTGGGAAACAGCACATCCGTTCGATAGGTGAGCCATATCAACTTATTCCTAGAAAGGAACCAACTCAAAAGAAAGATTTGTTTGCAGATCTGGTTTTCGGGTTCAACTCACTGACTCAATAATCCAGTTAACAGTCTCAGTGAATCAGTGAATAAGGACTTAACTCTATAAAGCCATATGTACAGTATATATCATATATATTAAGAGTAGGGACTGATGTTTAAATGAATTTTGTATATGCAACCTTTCTTTTGATCTCTTGATTTTAACTACTCACATTTATATTTATATATAATATTTGTTTTATGTTTTTATATATGTTTTTGACTACGACAAGCAAAGAAATCAAATATTTTTTGGTTGTGTATGATATTCAAAACAGAAAATGATAATAGATTAGATCATATTAGATAAAACTTTATTAATCCCTAGGGAAATTACAATGTCGGAAAGTTGTTCGCTAATATTAACAGTGAAAATACAAGAGAAGAGGGGGAAAAATTTAACAAAAAGATCGACAGCAGTACAATGAAAAGTGAAAAAATAAAAAATAAATGGACAAAAATGTTACACTTCATATTATATTATAATATATAATTATTATAATATATATTTTATATAATATATTGAATGATATATTTATCTCTTTTAAAAAATGTTGATCTAAAAGTTTAATTGAAAAAAAAATCTTTTTTAATTGGTCATATTGACTATTATTTTTTAAATGTCAGGCTTTATAGGTAGAAATGTAGTCTGTTCCTCACACAGATATATAGGTATTACTTTAGATAACATGGAATGTAGTTCACAAGTTGAATGGAACACTTTTGGGGTCGTTTTGGGAGTTTGACAGACATGGTCACTATGAACTATGATTGTTTTATAGAAAATAACTGTGTGAAGACTTGTCAAAATGTACAATAAATAAATAAATTGCAGCATACAGGTTTGGAACGACATGAGGGTGAGTAAATAATTAAAAAATTTTGGGTGAACTATCCCTTTAACAACAAATAACAGAATCCCTTTGTAATTTAAACAAATGGACCCACTGCTGTCATGGCATGCCCAGTACCTCCTCCGACATTCTGTTAGCAGGAGAAAGAGAAAGAGAGATAAAAGAGTTGCAGTGTTTTTCCCCTCTGTGAGCTTTTTGTTAAGGATAACGCCCGAGGCCCTGACAGACACAGAGAGGGACAGAGCGAGAGCAGGAGAACAGTCACTGCCAAGCTCTCTTCCTCCTTTGCTGGCAGGCCCTCGCCGGCATGCTGTCCTTCTGACCTTGGTGGGCCTCGGTGAAGAAAAGAGATGGCGAAAATGGCCGTCAGCTCCTCTTCTGCTGGGCCGCCTGGTTTCGGTCCTCAGCCCTGGGGCCGGACTTCTGCTGGCTTTCTGCAGGACTCCTTCAGTCCACTCACCCAGGGCTTTGATGCATATGTTCTGAAGGTGGCCGCCGCCGCGACACAGGCATGGTGGCAGATGGCAGACCTTCAGGCCTCCGCTGGTCAGACTGGTGTTCATTTCCCAACTTTTTTCTGCCTGAGTGTTTCAGAGGAAGACTCAGCAGTGCAGAAGAGCTTCTTCTGGTGCGAGAAAGAGAGAGAGACAAAAAGAAACAGAGGGTGAAATAGATATTGAAAATGCCTTCAGAAGATCAAAGTGCTGTTTTGTAGAAAAAACAACAACAATGCTGGTCTGTAGAATCATCTGTAATGCAACTCTATGTAATACACGAAAAACTTTCCTGATAAAAATAAATAAATAAATAAATGTTTTTTCCTGCACAAACCATCTTGTTTTCCAGTACAGTCTTAACTGGATTTATGCCGGTCTGATACACACTGAATCGCAGCAATATTAAAACCAGTATGAAAGTGGGAAAAAAAAGAAAAGAAAAAAACTAAATTCTGACTGAATGAGTCATGTTAAACATATTAAAATCACTGTAAATCTATGACTGCAAATTCTATATTAATGCACCAAGTGGCTATGTTGCTTGGCAACTATAAACACTTTACAGTTAGTTTGAAAAAAAAAAAAAACATGTTAGACTTTAAGTAGGATATTATTAAATATTATAGCTGTATGTTATTAGTCAGAAAAAAAACATTATTCGGATTATCATTATTAATCAGTACATTTGTATTCATTTATCAAACATTGCTGCCTTTAATCATATTGCTGCGGCTTTTGTTTTATAAAAGCAACACTGCAAAAATGATTTTGTCAATTAGTACATTTGTCTTGTTTTCCAGTTTCCAGCAATTTTGTTTCTGAAGTAAAAATATCTTATTGTACAGACGTAGAAATACAAGACATTACACAGATTTTTTTTGTTGCAGTAAATTAGCCAGTTAAGGCTACACATTACAGTATTTATTTATTTACCAATGGTTACAGGTGTTTTAAGGCACAACTCAAAGCAGCTCATCATGCTGAGAAAAAAAAAAAAGAAAAACTTAAACCAGCCTAAGATGGTTTGCTGGTTTTTCCTGGTCTAGCTAATGTCCCAGTCTGGTTAAGCTAGCAAGTGTCCAAAACCTCACTTAAACTTGAAAACCAAACCAGCCTGGGAGACCGAAGACTAGCAAATTAGTAAGTATAAGCTATACAGCAAGTAATATTAAGCTGGTCTTTCGCCGAATCAGTCTATCAAAGCTTTGATTTTCATTTTCATTTTCAACATTAATTTATCAATGCCCTGTTTTATTGCCCTTATCCAAACAATTAAGCGAGAATTGAATTTGGCTCGGGTTTGAATTATATTCCCTCATGTTGTGAAAGTGACTCACGAAGCCAAGCACTTTTGGGAAACGGGGCCCAAAATAAGTTTTTGACAGTGTAATTTAATGCAGGCAAGGTGAGGTTGAGATGAGGGAGGAAAGCGAGGGATAAACGGAGGGTGAGTTAGAGAGAGATGAGCGCTGTGTGTCCTTGAGACAGATCTCCTCCTCATCCCTTAGGAACCTGCCATCTCCTTGCCCATCCTCTGGAAACGCACAGCTCACACACACATGCACGCGCTCACGAACACACTCTTCCAGACAATTACCGTCCTTTCTCAAGATGCTCGCAGGTATAGGCCAGCTGCCACGTCTCACAAATCGAGCGTGCTGTTCAATGCCTTGGCAGAGGGCGACAGGGGACGGGCGCTCATCTTTTTTCTCCATCCCTTCATCCGTTTTTCCTTAAAGTTGCATGGCGGAGGACAAAATGGACAGATGGGGAGGCCTCACTGTCCTGATGTTTGGGTTCTAATTATATTAGCCCAGGCCCTGCATGGATCCACGATGAATGTTTACTCAGCCACCAATTTATAATCATTTAGTGAACACCTGTTTAGAGGAGTCAAAAAAAGAGAGACAGAGTGGGTCAGGGGCCAGATGCGGAGAGTGGAAATAGTCGCATATGCTGTAAGCAGCCCGACGGGTTGGGTGAAAGACTGGGACGGGCCAAGGATGGAGACAGTTTAACGGTCTTATCTTCAGAAAGACTGAAGGAAGGCCTCGATTATGCTGAAGCAGTCCAGTCCATAGATAAGGATACCGCCTAAGAAAATCAAGAAAATATTGAGTGACTTCTTTGTAAAGAAAGTCCAACAATAAATTTACTTTGTAAACAATTGACATTCATAAATAATAAGACTCCCTTGAACCCCTTTAATGTTTCTTCACTCTCTTAAACAGTTAGTATTTTTTTACTGTTAGTAATTTTTTATAACATATTTTTAAAAATTAATTTATAGCTTTTTTAATAATACAAAAATAAACATAAGTATATCAATTATAAATACATATATTTGTGTTATATATGATCTTGATATTTAGTGACAGCAGTCAAAATGCAATTCAATAAACTATTTATAACACTGAAGATTTTCTGGAATTTACAAAAGCAAAGAAAAACATATATAGAAAGAAAGAGCTAAAACGAAGTTAAATGTATTTGTTACATTATTCTTAATTACCTCATTTAATTATCTTGCATGTCAACAGATTTTACGTTTTTTTTTTTTTTTCTCAAATTTGTTGATGTACTTAGATGAACTTAGGATATAATTTAATGCTCCTTGTGATGCAGCTCTCTTTAAAAGCTTGGATTCTTACATGGACAGAAAAAATCATGACAAATTTCTTAAGAGTCAGGTCCACTTTTCTCATGCATCTAATCTTGAAAAAAAGCTGCACTAATTAAAAATGTTGCTAACAGTTCTGATGCAATTCTGAGATGAGTTTGGAACAGAACAATCTAGGAATGGATCAAATCATCAACAATAAAATGCACAATAAAACTCACATATGGAGCCTATATACAAACATTTAATCGGACATGCCTTCCTACATCTTACACTGCTTGCAAAGATTTTTCAACTTTCGGACAAAATATGTCTGGCGGTGGTGAGTCTCTGTATCAGACTCTTCTAAATGTATTTTCTTTCAAAATTGCCATTATCAGTGCCTCAGGGAAGAATGTAGAGTTATCATGTTGAGTTATTGACACATTTTGTCACTGCTGCGAAATCTCATGGTGTTAACCTCCTTTCTCACTTTCGTCCATCCTCTCTCCCTCTCTTCACATATCAGCCCATCTTTCTCAACTTCCTGTGCTCCATTTTTTGCTCTCGCTCACTCTCTCTCAAAGGTCAGGGCTCTGAGTGGGTCTGTTTGAAGCATGGCCTTCTGCAGAGCACAGGAGGGGTGATCTCCACAGGGAAAGGGAACGCTCCTGCACCCCCGGCTGTTGGCCCTGATGACTTTGGAAGACCCGAAGAGGGCCATTTATTTTAAATCCTTGACCTCATCCCGATACCCCCCATTTTTGGGTGTCCAGTTCAAGCCACATAAGATCTCAGCAAGAGACAGTTTCAAATTGTACCTATAGTTAAGCCAGAACTAAAGTGTATGATTTTGGTAAGAAATACCAGTGGAGTCATGGCGTCAATCTGTAAACCAATTTGTGTCTTCAGGAATTTTGAATGTTTTTTGATTTGTGAGTAAAATAAGGTGCTTTATTTCTTCAAGAGACATTCACATTTTGACATTTTAGCACAATCACAACTCAAATTAGATTTCTGATGAATCAGTTTGAAAAACACAAACTTGCTAACAAGTTAGCAGAACTACCGTTCTAACCGTTGCCCAAAAACACACAACACAACAGCTTCAAACTTCACAAGACTTTGTATAAATTATATTGTCAAACAAAATGCAAAAGTCTCTTCAAGTAATGCAAACCACAGACCTTATTTTACTCAAAAACTGAAAGCCACTAATTTGAGCAAAAATGCTAATTCTTTCCCAGACTATAAACTGAACAGCTCTACAAAGGGCTTAAAGGAAACTAATAACAGAACAATTATATCACATTGGTGAGGAAGAACGTGTCTAGTTGATCTTTTTTGTGGATTGTGCTTTATGGGTACGCACATAAGAGAAGAATAATTGTGGTTTGAATCCAGGCGCTGGTAGCGGCGTTACCCGTGTCCCTGCTCAACAGAAGTACTTCAGGGACAAGAACATGAGAGAGACAGACCACAATAGTCCATGAGTGTTCTTTTGGTCAAAACGCCTCTTTGGATTCACACCTACCAGGCATGTATGTGTGTGTGCTTCTGTGAATGTGTCTAGAACAATAGGAAGGTGATCGCAAACCCTCTTGAAACTCTACGGCGAGTAATTGGCTTTCAACATCCGTATGTGAAAAAGAAGAAAAAAAAACAGTTGTTGCGATAATAACAGTAAAACATTTAATTCAAGGCCCTGCTGCCGCCCTGCTAACACATTGCGTGCAGTTTATTTAATGGTGTTTGATGCACCATATTTTACTTGAAGGTGGAGGTTAAAAACAACAACAGATGTTTTACTGTGCGGAATATCATCTAACAATATGCAAGGTCAGCAAAAGGGATAATCATATTCTTTCATCCTCAAGGAGGGATGATATCTTTAAGACACAAGCTCTAGTCCAGACATGGCAATGATATCGGCACGCACTGCTTTATAGTCAGAGCAACACATTGATGACAACAATAGAAAAAATAATGCCACAACCTTCGATGGCCTCAGATCCTCATCCTGCGTTCACTTCAGCAAGTATTTAGCGGTGGGTATAGAAAGGTCATGGGGTGAGGAGGGGCTATGTGATGGGGGAAACAGCAGTCGCGTTGCCATCCTGATGACTTAGTTTGAGTAGAAATCCTCTAATAAAAACATTGACCCATGTAATTGATTTTAATGGCAGCTCCGTGCCATCTTTCCCGCGCTGGCTGGACGCCGGCCAGATGCCATCAGCGCCGCCCCTGGGGGACCGAAGAGGCTGGGGCGGAGGGAGGGCGCAGATGAGTGCCTGCCTCTGAAGTGGAGAGTAACAAGAATAGATTAGCGTGCTTGATAAACACGGCGCGCAGCGTGCTCCAAAGGCAGCCGAGGGTACAACTGACCTTTTTGTTCTCTGTCAGGGGCAGAGGAAGCAGCGGAGAGGGGGTGGCAGGGACAAAAAAGACCATCCTCCCCAACCGCGAGACCCGACAACACTTAGCCGCCGCACGGCAACATCGTCTCCGAGGACCTCACGATACGGCACGGCGGTTTAACCGTATTAAACAGCCTCTGTTTTTGCGCTTCTACGCGGCTTGTTTGTTCACAAAGCACTTTACGTGGCATCATGGTCTCGGCTGCTGTTGGGTTTCCACTTCTATTATACTTGGAGAGAGCTGACACAGTATGATCCAAGCTGCAGGCTTCAGGGGGTGGCTTTTATTTACACCACTTTCTCCTGGTACTTCCAGTGTCCTGGCAGCTTTTAGCCAAAGGGGAAGTAGCGCACGCCTGGAAAGGAGCGCTTGTTTTAAGTGCTTCACACTGTTTGTGTCTTTTGTTGACTGCTATCGCTTTCCATTGCTCTTGGCGGGGTGAAAAAGACACACTTAAATACACACTGAGCAAATGAAGGTTAAGGCTAGCGTGAGCCTGACCGTGGGATAGTTTACATCTGCTAAGTACCCAGGGAGTGGCGGCCAACGATATCGACTCGATCGAGGGAAAAAAGGCTCAGGTGCTGTCATTCCTCATTGATCGGGTGGCGCGTCTTACAAAGCACTGTAGACAAAGTTCCCATAGCCAGATTTACACGCCGATAACACAACATCGCGCCCTCGACTGTCATGTAGCTCGGCAAATGACTCCAAACGTGGTGCGAGAAGGTCAAGGTGAAAATTCTTTCCGTAACGACGGCTCATTCAGCTCACCGGTGGACAATTTTGCATGAGGCGAAGCGTGAGCATTTTGCTAAGTTTGCGAGTGCAACTTTGTGCCGTTTAATTTACCTTGCTTGATGTCTGCCAGATGTACCCGAACGTAGATAGATTAGTGAGCACTTAATGCTCATCTTACAAATGAACGCATCTGTGTCACATTGAAAACGAACGGCTGGCCTCCTCAGCTAACCTTATCCCCCATTCTCTCTTACTCGCTCTCTCCTTGTCACACATGAGCTTGGGGGATTGAGGTTTCAGTGAGCACACACTCAGAACAATACCCACGTGGGCCTGGAGAAAAACTGTGCTTAATTGTATTAATTTACTGCATGGACTAACGAGGAGGCAACAAGGGGAATGGCACATCAATGGCAGCGCTATCTGACAGAAGGGGTTCTTGCCCAGGCCTGCGAACGGCTACGAGGGGACCCTCTTTCTCCTTATTCCGCTCTGTTGCTCTCTTCTCCCAGCGCCTTGGGCTCCGCCAGATGTTGTCAAGAGAAGGCATTGTGACACAGGACTACTGCTCCCTACAGCAGGTGGCGCCGCAGGTCGTTATTATCACATGCGCGCAAACACGCGCAATCTCACTTACATGCACGTGGGCCTTGTTGACCGTTTCTGCTTGGTGAGCAAGCGCAGATGAGCTGTCTAATTGGATGGCAAGTAACAGCCTGACAAGATTTCTTGCAAGAATACCTAAATCAGTGGATGAGATAATGAGTGAGCTGAAGATGCTTGCCGAGCAGCATCAGACTGGTGGGACTCACTGGGACTGTGGCTGCCTTTAGGGCATCCGCCACAGCGTAACCAGTCCACTGTAGATCAACAGCCAAAATGGGCCCTCACTGCAGGCCTTGGATGAAAATAGAACCCTCTGTGTTTCACTCGCTCTGGCGAAGTGACTGAAAGAGATGTGAAGGAATTTACGACCGACTAGGAGCAAATGGTGGATGCGTTACTCTTTAAGCAGGGTCGACATCAGACCAAACGTACTTTTTGGAATAGTTGAACATGAACAAACAATGACAAATAATTCTAAAGCTTTCTTAATCTTTGATTTCTTAATCTTTGTTAATGTTAATTTCAGCATTTACTAACACATTATTCAAATCAAAAGCTGTATCTGTTAATATTATTTGAATGGACCTGAGCTAACATACTAACTTACAATGAACAGTTGTATTTTTTATTAACTAACGTTAACAAAGATGGATAAATATTGCAACAAATGTATTGCCCATTGTTAGTTACTGCATTAATAAATGTTATCTAGTGGGACCTTATTATATTGAGAGTTTAAACAAACTCAAGGAAAAAAAGAACGGCAAAATAAGTGATTTGTTACATTTAACGGCAAAGCAAATGCAACAGGGAATGAAGTTTGTAGCAAAGGGAGCTGGAATCAAACTCTATGCAAGTAAATGAACTAAGTAAGTGCTGGACCGACCCAGGGTGACATTTGGAATGCAGCATTCCCTAACTTATTAGACTACCGTGCAGTCATTATCATAGCAGTGCTGGGCCAATTCATTTTCAAAGTGCACCAGATGTGCTCCCGCAATTATTCCAGCAAGGACTGAGGTTCAGATGTGTGCTCACACTCCCGGTCTTGTTGGAACTGCAAATGTCTTCCATTTGAATTCCTGGCTGACCTTCTCTCATTTTGTTTTTTTACATTCCATTTCACATGCCATGTTTTGCATCGGTCTGGGGCGAGTTTGGAACGGTGCTAACTATTTTTATTTATTGCAGAGTTCTTGCTCGCAAAATTGCCTTTTGAAGCGTTGAATGAGAGAGATATGATTATGTGTTATTCTGATAACCCTCAATCAGAAGGGGCTGAATAATTAAACAGAAAAGGATATTTCATAAAGACTGAAAACCAAAAAGTATCATACATTTTGAGCAGGGCATTGATTGCTACAGTAACTTTAAATATGGGGTATTGCATTAACGGTAATCTTTGAGGCTGTCGACTGTAAGGACATAATCTGTCGACTGTAAGGACATTCTTGCGTATTTTACAGAGGCGAAAAATGAAGTCTAAGTAGAACACTGATCCCCTCTGGCATGTGTCACCGCTGGACACCTCTCTTGAGTGACACAGAAGAAGAGAGGAGGCATAGCAGGTGAGGTTAGGAGTTCTTCGTCTTGGGCAGTGACAATTGCTTGAAGCGTCTGACACCTTAAAGAGGCTGGGACACAGATGGGAACTGAAGACCTGTCATTGGTTTCTGGAGATATTGTCTCAGGAACAGGTCCTCCTGGATAGCAAAAATATGCAAAGATAAAATACAGACAGAATCCCTGAGTCCTTTACAGTGTCTTGCCTTGTGTAGTAATGCATTTTGTTTTCATTTCAATAATAAACTAAAAAAATATTTAATTGGAAATATATATATATATATATATATATATATATATATATATATATATATATATATATATATATATATATATTTAATGCCATTACAAAAAATGCACAACCTTAATATAAAGTAGAAAAGTTTTTTATGAAGACAAAAATATTTCTGGAAGATTTTCTGATGGATTGTGAATGGAAGCCAGACCGATAAACCAGACCTTTGCTAAAAGTATGCCTAAATAGCTATTGGATATTGGTTAACATTATCCAATAACATATTGCAGCCTAAAGTTGCCTATATGTTGCATAACATCACACCTATTAACCATTCAAAATATGACCACTAACATGTCTTAAGACAGTAAATTCTGAATTATGTCCCAATGACATTTAATGTCAAAAGATTCAAGATTCTTTACAGTGTTCTTTAAGTCAGTGGTCACCAACCTTTTCAAGCCTAAGATCACATCCCAAGTCCAAATGTAAACCAAGATCTACCACTTGCAGAAAATTATGAAAAAACAAGGCCACAATGTAGTTCTACTTTGACATTCTTTGTTGCCTGTTAGTCACTAGCAAAATATTTATTTAACTATACAAATAGTATATATAACTATACAAACTGTCAACTATAATTCAACATTTTCAACAGTAATATAACATTGTTAAGTATATATCCACAGGCTTATTACTCATATATAAACACAATAATCAGTCAATTACAGGCCTAAGCCAATAATGTACTGTTTCATTTTCCCTTTTAAAACATAGGCTATTTCAAATCAAAATGGTAAGTGCAACTAGCATACAAAATATAATAACAACAGTCATCCTTCAATTCTTCAAAAATATTTTCACACAAATTACAGACCTACTACTATTCATTACCTCAATAATCAATCAATTACAGGCCTAAAACAGTCATCTACAGCACTGATTCTCTTTCCCGTTTCCAACAACATAAAACACAGATCTCCTTTTAACAATAGCCAATAAAGGGTTTTTCCTGTCTCAAAATGAGGCGGAGTTGGTAAAATCGTAACACTAGGGGGGTCCGGGGGCATGCCCCCCCATGAGAAAAATTTGTACATTTTAAAGATAAATTCATTAATCTGGTGCACTTTGAGTCACTCGAATCTGTTGTTAAAAATAAAAAATAATCCACCTGCCAACCACCCATATTCTTTGATTTAGATATCTGCATCTGATCATCACATTACAATTATTCAATTAAGCATGATAATATGATATCACACTGAAGTAGGCTGATTTAAAATTAACATTTATTTAAATTAAAAGTTCTTCTTTTGGCAAAATTACATTTCATTTATAGCCTAAACAGAGGCTTTAGCCTACTCCCTTTAAACTTAAATTGCCAATGTTTCATTTTTGAAAACACTCTTATCGGAATAATTTTTTGTACCTTTATAAAGGGCATTTTCCCCCTAATTTTATTTAATGTACTGGTATGCTCTATATTTCATTTCAAATTCTTACATTTTATCAATACATTCAATTAAAATAATAAGACAAGGCTGTTACCAATCAAATTAAATAATTTACATTGAAAAATTATAACTGTATTAAATGAGATTATGAGATTGTTTTGAATATTTTTTGAATATACAAATAAGGAATGTTGAAAAGAATGATACTTTGAAACTAAACCGCCAGTAGAAGCGGCAGGCGGCCGTCTTAGTGAGCGAGTCATTGAGTCATTCATTCAAACGATTCGTTCAAATGGCTGATTGATTCAGAATGAGGCGGTTTAAAATGGGTAACGTTAATTGAATCTTTGACTCGAGCGATTAGGTCAAAACGCTGAATCATTCAGTAATGAATAATGGATGAGTGTTGCTGTGAGATGCGCTGGTTCTGTTGTTTGGAACTATTTTCGCTGCTGAAACAGAACAAAAACAGTAATTGCGTCTAAAAATGTAAGTAACTTAATTTTAACTATTTGTTTATTAACTGTTATGAAATCATTATCTTGGTTTCAATCGTGCTTGCATTCAGGAAAACAGCACTCTGGTCGTGTGTAGTCTATAACGTTATATTGTTTCTTAACTATACATTTGACGGAGGCGGCCGCCTCATAATTGTCTATGCAGGAAAACCCCTGCAGATTTCAAACTAGCAATAGCCTTGTCCTACTCCCTCACCGTTGTGCCATCTTTTCGTTAGCTTGCCTTGCGTATCGTTAGCTTGAAGAGCTTGATGTGAAGTGTGAAGTGGCTGAGCTGATTAAAGCGTAAAGCCTTGTTTATACTCGCCGCGTCCGCATGAGCCAAAAATGACGTCATTGTAACGGCGCGCGCGCCTCCGCATCCCCTAGACACCATTTACTACACACAGTAGGCTCACACATGGTGCATTTTTAATTAATAAATAATAATGAATACAAATATTGGTGTTTTTTCTCTGATTTTGAAAACTCTTCGCGATCGACCTAAAATGCTTCCAAGATCGACTTGTCGATCGCGATCGACGGGTTGGTGACTCCTGCTTTAAGTGATAATAAATAAGATGACAAAAAACAAGAATTATTGCTCAGTGCCATTTTAAAAGCATAACATGAGGTCGTCACGTCACCCTGTGATGCTGCAGAGCAGAGCTGAATCATGGCCTGGGAACTGTACTGTACCATTACTCCATGCGAGAAAAGGTCAAGAACTGATCTTGTACAGTTTTTTTTTCTTTCTGTGCAAATGCTTTTCTTTTCACTTCGCTCTTTGCTTCCAATTAACTGAGTAGGTGTTTTATCCCATAATTAGTATCTTCATTTCCTGTCTGAAGCCTCATTATCAATGCAGCAAATTCACCCACAGTAATAGCTTCTAGTACTTAATGATGCCATTATTCTTAATGATACTGTTTTTAGCTACAAAGGAATAATTACAGTTCAGTTCTACTGGATGGAGAAAACGGTGTATATTTTTCCTGTGGGTGCGTGTGCATGTGTGTTTTTGTTTTGTTTTAAAATGGACACTTGCCTGTGTGATCACATTTTTGTACTGTAACAGGAAGTGTGTATTGGAGAAAAACATGGTGAAATGGAGTGGCAGAAAGTGAGAAATCAAAAGCTCTTTAAAGTTTTTCCCCATCATAGTTGAGGACATTACTGATTCACAAACATTTGTTATATTATGTCCCCTAGATTTTTATTCAATGACTGAATAAATATTTAAATGTACATTATGTTAGAGAGATTGTTTACCACTTGCTTTTACTCTTCCAAAATGTCCCTATTTAAACACATGCATACGAACAAATTCAGTGACTCGCAAATACAGGTGGATACCCACAATTTACTTAATTTATATTATGTTTTATAATACATCTAAGAGCTCTGAAATGAAACAGGACATTTCTAGTTCAGCAGTAAATGTGTCATTTTAAAACTTAAAAGGTTTTATATATAAACTATAAGATAGACAAACAAGTTTTTGAGAATTGTGACTATAAATGTAGTGCTGTGTCAACTATTACATGTGACACCCTCATTTCCCTATAAACTAATTCTTGTTAACCAACGATGACATCCAAAACACTGCTCAATGATATTGATAATAATAGTAGCAATAAAAAATAGTAATAAATATAATAAATAAATGGGGGTAAATAAAAAAAATAGTGGTAATAAATATATAGAATATCAAATATACGATATGGACACTATCCCGATAAAATTAACAAAATCTCTCATACTGACCAATAACAAATATGGTATCAATATATATTGTGCATCACTACTATGGAGTCTTTTTTTTTATAACACACACACACACACACACACACACACACACACACACACACACACACACACACACACACACACACACACACACACACACACACACACACACACACACACACACACACACACACAGTATATATTCTGTATAGATATAGTCTAAAATAAAAAAAAAGAGATCACATTGAAATTGCACCCTGTATGCAGAAGATGAAATGTGTTTGGGCCACAAAAGAATTGGTTAAATTTACTTCGTACAAAGCCTTGTTCCTTTGCCAGTTCAATTTCCTCTAATGTCACAAACTTCCGACTCTCGGTACTTGACAAAGCAGGCCATATTAGAGTGAAGTCAGCCATTTTAACCCTCCTATTAAGCCTCTCTGAGTACTCATTTGACTTTGGACAGAAGTCTAGGTGTCCTGCTTCTGTGGTCCAGCCTTGCTCTCAAATGTCCCACTGACCAGATGTCCAAGTGTACACCACAGAACGGTGCAACATCCAGTCCATCTTTCTGCTGTTCGAGGTTTCAATGGCTCATTCTACTGCAACAGAAAGGGTTTCAGAAGCTATTAAAACGGAGGACGTACCCTACGCCACAGGCGATTTTAATGGGGCTTTGAGAGCCAGCATGTTACAATTGCTAATTGGTAGTGTGAAAGAGCTTGTTGTGTTTTGCCATGTACACTGGGCCTGCCTTTACATTGCACAACCCTTGAGGCAAGAAGATTGTTTTAGAGTAAAAAGCACAACATCGTTCTTCTGATATGACTGCGTATCCGCACGCGTTTACAAGCGGCGCATTCAAATGTTCGCATTAGCCAGAACGGCTGATGTGCGTGCTTCTGCGCAAGAGCTGTTCAGACATCAGGCACGAGAGTGTTTTGTTGAAAAGAAGGACTTTTGTCGCGTGTTTAATTGAAAAGATGCTCGAAACTGCCTAAGGTAGTCCTCTTTACTCGCAACATGAAACAGCATTTTAAAAATGTAATGCTAATCTGGACAGGACCAGAAGTTTGCATGCAAAATGAGCGAATGAATATGCATGGCCGTCATCTTATGGTTTGCGGAAAAAAAACATGGGATTCTAAAGCAACTAGACAAAGGTCTTTGTTGCAGCTTCTCTCTGATACCTTGCCAGGGTAATTTCCATCTGTCTGCTCATGCTTAACTCCCCTCTCTCTCTCCATCTATGTCTCTCTCTCTCTCTCTCTCTCTCGCACTCCTGCACCCCACTCAGTTCTGGCATTAGAACCACAGGAAACAGTGTCCGTTCCTTTACACGATGCGACAGTCTGTTCACCTACCCAGTGCTAACGCGGCGTGATGCGCTTGTTGGCTGATCAGAGAGCCGCTGAGCTGAAACTCCTGACTCGCACCTGAGACACTCACCCCTCCACCCGCATCTCTCCTCCTGTCCTGTGAACACACTCGCTCCTCCAGCCCGCAAACTCCTTCTGTCCCACTAAATAATGCACCTCTCCGACCTCACAGCCGCCTGGCTCCTGCTGAACTCAGATTCTGTTCTCTGCATTCCGGGTTCCAGAGGAAAGTGTTGTTGCTCAGACGTTGCTTTTCCATAGCTCAGGAGTTCTCAGTCGTGTGTCAACAGATGTTTCTGCTGAAATTCCTAGGGAGAAATTAAAATAGACACAAATGAGACAACTGGTGGTGACATGCAGTAAGATAGAACTATAAAATGATGAAAATGGGGATATCATAACCCAGATGATTTTTGGAAAGGAATTTAATGAGTTCACAATGAAATATCTGACTTTTAATAGTGATGTGGAATAGTAAAATATATATTTTTTAAATATAAAAGCAGCTGGGAGTTATAAAGTCGTAATTATGGGAAACAAAGTTGCAATTGTGAGATTCAAAGACACATTACGATATATAAAGTAATATTGTAAGATATTGTGAATAATAAAGTCGCAATTGTGAGAAACAAATTTGCAATTGAGAGATTTAAAGTCGCATTGCAAGATATAAAGTAATATCGTAGTTACAAGTAAAGTCATAATTGTGAGATATAATATTGCATCTAAAATTTAATCTATTTTCTTACTCCGCGGTGCAACAGGCTTCCAAACATATACGATTACCAGTGTATTTTTCTCAGGTGAACAATCTGTGAAGGTATATTTCTAAGTAAATCTCACTTGTGATTTTTAATCCCTGCTTTTCACTTCCTCTCACACTTCTGCTTTAAACTTCCTTCAAACCCGTATTACACAGTTTCCCCATTGATTTTTCAGTCGGTCTCTTTTGGTTAAGATGCTTGTCCTGATTCCAACACAGATTACACATTGACTACTTTATCTAAATCGAGCGAGGTATTCGCCGATCATCTCGGCAAATGAATATTGTCACTCAGATTTTTCAAATCCTCCGCCTGTGCTTTTTCTTTGATCAAATTTCTCAGTAAAATGAAGAAGAATCTTAGTGTGAGGGCAAGTCTACATTGTCCTAATTTCACTAAAACTAGTTTAATCATGAGACATGGAGACAATGGATTTTCCAATCATCTAAAAGAAGCACTTTTGGGATTGCTTGCAGTGATGAAATGACTTTGTTTCGGTGGTCAGAGACGCTTACAAAAATCTTCAAGTCGAGCTAAGGAGATTGCCGTGACGGCTGAACGTATGTCATTTTATTAAGTTGAAAGCATGATTTAAAAAATATGGCTGGCCTTAAGCTGTAAAGCATGTTGAAATTGTGTGAGCATTTAATAAAGACACTCAGACATATGGCAGAGTCTTACTAAGACATCTGAGGTCAAGGGGGAAAAGTACTACAAGGCTGAAACAGCAGTTAGAGCACTAATCTCTGCATAACCCAGGGAATGGCAGGCTATTGCATCTCGCATCATGAGGATTCAATCATTCACTGCATTATGGAGAACTTTCTAACAAATATAAGTGCGGTCTGCTTAAAGCTGCATGATGCCAGCTCACAGCGAACACTGATTTCTTCTTTTAATTTCATGTGAATCATGTAACGCTCTGATTGTGGACCTGATTTTATTTTAAATGCTTCTTTTCAGTAGGCCTACCTTTATTTTGGGTCACACCTAGACAAGATATGAGACGAATCTTAGCAAACAGGTCGTTTAAATCAGATATAAAAGACTTAAGGTTAAATGCATCTGGCATGGGATTTGAATATGACAGAAGAAATCTAGATACTGAGGGTACGTTTAAACAACAAATGTACTAAAAATGGAAAAGGTTTTTCTTCGCTTTTTTACACGTACAGACGACAACGTTCTTCCGCAATCTGCAAAAACAACTAAAAACACAGTATTGTGCAGCCAGGCCAGTAGTTGGCGACGTCACTTTGTAAAGAAAAACTACGCGCCTAGACTGAACACGTAATACGCATCCGCATGGCTTCACTGTTTTCAACTCACGTTGTTGTAATTGTTGTAGACTATAACAGTATCATTTTCAAAAACTTGCACTTTGAAAACCGTTTTCAAAACTTTGTGTTTTCAGGCCCCTACAACCCTGTTGTTGTGTAAATGAACAGACAAAACGCATACAAAATTTTCAGTTTTTGGTTGAAAACGGTCTTGTGTAAACTGATCAACCAGGGTTCCTTACGCAAAGGGCCGAACTAACAAATTGCTTTACATTCAGGAAGGATGAAAACTTGATATTAGGGCAAAAAAAAAAAAGCAGTTAATTTTTTTTAAATAGATGTATTATATTGATTTTTTTTTTTTTTTTACTGGATATTGGTACCACCATATTTTTCAATGCAGGTGTAAGAAGTGAGACTTCCACTTCTTTAGCCACTATAGGCAAATAACTAGAAGAATGACAAAGCGCAGTATACATGGATATATCAAATACCAATTTGCAGTATCAAGCAGCATAACAGACTTTACAGCTAAATTAAATGGATTAACTGGAAGCGGAAGACACCAAAAGCCTTGCACATTAAAGTTACAGAAGGCCTCACCCGCTCTTACCTCAAAAGTAAGGTGGATATTTAACTTTACATATCATTTGGTTGCTTTAAATCAATTTAGAGTTCTTGAAAGACTGTACTATAGTTTTCTTCAATGGCGTGCCTTGACCAGCAGGGGGAGACATGTGCTGTGTGTACTGAACCGAACACCCACACACCATAATCTATTCTCACCTCTCCCCCTTCTGCTCTCCTCTCTCATCCCCTCTTTTCTTTTAGAAATAAAGGCCTGTGGAGAGAGAAGGATACCACCCTCATAAACCGTTTGTGCCGTGCGTAAGGGAAAGGGTGGGGTGGAATGTCACATCAGATAGGTCAAGTGCTAATTTTGCTCCTATCTGTCAAAACAAGACACAGTTTAGAAGCTCCATTAAATGCCAAAGTCAGACAGAGAGCACGGGTTACTACCTGCCTTCACCTTCAACTTTTTCACCTGCCCTACCACTAATACAGATCAGCAGAAGAATGTCAATGTAATTCCTAAGAAACAGATCATTGGGGTT
The DNA here is from genome assembly GCF_029890125.1 of Rhinichthys klamathensis goyatoka. Lineage (NCBI taxonomy): Eukaryota > Metazoa > Chordata > Actinopteri > Cypriniformes > Leuciscidae > Rhinichthys > Rhinichthys klamathensis. The sequence goes on along the minus strand of NW_026607131.1, from coordinate 36,572 downwards.
GTTCCCCACCCCTCCTGTGGCATATATTTGCTTGACGGTATAAGGGTGGCAAAACTTTGACTGTTTTAGACAGACTTTGCAGTTTGGCAGTGTGTATAGTGATGGTTCTGACTGTGTGTGTACATGTACGATTATCTCTCTGTGTTTGAAGTGCTGATTCACACACACTGATCCACTCTATCGAATAAGCAAACAGTGGCGTAGGGGGCATTATCACTCCCTGCAGCAGGACACATTTTGGCATGAAGACAACAAGATGGGTTATGATGTTTCTAAATGTAAAACAAAGTCTTTAAAAATACATCTGATAACGCTGATTAAAATTTGAATTTTGGGTTGTTAGCCTGCAGAGTGACATGCTACTTACACTTCATTTAAAACTGTTTTTTTTAAATTCCTGTATAATTATACATGGCGTTTTTATGACCTCATATTAACTGAGTGGTTACATGAAGTATTAGGACTATTAAAATTCATTTGTCACACTGCAAGACAATTTAAGTGAACTACAAAAAGCCAAAAGGTGATTTTAAAATGAATGTCAGTTACCTTACCTTACCTTACCTTACCTTACCTTTTTTTTTTTTTTTTTTTTTTTTTACTTATTCATCAACTACCAATTTCTTGCTGGACATAAGCAGTAAACTGTGGAAGAGTGTTGCTAAACTGCTAAAGAAATAATATATCATTATTAATATTAATAATAACAATATATAATACAAGAAACACTCTTTAAGTCAAGAAACTCTTAAAGGCACAGTTTACTGCTCACTTTATGTTTATATACTTTTTAAAACTCTTCTATGTCACTGATAAAATAATTGTTTCTATTTTAATGTATTTTAAAATGTAATTTATTCCTTTGGTGGCAAAGCTGAATAAAAAAAAAAAATCTTGCTGACCCCGACCTTTTGAACTGCAGTGTGAACCTATATATATATACACTCACCGGCCACTTTATTAGGTACACCTGTCCAACTGCTCGTTAACACTTAATTTCTAAGCAGCCAATCACATGGCGGCAACTCAGTGCATTTAGGCATGTAGACATGGTCAAGACAATCTCCTGCAGTTCAAACCGAGCATCAGTATGGGGAAGAAAGGTGATTTGAGTGACTTTGAACGTGGCATGATTGTTGGTGCCAGAAGGGCTGGTCTGAGTATTTCAGAAACTGCTAATTTACTGGGATTTTCACGCACAACCATCTCTAGGGTTTACAGAGAATGGTCCGAAAAAGAAAAAACATCCAGTGAGCGGCAGTTCTGTGGGCGGAAATGCCTTGTTGATGCCAGAGGTCAGAGGAGAATGGCCAGACTGGTTCGAGCTGATAGAAGGGCAACAGTGACTGAAATAACCACTCGTTACAACCGAGGTATGCAGCAAAGCATTTGTGAAGCCACAACACGCACAACCTTGAGGCGGATGGGCTACAACAGCAGAAGACTCCACCGGGTACCACTCATCTCCACTACAAATAGGAAAAAGAGGCTACAATTTGCAAGAGCTCACCAAAATTGAACAGTTGAAGACTGGAAAAATGTTGCCTGGTCTGATGAGTCTCGATTTCTGTTGAGACATTCAGATGTTAGAGTCAGAATTTGGCGTAAACAGAATGAGAACATGGAACCATCATGCCTTGTTACCACTGTGCAGGCTGGTGGTGGTGGTGTAATGGTGTGGGGGATGTTTTCCTGGCACACTTTAGGCCCCTTAGTGCCAATTGGGCATCGTTTAAATGCCACGGCCTACCTGAGCATTGTTTCTGACCATGTCCATCCCTTTATGGCCACCATGTACCCATCCTCTGATGGCTACTTCCACCATGTCACAAAGCTCTAATCATTTCAAATTGGTTTCTTGAACATGACAATGAGTTCACTGTACTAAAATGGCCTCCACAGTCACCAGATCTCAACCCAATAGAGCATCTTTGGGATGTGGTGGAACGGGAGATTCGCATCATGGATGTGCAGCCGACAAATCTGCGGCAACTGTGTGATGCCATCATGTCAATATGGACCAAACTCCCTGAGGAATGCTTCCAGCACCTTGTTGAATCTATGCCACGAAGAATTGAGGCAGTTCTGAAGGCAAAAGGGGGTCCAACCCGTTACTAGCATGGGGTGCCTAATAAAGTGGCCGGTGAGTGTATATTTTACATTATATTATATATAAATTATTTATTTTCTTGTTGTAACACTTAACCAAAGTGATATACTAGAAGAGATTTAATAAACGTATACACGCAAGGAAATGTACGTCTGCTGGGAGTATGTGTAGTGTGTGTGGCCACGCACGCATGTGTGTGTGGGAGGTGGATAATGTAAATACAATATATATGTATCACTCCCTAGAGGACGCAAGCGCTTATAAAAGGAAGCTGCTTTCAGTGTCTCATTAAGAAGCAGATTTTTCATTAATTAAATCTTCATTTAATTTCCAGGTTTTTGATTTCCATTATAGGCTCTGGTTTGCATTCTGATCTCCTGCCCTTTAATCAGGGGTTATGGGGTCATTAGCCTCTATTTCATCAGGCTGACCCCTCCCCGGCCCAGCCCTATACCCTCAGGGGTGCAGTTAGCAGATTTACCCCCACCTGCCTGCCCCCCAACAGGGGCTCTTATCACCTCATCAACTATTCCTCATTTTGGACGTTCTTTGGTGTTTTTCTGAGCACAAGGAAGAAAAAAAAAAGGTTCCACCAATAGCTTCATTTGTGCTGACAGCTTTGCGAGTTCATGCCAAAACAAGCCCCCCTTTTTTATCTTGAGTCCTTAAATAACAACCAGTGACAACAACATGTTTCCATCCCAAAAAAACCAAACAACTCTTGAGTGACACGAGAGACCCCAGGACCGCCGGGTTGCTGTCTTTCTCTCGCTCTGATGTGCTCTTTTGTGTTTCCACGAGGGACGACAGTGTGACAAGTGTGTGTCTCACATCCGTGACTTGCCTTTTGTGTGAATATGTATTCAAAATGCATGTCCCTTTATGTTTGACTAACTGTCCACTTATCTGCATGTGGCGACCTGGAAGAGGGGGTTGCAAACCAGAGCAATCATGAAAAAGGTGCTATTGTGAGTGAATGCATCATTGGGACTGAATTTATGGAGGTTTATGCTTTAAACAAGTGTGTGTGTGAAGCTCACATGACTTAGACACGCTTGCATGTCTGAGTATAATGTCGGAAAGCGGATAAACGTGCGAGCAGAGATGAATTGGCCTCAAGTTTCAAAGAGAGTGTGTAATGAAGGCTGCGTGCATGAGGAAGCAGCAGAGCTGGGCATATTTGGTCACACCTGAGCCCCTGTTGAATGAGCAGTGACATCCTCCAATCACTCTCTCTCTAACAAGACATCGAGGTTACTCACGTCCACTCCCTGATCCTTTACATCAGAAGTGTCATGCCGGTTCAAACATGCACCTGCAGATTTTTGAGCCCGTTCATTTTAAATTAAGCTTCCAAAAATATAACTTGCATCTTAAAACAGCTTTACGTTGGCCACCTTTTATGCTAATAAAAAAAAAAAAAAATGGCCCACGACCCTGCAGAGAATGGATAGATCGATGGACTATATTAAAGGTATAGTCCAGCCAAAAATGGAAATTCTGTCATCATTTTCTTCTCATGTCGTTCCAAACCAATATGCATTCTTCTACTGGAAACAAAATTGGATATTTTGAAGAATGTCGGTAACTAAACAGTTTCGGTTCCCATTGACTTCCATTGTGTGGACAAACAATACAATGGAAGTCAATGGGAAACGAAACTTCAAAATATCTTCCTTGTGTTTAGCAAAAGAAAAAATGCATACAGGTTTGGAATGATACGAGGTTGTGTAAATGATGACAACATTTTTATTTTAGGGTGGACTATACCTTTAAGTAGTAAAATCCCAAATACAAACCCCCCCATGGACATGTCATGCACTCGACTGTCGCAGCTTTAATTACGTAGCGGAGGGGGAGGGGCTATCAGATTCCCATGTTGAATGACAAAATAACCCTATAAAGTTCATACACTACACGGTTGAGTACATAGTGCATAGTATATAGTGCGTCATTTGGGACACAACTATAAAGTCATAACTGAGATATATAGAGTTAAAATGTTGAGAACTGGACAGAAATGGGCATAAATACATCCAGAGACAAAAGTGAGCAATGTGAGCCTCTAAAAAATAATAAAAAATACCAATGACACTCCTGCTCCACATTGGTCTTTTTTGTCTGTGTCATATCCATGCGTTTAAGACTCTTAAAATAGGGGGCAATGTACCTTCGTACAATGCAATTGAGCAGTTCCAGGTGTGGCACTTGGGCAGACAAGAATTTGTATAAGTGTGTACATATGTGATCAATCTCATGAGAGACATGATTTGTCTCTTTGAGTGTAAAATGACCATCTCTTTTATGATGGCGGCCCCCTTGTCATGCACTGCTGAGCGTCTAATTGTCGAGTGATGTTAATCCCCAGGGAAACGTTCACAATGCCATCAATGGAAAAATTACAGTATCATTTGCTTCATTAAAATTAATATGTTCAATAGCAACACCAGTCTCATAATAATTCATTAGTTTATGACCTGTGATAAGATATGTTTTTCCCCTGCATTTTCCTCACCACACTTAAAGGGATAGTCCACCAAAAAATGAATATTTTGTCATCATTTTCTCACCTTCATGTCATTACTAAAACCTGTGGAACATTAAAGAAAATATAAGTTTCAACTGTTTTTGTACATTGAATGGTCAGTGTGGTCTAAAACACTGTGAAACCAACTAACTTTAATATTTTTTTGCATTTGTATGTGTTATATTATACACAAAACTTGTGATGTTTCATACTGTACGTTCTTTGTTTTCATCAGAAAAAAAATGCATATACCTGCCTTACTAATGCAAGCAGTTTGAGGTTATGTTCAGCAATAGCTCAAGGGTCATTTTTGGAGAAGCGTATATATCAAACCGATAATACTTCTCGGAGAAGTTTGCCCGTTCTTATTCCTCTCCACAGTCTTAAAAGAGCAAAGGGGAACTCTTTCATGCATGAAAGAAGAAGAGCAGAACAATCATCACAAAAGCCCTTCACAGACACTTCTCGAATTTCCTTCTTTCAATTACCTAGAACTTCCTTTAAAATGCAACGCCACAGTGTGTTGTCCCTGACAAAGGGAAACGACTTTCTCCATGTCCTGAGCGTAATTGCCTGGGGGTCTGAGGCGTTTTCAGAGTTCCAGTGATGTCTTACTTCAGTTTAATGGCCTCTTATCATCTTCAAAATAAAAACACACACTTCAAACCTGACAGAGACACTTTCGTGTCAGCATATAAACAACAGGTTTAAATGTGCCCCAGGCTGTATTATTTGTAGACGCTGTTATATTCGATGTTTGTTATTTTATGGTTTAACAGCATCAGCAGATGTCACTTTGGGAGAAAGACACACCCAGCAGTTTCCTGGGAAGTGACTGCACCTGTCTTCTGCTATCAGATAGAGTAAAAAATACTCACAGCTATTATAAATATTATGCGCAATGCATATATAAAACAAGTAAATCAAATTAAATCACACGCACTTTATTGAATTCTAGGAAAAGGCTATGAATAAAAGAAAAAATTTTTTGCGACAATGAGATATTTTAATGCTTGATAAGTTGATGTTATGAACAGTTCACAGAAAAATGAAAATGTATAATCCTTTACCCACGCCAATGTCATTTCAAACCTGTATAACTTACTTTCCCCTGTGGAACACACAAAAAAAGTCAATGGGGTCCAATGTTGTTGTTTTGGACCCTATTAAATTTCACTGTATTGACAAAAGTGATCCAAACATTCTTCAAAATGTCTTATTTTGTGTTCCACATAAAAAAACTAAAGTCATAGCGGTTTGGAATGACATGAGGGTAAATAAATGATGACTGGATTAGCTTTTTCAATAAACTATCCCTTTAAATATATAATTAAAATAGCAAGTTAAGGACAAGATACCCTTGAATGTTGCATGGTATGGTACGCCATGCAGGTCGTTACTTTCTCTTTGGGTTAAACAGTGCAATGGCTGGATGGGTCTTTAGTAACCTTGGCTGGAAGAGAGCTGTTAGTCCCTCCCTAAGGTAAAGGGGATTTAGACCCAACATCCAGAGCTCTGCGCTGGCCTTCTCCCTGCCAGGAGCTCTAACTCACTCACTCCAGGCCATTGTGTTCTCAGCACATTCCCCTGGAAAAAAGGAAAAACAATGATGGACAAAAAAGCCCACACCGAGGGCCATCTGCTCTCCCCGGAAGCCGTGAAGCTGACCTCCTTGTCACTCTCACTGTCCGTCCCATCTCCCTAAACGGTTCTGCGAGATGGGAGAACCCACCGGCACCGGGCCAGGGGAGGCATGTCCTCTCACCTTGAGAGAGTCGGACGAGACCTGACAGACTCCAGGACTCAATTTCACCTCTGCGAAATAAAATGCAGGATGAAGAGGTGAGGAAAAGAGAGACCGAGAAAAACAGAGAGAGACACAAAAGAGGGTGGCGGTGTGGAGTGAGTGGAGCGAGGGGGCAGGGTAGTGGGAAAAAAGCCTTGTGTTGCTTTGCTTTGTAATAGGAAGGCTACTTCTGTTTTGCCACATTAGAGCAGTTATTTTATAACAAAGAAGAAAGAGGAACTTATTAAGAATTCTTTAGAGACACCGTTTCTTTTCTTTTCACCAGTCAGTGTGGGAATTAATTTGCAGTACAATAGGTCACGCAGATGGTGGCAACAAATCTATCACCATTATGATTGACACTTAAAGAATTCTAAATTTGAACAAATTAAATATCTTGAATATACTGTAGATAATTAACCCTAATGTTCTGTTGAGCGTTATTTATGCTGCATGTATAACAAAAATATTTAAAAATGTTTCTCTGTCTAATTCAAAGCCCAATTATTCATGGTAGTTTTATACCTGGGGTGTAAATGTGATGAGAGCTACTAAAAGGTATTTTAAAACAGAACATGGGTACAAAACAAAACAACAAACAAATTAAAAGAAAAACACACAAAGCTACAAACAAAAACAAAACAACAAACAAATCAAAAGAAAAACACAAAGCTATACAAACAAAAACCAAACCAAACTAAAACAAAACAACAAACAAATTAAAAGGAAAACACACAAAGCTACAAACAAAAACAAAACAACAAACAAATCAAAAGAAAAACACATAAAGCTATACAAACAAAAACCAAAACAAACTAAATCAAAACAAAACCACAAACAAATAAAAAACACACACACAAAGCTATACAAAACAACAACCAAACCAAACTATAACAAAACAAAAACATAACCAAACGAAACTAAAACAAAATGAAACGAAACTAAACTAACACGTTGTTTTTGCTCTTGCTTCTGAACTCTCAGAAAGTCCAGAAAAATGTCTTGCTTAATGAGCCCAGGTACAGGTATAGCGGCAGAGAAAGATAAAGAGATAAAGATCATGTATGAGCTGAATTCCCATCAAACTGCTTTGTCTGTGTTTATTTGAAAGGAAAAACCAGGCTACAACAACACACTTTGTCATTACAGTGTTTCCTCTTGCCTCATGGAACGATATGAAGCGCTCTAGCAAACACATCTGTTCTCTCACAGAGCAGATAACAGCACTACAGATCTTGTTTTCAGGTGCTGGAAGAACATTGGAGGGTGGGGAAACTGTATTTCATGAGAGCCAGTTGTAATACTGTTCATATTGGTCTTCAATGTATCTGAGAGCAGTTTATTTCAGTTTATTTTCAGTTCCTCATGTTTCCCATAGTTCCAGTCAATATTATTATAACACTTTTTTTCTCCTTTTCTTTCCGATGTTTTCATTATTATTATTATTTTAAATATGTTATGCTGTTTTACATCTGATCATTTGAACTGGAGAAAAATTATTTTAAAACAAAATCTAAATCACAAGGGAATTTAATCATATTGCAATCTATGATTCAATTATGCAAAACTCAAAATAATGTATGTATTATTTGGAGTGTCAAAATTTCCAATTTTGACACTATAAATGCATTGGATATTAAATTAATCCTTGTTTATCTAAAGGAGAACCATCTTCCTTCCCAAAAGTAACATTATTATTATTATTACTAATGAACTGCCTTGACAAGATGTACCAATACTTATTGAAAACTGAGGTATTACATGAATATCATCCAAAAATGAATTATTCCAATTATGCATTACACACTTGTGCACGTGTTAAAAAGCTTCACCAATATTTGTTTTTTCAATATCCACCGTCATCCATCTTACTCTTAACTTCGATGGCCATTTATCCAATTATTGTGTCCATAATGGCTTTTCATCAGCTCATCTCTCCTTCCCAGCGTTGTGCCTTAGCCATTTACCTTTCCTGGAAATGTCAGGTTGTGTCAGAGTTGTTGGCAAATGTTGCTGCAATTATCTTGACTACTCGGATTCCTTAGGGAGGGGAGCTGATTGCTGCTAATTTACCCTTGTGAGTGCAGTAGGCCTTACCGTAGACCGGTAAGGAGGAGATGGGACGGAAAAGAGCGAAGGATAATCCTTTTAATCTCAGCTCTAAAAGAATGCCAGTTTTATTTAGTAACAATTATTTCATTTAAACCCTACAGATTGTGTTTACCCCGACAACAAAGCTTCTAAAAGTCCATTTCCGTCCAACTGAAAAGAATATAAACAAATAAAAACACTTGAGTTTCTTCAGAAACCTTCAGAGAAACTTCACTGAAAGCTCGCCATCGACTGGCCCCCCTTAGCGCTGTCTTTACTTGGCCTTCTGCATTTAACGCTTGGACGCAATCTAACGATTTAGATTGAAGTTTGGGCACCATTTCGCCGTCTGAACGCTTCTCAGAGAAGGCGGACGTACTGTAGCGGAGGTAAGGTGTGTGAAACAATACCTCTTTCCAAGTTGCTCCCTTCCACTTAGCTACTGCTTGAAGGCAGCACCAGGTGTCTCTGCTTCCCACTGGCACTCCTTCTCTTGAACCGAACCAAAAGAGGGGGGGGAAAAAAATGAAGGAAAAACCCGACAGCCACTCAACCTTCACAACCCCCTCCTTCAGAACCACCCCCCAACCCCAGGCAAAATGTATCCATCTGATTCTCGCCGCTTCTTCCTTCACATGAGGAAGAAGTGCCAAGTGCAGCTAATGTGCTGCTGGAAGCGTGGCGCGTTTGTGACACTCCTCAGCGCAAACGTACAGCTGGCATGAGCACAGACAGGTGGCCTGGCAAGAAGCTCTTTCCAAAGGAGCCGGCACGGCCTAAAAAAAAAAAAAAAACTCGCTTCTGTCTGCCGTTCCCTCTCTTTCTTTCTTGTGCTGCTAGTTTTGTTATAAAGTGGAGCTGCGTTTCAGAGGGAGTTGTGATTGGTGAGCATATGTGTTACATATGTTCAAAAATGGTGGAAGGATTGAAAAACAATAATGAGTCAACTGAGACATGCTAATTAGTTAATTGGGCACTGTGAGTGCTTTTCTCATGACATACAGCACATTTAACTCGTGTCTTAATGATTATTTGACGTCAACAATGTAAAAAAAGTGATGCAATAGTTCATAAGCATCTTCTTTAAAGGAATATTCTCAGTACAAGTTTGGCACAATCAACAGCATTTATGGAATAATGATGATTTTTTTATTAATTTATTTGAATATAAATTTAATGTAATGCCCTTCATTTTCATAAAAAAAGGAGCAGCAAAATATGAGGTTACAGAAAGGTACTTAATGTAAGTGAATGGGGCCAATATTTGGAGGATTTAATAGCAGAAATGTGAAGTTTATATTCAATTAAAGCACTTACATTAATTCTTCCGTTACAATTTATGTATTATTTGAGCTGTAAAGCTGTAAACAAAGCATCATTTTTACAGTTGCTTTATGGTTTTAGGCATTATGCACATCATGGCAATGATGTTGTAAAATTTTATTTAACTTTACGTTTACATTTACTTTTGAAACAGTGAGTATTTTAACCTTTGCGGATTGGCCCCATTCACTTCCATTGTAAGTGACTCACTGTAAACCAGATTTTTGATTTGTTACAGAAAAGCTACATTTTTTTGTGGTAATCAACATTAAGCCACAAGTGCTTAACTTGTACTGAACCCACAATATTCATTTATGCAAATATTTAGCTGTATTACTTGATAATTCTAGCTTGTTATAATGATTTTGGTTTAAATAATCTATTAAAGAAAAAGAAAAAAAACCCCTTCTGTCAGGGATTAATTTAGCCCAAACATTTTTATCTTTAACAAAAAACGACTAATGGGAGAGAAAATACAGTTGCCATTGGATGTGGGGAGACTGTATTTATGAAGACAGACAAAGGATTCACATCTTGGCTTTCTGCTTTGCTTTGGCACTTTCCAGTGGTGCCAAAATGGGCAGTGCCAGCACTTTGTGCCCGCTCTGCCTTCTCCTCCATCTGCTGGGGCAAGAGGCCTGAGAGGGTCAGTGCCCGCTACTCTGTTCTTCTCTTGTCTCAGCCTGGAGCTACAGTGGACACACTTAATGCAGCCTGCAAAAGGCTAACGCTCATGTTCCATATGTTCTTCATTTATCTCCAAACCAATCCCCAAGTAGTTACACATGTAAAATGGCGTTTATAGCAATAAAATGTTCATGTTTGATTTGCTGTAATCGCTTCAAGGAGCTTCCATCTCCCCCCAGACACAGACAGTTGAACAAACATTTACAGAGTCGTGTTTCCATCTCCTTAAGATGAGCCTAAAATAGCCTAAAGCAAACTTAACTACCTCTGGGAATCATTCAATACCCGCCGCACAGCGGGTGTAACAGCCTAGAAAATCACTTAGGAGATTTCCCCACTCCTCAGCACTGATTTTGTCGGGTTTTCTCTCTCCCTTCATTCCACTGCGAGGGTCTTTGTTTTAAGCTCTAGTCCTTGATTCTACTCATATATCGGTAATAGCCCCCAAAAATTGTTGAACAATTCAAAATGAAACAGAATGACAAATTCTGAAAGCTTCTTACAATCATTGAAGAGAGATCTCATTTTAAAGGCATAGTTCAACCAAAAATTTACTCATCATCATGGTGTTTCATATCCATTTGAATTATGGCGAGTACAAAATAATAAAAATGTTGAATAATCTACTGGTCGCTCTTTTCCATACAATAAAATTGTAATCGGGGGCTGGAACTTTTACGTTAAAAAAGGGCACAAATAAAACATACATACATACATATATATCATAATAAAGACAATAAAGACTTTTGAAGCTATGAGACATAATTTTTCACTAATAATGAGTAAGTCTAACTCGAGAATCTGACCCGTCTGATTTATATATAAGAAAGTCCTACGAGTTTAGAATAAACAATGACTTTTACAGTAAGAAATAAAAGGAAGTGAGAAATGTTTTGATGAGAGTGTCCTTTCCTGGAGCATAAGTCATATTGTTATTTAACATGTTCTCTTAGAGAATGTGGCTGTGATGTAGCAGCAGTGTTTCTTACACAGAACAAGAGGGCTCAGAGGTGCCATGGGCTACAAGAGTAACGAGCAGGGCAGATTAGAGTCTTTCTCCAGCTCCGCTCCAGGCTGCCCAGTCAACTGTCACTACGCTAACACGACCTGTCGCTGCTCTCAGCGCCTCTGCACACTTCCTTTCCTGTCAGACACTGTTTAATACAAACAATTAGCATTGGGAGCTAACGGCTAGGAGTAATTTCCCAGCCAGTGCCTGGAGTCACTGCACTACTTGTCAGAGGATCTCACCACACGAGCTAGTGCTACTCCTGGCTGAGCATGATATGTCTGTTGAGTTGTAATTGTTACCACACAAAAGCATTTGAGCACATACAAAAGATTGTCTTTGTTAAATTAAGATGGAAACAAAAGAGTATGAGTATAATCCTGCATGCACATTATGATTGAGTGTATGCTGGTTTTTGATATTTGTACTATGAGTTTGAATAGAAAAAAAATATTTTTTCAAAGACAACATGTGGTCTAATTTTAAATGTGCCGTCTTCATGTAGCCTATATTTATCCACTAAGCACAGCCTTGAAAAGCTGCTCTCTCAAATTAATTTTTGAGAAGTTGAATTCCTCAAAAACGGCAAGAATGAAGACAAAACAATTGAAACCTGGCAGAGAAAATTCCAAGCATGCTTCTCAAAGCAGTCAAAATTATGAACGGCCTCTTGGTAATTAAAATCTTGCGTCCCCCAAGGAGCAGGCATTTAACTAATGAAAGCTGTGTTCAAATGAAAGTTGGACTCTCTCATTAACAAGCATTAGAATGCTCTCAAAAGAGTCGTGTGTAGGGTGAAAGCATGTCATCAAAACAGTCTTTGCTTGAAAGACTCTGGAAAAATATTGTAATAAAGCCAAGATCCTTGCCTAAACAAGTTTCAAGGCCAGTAAAACACAATTATAATGATTGCTTGGAGGGGGGATTCATCTTAATACATAAAATCTTAATTAAAAGGCTTCTCTCTCTCTCTCTCTCTCTCTCTCTCTCTCTCTCTCTCTCTCTCTCTCTCTCTCTCTCTCTCTCTCTCTCTCTCTCTCTCTCTCTCTCTCTCTCTCTCTCTCTCTCTCTCTCTCTCTCTCTCTCTCTCTCTCTCTCTCTGTGTGCTCGTTTCTGTAGGAGGGGTAAAACAAAAGTTATTTTTTCTTCTCCCCCTCCCAAATATTTTAAACTTCACTGCAGGGTGTCATGCTGATATCCATTTGAAAGACTGACATTTTGTGTGTGTGTGGAAAATGCCTTTGAATGTAGCCCAGAGTGACACTTATTTTCATACGCACTTAAGCAGGCAACTCCATGGGGCAATGTCTGCCCAGTTGCCCAACTGATTTGTGAATGTGACTACAAGGTGAATGGGAAGAAAACAAGACATTTGTTTAGGGATAGTTTGTTTGATGTCACCATTTACTTCTTTATGAAATGACATATATTAAATCCTATTTATATTACAGTCTATTACATACATGCAAACCATTTCAAACTCACCTGTCTTTTAATTACTTCAATATTATTAATATCTAATTATTTCATATTGGCTAGTATTGTATTGCATTTAATTTTAAAATTATAGTGCAAGTTATTCATTATTCAAATTATGTATAAAAGGAAATATTGCAAATAAAGTCTCAGCTAAAAACTTTTGTTTGACATGATACACACAGCATACAGTAGCATCCTATTGATCCTGGAGTGCAGATAAAACACTGATATATGATTAATATTTTAATAATATATCTTTTTTAAATAAGTAATATTATTTTGATAAATGAATATATTAATTATTAACAACATATAATTTTATTAAGCAAAATCTTAAAATGTCAGATCCAGAATTCTCTCTTGCCACCTCAAAATAAATAACGTTATCAATCAGATTTTTTTTCTTTGACAGTTATAAGCAAAACATAATATATTGTGAATCCCTATACAGTACAAATGATTATAATCTAATTACAGATAGTACCACTGGTAAGTGCCTTTCTGCGAGTTTTCTAACTTGTCGATTGCTTATGGGGTTTAAACAAGGCTAGCTTAGGTGTTCAGCATTCAGTGTTGTGACGTGTTTTTGTTGGTGGTTTTGTGTCTGTTTGTGTTTTTGATGTGTCAATCGCAACTGTAACATAATGAACTGTGACGAGATATTTCCTATAGTGTGTCCTATTCATTTTGAATCTATGTGTTTTAAATGTAATGATGAACAGTTTGGCGTCATAGCGGCAAATGCAGTTCCACACGAGAAACTGTTCAGGAAGCTAGAAATTATCTAGCCCTAATTGAAATGCATTTTAGACAAAATATTGCCATATACTTTGTCAATATTTGGTTCGCCAAAAGAAGTCAAATCGGAGTCAACTGTGTCTGTGCATCAACACAACTGGCTTTCAAAATGAAACTGAAAGTTGAATGAATGATTCAATAACTCACTCATGGGTTGCTTGCTTCTCAAGTGAAAGGCTGCATACTAGTGAGGCGGTGTCCTCCTTTCTGGTCCAGCTACTTCTACGGAGCCTTGTGGGCTTGAGTCCTCCAAACACTAGAATGAGATGCATGTCACACATGTTCATGACACGAAAATACAATTAAAACGTAGGCTAATTTTGGAAAAATACCTTTAGCTTTATAGTAAATGGCTTTCTATTAATGCAATACAGTGAATGACCACCGTCTGTCTCACATAAGCAGTATAGTGTCAAGTGATAAATTTAATCCAAAACAAAAATAACATGTATTATTAACATGTATAACATGTAAAAATAACGTTATAGATTTTGTGATATTTTTTTAACTGTTTTTAACCCCCTGTCCCTGCTACTGTAGCACTTTGAGATTTCGTTGAAATGTAAAGTGCACTATGAATAAAATGTATTATTATTATTATGCCATCATCGTTGAAACCATTATTTTTGTCTTATATTTCCTAATGATCTCAGACAAGCTCAGTGACGAGTCATATTCCCTCATTTCTTTTTTTCGTGAATTGTAATGTGTGCAAAGGATTGTGGGCGTTTTGAAGAATGTGAAGGACACATGTAACAGTGGCCGTTTTTCAATATAAATTCTTGTCTGTACTTGTGTTCTTGTGGACTTGTGAAACGTCATCAGTCGCTGCCCAAGACTTGTTCCAATAGAGAGCCTAAGTCCCTCCCCTTCCGGTCGACCACCATGGGACCTTATTTCGGAAAAATATTGCATGGTAGTCAATGGCGAGAGACAACAAATATTTTGATCTCGTTTGAATTGTGCCCTGAATTACACATATGATGTTTGTCAATTTAAAAGATACATTTTAAAGTCAAGAAAGTCGCAGTTTGATGTAAAACTGTTGAGGTATAAGACTTTGAAAATACGTAATTACAAAGACTACAAACCCCAAAGGCGCACATTTTCTCTCAATGAATGAAGCTAACTTTACTGAAGATTTACTGAGACTGTTTGACCGTTATAATCGTAACGTTACGCCGTCATGCCTGAGTGTTTTGTACCAGACTGCACACATACGAGCAACGGATCTTGCTCGTTGTTTCGCTTCCCGGGAGATGTAGTTCATTGAGCGATTTCCACATAAAACTAAATGTTACTCTTCTGTTTTATGACAAACTGCGACTTTCTTGACTTTCATAATTATCTTTTAAATTGACAAACATCATATGTGTAATTCAGGGCACAGTTCAGACGGAATAAAAAGATAAGTTGTCTCTCGCCATTGACTACCATACATATTTTTTCCGAAATAAGGTCCCATGAGCCGGAAGTGGAGGGGAGGGACTTAGGCTCTCTATTCAAAGTTCACATCTGGCCAAGTACGGTTCAAATCCCCAGACGTGTTCTTGATCCGCCCCTTTTATCGAGGATCCATCGAGAGGTGACTTGTGGGGACTTGAGACAGTCAGGTATCCCAGAAAACATCTCGCAACAATTAGCAAGCAATAGCGGAGGAGAAAACCCACATAATTAAAAAAATTATATTGTTATTGTGTCACGAAATGTAGTTTTAAGAGTTTTTCAGACGACAATGTAGTTGTTTAAAGCTCAAATCTGTGGTTTATAAAGATAGCAGCGCCTATTTGAAAATTTGATCTGACGTTTTCGGAGTTGTGCGATCAGCGCTCATTAACCCTGCCTGGAACAGCCTTACCTTGGCTAGTCCTTCTGAAGTTTGACGCTGGCAAAAATATGTAAAAATGTAAAAAATATGAAATATAATTCGTCTTGTGTTGTGTATCTAACTGGCGATCTTTGGTCTCATGAATCTATAATTTATTCCCTGGCAAATCGTTTTGGCTGAGGGCAAAGTGAAGTTTCATAACTTTATATGTTTAGGCTATTTAACTTTTACTGTTGTAGCCTACAAGAACGCTGACTTTGTACATTTGACTGAATTGTTTGCTTTATTTCTTATTGTATAGCTTCTTATACCTTTTTATACTTTTATTATGGCTCTTATTGATCATTAAAACGGACATTTGACAAAAAGACAGGGTTGTGTTTTGTTATATTTAATTTTATTACAGTGAAGATAATCTGAGTGCATATTGCCTGAACCACATATTAATGTTTAATATTTTTTGAAAAGAGGCAGGGTTGTTTTATTTCGTTTTGTTATAAATGCAGTGAAGATAATCAATGTTATCTTATGTTTTTTTTATCAATTATGTACATTAGGTTTTGTTACATCAATTAATTTTTAATTGTTGTTAAATTAATTTTTAATGTTATTTTAGTGTTGTGTGTTACCATTGTTGTTTTGTAGTTGTGCGCATGACACACCTGAGCACCTTCCATATGTTAGTATTTACCTCAGCTTGTGGAAAAGCTATGTTGAACTTTGATTCATCATGTGGTTTTCTCACTATTATCAGTGTTATTATTATGGTTGTTGTCATAATATGTTAAATGTGCAATACAGATTTCAGTAGCAGTGTGGCTAATTCAGCAGAAAACTATTTAAAACGTGCATGCACAATCAGCATTTTTACAATAACCTATAATTTTATAATATAGGCCTACATTTTTTGTATGTGTGTCATACATAGTTTTAGTATATTTAAACGTAGGAGCCATATTAAGAGTCAGTTGTCTCTTAGGTTCAAGCAGTCTTCTCTCTGATCAAGGAAATTGTTCATCAGATCTATATTTCTTAAACCTGTATGGGTGCTGTTGTGTTTTGACAGGTTTGTTGAACCAGCTGTAGGGATGATGTTTCAGTGTGTCAGCTTTAATTAAGTTGATGCCTGTGACCTTAGGGAGAGGCTGAGGGACAACAATGGCCTTCCAGCCTTGAGTAAATACCCAATGACTGTCTTACTGTCATGTCACCCAACACATGAGAAAACAAACTCTCCTGTTCTTTATGAGTAGTGTTGACATCTGCTTGGTATCATATCAGATGTGTTGAGTGTAAACCGATCAGATTACAGGGCACATTAAGATTGTGTTTTAAGTTTTAAAGTCTGTCTTGTAGAGTAAAAGTTTAGGACTGACAATATCAGTGCATTAGGTCAGTCTAGCAGACATATTTGGTCTTTGATAAGTAAGTTCACGTGTTACGATTAACACTGCTTTTTGGTTCTGGTTTTGGTGAGTCTAATTTTTGGCCTGGAACATGGCCACTAGGGTGCTCTGTCCATTCAACAAGAGCACTTGAATAGTATCATCTCCTCTTGGTTCACTGTGGTCGAGCAGAACACTTGGCTTGGGCAGTTGTTGTTGCCACAAGCAAGCCAATCTTCAACACATATTCTCTCGAGTGCCCCTAATGGTTGACTTCATCAGCCCAGTGACATGAGCGTCAGTAATAGGTTATTTATGGTGACCCCCCCCTGAGTGTGTTTTTGGATGTTTGCTTCTTTTTTATTAATTTAGTCCCGCTTACATTTACACAGAAAGATCATTTGAGTGCACCCTGACGGAATTTAGACATTTGCAGTGGCTCATTTGCGACTGCCATAGCCTATAAAACAGAAAGGCAAACCAATGAACAAACAACTAAATATTAAAACAAATAAACAAGGCAAAAACATGGTTATGGTGGAGCTTGTCAGCCCAGTTTAATATAACATTTTAAATGTAAATATTATTAATAATTAAATATTTTGATTAAAATTAAATGAATATATAAATATAAGTTAGTTTGTATCTAGGCTAGGCTATACTTTATAATAACATTAGATTTTTTCAGTAATGCTTTTTTTAATTTATATAATTATTAAATAAAGGTGAAGTGGTTTTTTAATACTTTATACTAATGAATATTCAAACAGGTTTTCTAAACAATTCCTTTGTCTGCCATTGGTTGGGCAAACTGATTGCCCCACCACAAATTCACATCATCGGTGGTTGAACGATTTTGAATTTACTTAATTATTTACTTGAATGGATGTAAACCCTTATTTTCTAGTGTACCTGTATCTCCAATAAGACAAAAAAAACTTCCTGAGAATGTGGCTTGATGGAAGATTTGGCTTTCTGAGCTGTTAAGCAGCCTTACTTGACGAAAAATCGTTTAGTCTTTTTGGAAACCTATTAACTGACAACATTTGCGGCCCAAATGGAAACCACACATGTTCACTGTTTCTGAACTCATAGCTTTGATAATCAATAATACACTTGTCAGATACTCTTTAACAATCTGAAGCTCAATGCCCATTTGGAAAAATCAGATTTTATACCTTCACTGGTCGAATCAGCTCATGATTTAAGACGTCACCCACCAAAGTGAAATTCCTCATTCCACTTTAGGCACTCTTTTAGAAAACTGGATTCATCCCAGAGGTCGCATATCTCCAGCCCATCCTATTTTATATATCTTAATGGTCTCTTGAATAGCTTTGAGTTCTGGAGGCAAAATGAGATTTGGACAGTAATGTCAGATTTTAAGATACCTTCAGAAAAGTAAAAAGAGCGGGAAAAGGGTCATATATCTCTTGAGGGGTTTGGGGTCGACACATAAGTGTATCGACGACATACACAAAAAAATCCTTATTTAGACACATTTGTGCAACATTGAAAAAATATGATCATAAAATCTTATAAAGCACACCAATTTCTTTATTTCAGGTGCTATCAGAAAACAGGTGAGATGGTTGAGGTTTTAAAATAACTTGGTGTATTCTTATGTGTCGTCTGAACACGAGCAGTGCGCGTTGGGTGAAGATCACACTTGCGCACCCACGCACACATATTGAAGCCGGACCGGCTCTCACAAAACACCTGCACTAAAGGAGCACCTGTCGAGGGGAGGGGAGGGGAGGGGAGAGAAGGGGGTCGGGGCCGTACCTCGCCTTGTCTCCACGTATTGTCCTGCAGCGGAGCACGAGAGGGGGAAATAAGAGCGAAGAGGGGCCACCTGTCTCCCTTCATCGCTCCCACTCCTTCATCTTCCCTCGGAGCGATTACACCAGGTCTCCGACACTAATCTAATTATACTGCTAAAAAGAAAGAGAGACACCGAAGAGGAGCCTTAGTGTGTTCTAATTAAGGCATTGCCAGAGGTTGGAGACAATGCGAGCCATGTTTTTTTTTTCACATGCGATTGCGAGAGAGTCATAAAGAGTTTTGCTCTCACTTAAGGCAAGGCTATTGTGATATGTAGGACATCCGAGGGGCGGAGGGAAAGTATAACTATCAGCAATCTGATGTAAAGGTCATGCAATGAGAGAAAGAGAGTGAGAAAGAGAGAAATGGATGGAGGGAAAGAGTGCACTAGGGCTATATGAATCATAAGTTTTGTCAAAGAGGTAGTGGCAGGGACCGGTCCATACGAGCAAGGTCGCAGTTCAGCGTCGCGCCTCAGGACCTGCTGCTCTTAAGCAGCCGCAGCTGCATTGTTCTCGCTCCGCCAGTGGAGACTCGCTGTGTCCATCCGATTAGCCACTCCGTGACCGTCCTTCACTACAGTATCACATACTGTTTACTGCGAGGGAGACCTTTAGTGAGGAGACAGATTGTTCACTTTGAAAGAGTCCTCTAGCCGGCCTGAAGCGCCGTTTGTGCATGAGAGTCCTCCAGTCCTTCAGGAAACTCCCACACACGCTACTCTCCACCATTATGCAGCGACAAGAGGCTTTAGCCAAACAATATAACATGCCGTTATTTTGCCGGCCATTGTTCTGTAGCTGTAATTGATGAAGTGATGGAACAAATGCGTTTTCATCTTTGTCTTAAAATGTTAAGCTTTTGTAGCATGACGTGAAAGGCTTTTTTTGGAAAATATTAAGGTAGGCCTACTCTTTATGTTTTAACGGACTTTGTTAAATGCACACTGTGGTTTAATAGAGGGCTAGGTCTAAAAAAATAGTTGATCTATGTGCTGTATAGGTCTGTTGCATCACATCTCACTGTTTTTTTCTGCATCTCACGCCTGGAGCTCAGTTTTTTAAGAAGCAATGTCAAGTGGCTCAATTTCAAATTGACATTTTTTAAATTTCAGCACTGACTTGGTACTGAAATCGGTACTTTTGACAACACTAATTGTTACACGTCAACTTTTGCCATCCGAGTGATTCCACATGAGGTCATGGCTGTGATGTGACCTGCAGACCTGCTCCAATAGGCCTGAGTAAGATCATTCAAAGAATGTAGAGCATGATGAATCGAAGACCGTTTATGCTTTTCAGAATTAATT
Source organism: Rhinichthys klamathensis goyatoka (assembly GCF_029890125.1). Lineage (NCBI taxonomy): Eukaryota > Metazoa > Chordata > Actinopteri > Cypriniformes > Leuciscidae > Rhinichthys > Rhinichthys klamathensis. Next base: position 16,416 of record NW_026607131.1, on the reverse strand, counting down.
TGTGACCTCCATCATTGATTGAATTGGAGCCCCACTGCTTTACAAATGGCTGAAGATAAGAATCATTGAGAGTGTTTACATGTGCACCAATAATGTGATTATTTTCAATAATCACAAGGACTTAAACGCAGTAAGATGTTTACATGACAAGAGCATACCTCTTTACTTCCGTTTACATGCAGCTTTCATTATTCTAATTATTCACTGGTTATTATATAATGGGGTATTACATGCACAGCACATGTTGAACTCACATACAATAGGTTTCAATCTACTTGCGTCAAGTGCAAAACACATTTCTATGGATGTATTGGATCTTAATTTCTATGGATGTATTGGATCTTAATTTCTATGTTTTCGGCCATCAATGTACTGCATTGTATTCCTGCTGCGCAACATTGTCAACATGTACTCAGCACCCAAAAAATGTGACGCCTTCTTTACTGCTATGTTTATGAATCTGTGCAAGACGACGTTATCGGTGTAGCCATTACAAGCACTTGCACACTTTGGTCAGAGTGATAGATGAGATTAGAGTGTTTACATGCCTGTTTATTGCGATTTAAAATAAGCATACACCACATATTTTACTGTTATTATGGTTACTACGATTATGAGCTTGATCAAAGTTTTGTGTTTACATGAGGTAAGGTTTAATCGCAATATTGCCTAAATCTCATTATCGCGTTATGAGGGTGCATGTTAACGTAGTCACTGTTGTTCTTATGAACTTTTCTTCAGATATTCTGCCACTTTTCTGTCTAAAGTTGTATTTACTGCCTGACAGGACTCACTGCCACTTGTTGCTGATTCAAGCCTTTCCATGTTGGTTTCTGTTTTTAGCTGCTTCTCACAGTTGAAGACTATATCCTGGAAATGGAAGACATACTAAATGCTGCGCAAGTACTTCACTGGATTTCTTCCTGTCCCTTAAAGATGTGACCATCAGATTCAAACACCTTGCTGGGTCTTCACTGGGTCAACCATTTTCAAACTCCATTATTTTTAACATTTCTTTATGACGGTTAAAAAAAATCAGGTTTGAGTCTGTTCCTACAGTGGTTCCCAACCCTGGTTCTGGAGTATCTATAACTCTGCACATTTTATATGTTGCCCTTATCAAACACACCTAACTCAACTCATCAGCTCGTTAGTAGAGACTTCAAGACCTGAAATGGTTGTCAGATTAGAGAGACATCCAAAATGTGTACTGTTAGAGGTACTCCAGCAGGACCAGGGTTGCGAACCTTTGTACTACTTTACCTAATTTCGACATGTATACTTAACACATAAATGCCAGACAAGCTGGTAAACAAGCCCGTACAGTGTCTGATTTGTCTCTACACATCGTCCCTTCCCACTATACCCACCCACTATACCTGAGATCCAGTTTCCATTGGTTGAGCTTTCAAATGTCGTTGGAAAACATTGCGTCGTGATTGTGAAGCGATCAGATCCCTGAAGTTCTATAGCTTTAGCCAAGCAGCATGTCATGTCACTCCGTGATTACGCGTTACCTTATGTTGTGTTTGGGCTCGTTCGAGACCACCTGCTCTAAACAAACATATTGCGATCTACTATGGTTTAGTAGCCTAATGTTTCTCAAAGTTACAAACCAAAATGTGGCGCAAAAGCATAGGGTATACTGTTTACATGTGCGTCGGCAGCGCTTTTTCATACAAATACTTAGTATAGTTTGGTCTCTAACTGAAACAAATATGCTTGTTGTATGCTAGTTGAGACCTTTCTATTTTTTCCACTTAAACAGAGTCTGTTGAACTTGACATGCTTGTAAAAAATGTCTGGTTTTGTCTCCATATTAAGCGATGACCTTGAGCTAATTGTTTCTGACTATTATTATCGTATACAAATAAATGTACATATACTATGTATAACTAAATGTATCATGCACATTGATATTCGACCTTTATGTTGGGAAAAAATGGTCATTGATGAAAGTTAGCTAATTATTTTAACTCTGGCGGTCATCAAGGTGAATCTTGACTCAGTGTTCCAAGCCAGCATCAAAATATGTCATGCTTTTAATATCAAAGTTGCACTTAATGTTTGTGAGTTATAAAGCAGCATGATCTATCTTCTTCCATGTGCTGCAATAAATGCTTCCCTTAAAAAAAGCTTGTGCTTGTTCCACGATTGTCCAAACCGGCTCACGGACGCAGCCAAGATATCAGCAGTCAGGAATCATTTTTTCTCCAACCCCTCCAAACCTCCCTCAGTGTCACATGCTGGGTTTGACTTTGAGGCACAGTCCTTCGTTCCAGCGCCATTATATCACATCTTCTTCTGTTGCCCAAGCCTGAGGTGCCTCGGGCGTCTAATGCCTTTTAAGAGCCATCACTGAAAAATGCAGGATCCATCAGTGTCCTTTGAGGCTGGCTGTTTTGGCATGGAGGCAGCATGGTAACAGCTTGCTGGAGTAAGGTGACATTTCTGGGTATGCAAAGTAATAGGAAGGGAGGGAGGGGAGGTGGGGGCGCCAGAGAGGGAATCCTTGCGGGAGAGGGGGTTGCTCCTCAAAGCCCTGCACCTTTTGACTTTGCTTGGAGTAAAACAGATGCTAACAGCCTTAGTTATGGTGTAGATACCACAGCGCACTCCAAAACAGGCCTAATGAAAGGAGGGGCAGGGGGTGCAGGCGGAGAGAGAGACTAAAAGGTGTTCTGGAGGTGCGCCGTCCTTTCTGAGGCTGTCAGGGCGGGTTATTTTTAATGGAGGCTGATGGGGGTAGGGGGGGGGCACGTTAATGAGTGATGTGTGGACAGCTCTTGTTTGTGCCGTGGCGGAGAGGGGGACCGCAGAGGCTAGCGTTCGTTTGTCAGGGAAAGATTCGGGGGAAATGGTCTGTGTGGACGCAGCTCAAGGTGAGACGAGAATAGTTAGAAAGGGGGTGGGATTTTAACATCTTGCTGCTTGTTTTTCCTTTTCAAAGTCACTTTTTTTTCTTGGCCTGAGCATAAAGGAAAAGAAAAACATGACAATATTCATCTTTCTACAAAGATTCAGGGGTGGATTTAAACCTTTGTGCGCCGCACTGGCTACAAAAAACAAACAAACCAAAAAAAACACCATTTATTCTACTTCTAACAGCTCACTCTTTACAAATATTTATAAAGATTCCATGGAGTCTGTACATGGTTGCGGTTGTGTGCTCATTCTTTCAGGATAATTTATTTACTCACTCCTTGCATTTTTCTGATGCTTGACAGGATCTCGTACATGGGTTACATATTATAGTAAATTAGAGGTAATTTAAGATGTCCACCAAGTTGGCAAAGCTCTGGAATATATTATAGTGACATTACTTAGTGAGATCTCTTTCTATTAATTTCATCCTATTCCTATTTGATACAGATGTGCTTCTTCACACACTTATATATTGCAAGGGTGGATAATTTTTTTTTTTTTTTTTATAAACTTTAAACATCTTTCTTTCTTTCTTTCTTTCTTTCTTTCTTTCTTTCTTTCTTTCTTTCTTTCTTTCTTTCTTTCTTTCTTTCTTTCTTTCTTTCTTTCTTTCTTTCTTTCTTTCTTTCTTTCTTTCTTTCTTTCTTTCTTTCTTTCTTTCTTTCTTTCTTTCTTTCTTTAATATGGAGTACAGAAAGATTAGAATATTTTTGTATTATGTAATTTCTAGACAAGCTGTAATTTTGCAAAATTATGTGTTTACTGTAGGATACATAATCAAGACAAAGGAGTCTGGGATTTTATTTCATAAAATGTTTCATTCCTGTCCATATAATCCTTATGTGATGTGAGTAAACAGATTTGGCTTACTGTCCGTAACGCAGAGAATTGAGCGCAAGATTCAGGCTCTAAGCTTCTCCTGGACCATTTAATTAATGTATAAGTACTTAATGGATATTAGAATAACGGTGAGGATGGGGTGGAGGAGGGAATCCGGAAGAGATGTTAGGGGGATGAGGCTAGCGTCTGCTCATATACCCTTGTGATATGATTGACAGGATTAGATAAGCAGGCTCTTCATGAACATTTGTTTAAGAGTTCATTTAAAATGGTCTTTTTTTCCACCACAGAATTTTTTTTTTTTTCAGAGTGAATGTGTTTTGAGTCTTCTCACTTCTAGCCAACTGTCCATGTGTAGTAGCCTACTCCTCTTTTCAGTACAAGTTGATTTCAACAGCATTTGTGGCATAATTTAGATTTCCACAAAATTTTTGACCCCCTTCATTTCTTAGAAAAAAAGAAGACAAAACCAGGGTTACGTTGAAGTACTTATGCCGCGTTCCAGGCAACCTGTAACCCGTGTTTTTCCAACTCGTAACTGGGAGTACATCGTTCCAGGCAACCTGTAACCCGTGTTTTTCCAACCTTATACCCGTGAAAGTGCACTGGAACGGCAGTCAAACCCGTGACTTCCCACCCGTGAATTCGTACTAGATCGATGTACTCCCAGTTACGAGTTGAAAAAACACGGGTTACAGGTTGCCTGGAACGCGGCATTATTATAGAAGTAAATGGGGCAATTTTGGAGGTTTTAATAAAATAATTGATTATTTGATTTCATAAAAGCACTTCCATTTAATTTTGTATGTATTTAAAGTTTAAATCTAAAAAATGTTTTTACAGTTAGGGGGTTAGGCCGTTCTTTTAGGCAGTACGTTGTCATGGCAGTGAAGTAAACTACTTCACAGAAATGATTGGTATGTTGTTGTTTTTTTCACAAAAAACAATTCATGTTAGCACACATTTATCTAAGTGAGTATTTTAACATTGGAAACTGTCCCTATTCACTTCCATTGTGTGCCTCAATTTAATCCATTTATATATATATTTTTATTTATTTATTTATTTTTTAAAAGTAGATTATTTTTTTAATTTCAAGAAATAATTTTTTGAGGTAATCAACATTATGCCACATACTGAGCTTAACTAGTATTGAACGCAGAATATTCCTTTACACGTTCTTCAAGCATGAACTAGGACACTGTGAGGTGATTTAACATCTATTGCTGCACTCCCTGTCCATTTCATCTGAGATAGAGATGAAGCAAACTGGCACCCTGTTGTTTTGCCTCCCTTGGCCCACTGAACTGAGAAGGTCCTGCTGTAGGTTCTGCTGAGCTCAGGAATGAACGTCTCCTGCTGATAGCGGGATGTGGGGGTAGTGTAGGGCAGACATGCCAGCATGGGAAGGTGAGGTTTGAGAGACACGAGATGCTGAGGTCAGTGAACACTGTAACCCCTTTGTAATAATATCTGCAAATGCGTGCATTCATGCATAAGCACACTACTAATGCAGGGTTGCAATGTGATGTGTGTATCAGTTTCCCCCACTCTCAATGTGCCCATGGCAGCCCTGTGTATTGAGATCACAGACCTCGAGCTGATGGGCCTGCGTCCCACTCCTGCTGTAAGAAAACCTGCTTCAGTGGCCCCTCGCTCCCCTCACTTGTGCTGGAGAAAAAAGGATCGGAAGAGGATAAACCAGAGCTGCTTAATTGGATTCCTGTCTAGGGACAGTCCAGTGTGGACACAGAGAGGCGAACTGCTTTAGCCTAAGCTGGTTGTGTGTGTGAATGAGTCTATGTGCACATATGTAATGTATCTCTCCATAGCATCTTCTAGCTTGACATATGCAAAACTATATATACTGTATATATATATATATAATACAAAAACTATACAAAACTATAATGTATACCTTCAAAACTAATATGAACAGGGCTCAATTGGAGCTCAGAAATTCAAATTTGAGCTTGTTCAATTCAATAATTGTGCCTTTAGTGGCATCACATTTGGCACCATTTACTTTAAACAACATTTGGTTCTTGTGTGCAGTGTTATTAACAAAAAAACTTATAAAAAAAATAATTTTTTTTTTTTTTAAATCAAATAAAATATAATAGATGAAAACCTTAAACTTAAAAAACTTAAAAAATGCCTTTACAAGCAATTGAAATAGTCTAAGTTTAAGTGCTAAAATTACTAAAACTGAAATAAAAAAGCTTAATAGAAATATAAAAAATTACTAAAACTGATAAAAAATAAAAGGTCATTCAAAATGTGAATAAATATGAAAATAGTATATAAATAGTAGTAAAATAACAGTTTGCATGTCACATGACCAATCCATTTAATTCTAGCTATGGCAGAATATTGAAATGGGTACACTGTAAAAAATTATTATTGATTTAACTTAAAAAAGGAAGTAACCTGGTTGCCTTAATTTTAAGTTCATCAAAATTAAAAATTGAGTTGATTCAATGAAGGATATTGGTTTAATCAACATAAACTCAAAATATTATGTTATCTGAACCACATAAATTATCTAAGTTGATTTGATAAAAGAAAAAATGCTGTGATAACAAATCATGTAAATAATTTTTTACAGTAGTCAACGCTACAGTGTCTCACGACCAATTCGTACGAGTGAGTAGGTGGCTAATTCGTACGACCTCACTCGTACGATTTGTCTAAACCCCAGTGATGGGAAGGTTTGGGGCGGTGGGCAGGAGTATGGTAATTCGTATGAATTCGTACGAATTAGCCACCTCGTAAAATACGTACGAATTGCCGTGAGATCGGATTGGAATATTGGTATAAGTTTAAGTCTGAGTTTAAATCCTCATCCGCTTTTGCTGGAAAAGAGCAGTTTAGACATCTTTCCTAAAATATCCTTTTGGGTTTCATGACAATTTTTTTTGGGGCTAAAAACTTTTAACACCCGTTAAATTAAAATGTGTTTGTTCAATATTATTTGATTTCCTGTTTTTCAAAATGTGTGCAGCTTGGATGATGTCACAATTTAACCACTTTCAGCCTGATGGGTTCAATGGCTGCGCTTTGTCTCGTTCTAGACCTGAACTTATGCTATGTAGAATGTCATCAACAATAAGGGATAATTACGAGATACAATCGGCAGGACAGAGTGGGTTGTTTTTGACAAAGAGACGGAGAGATTCAGTGAAAATATAGCAGATAAAATGATGCAACCAAGACATTTCACCCCTCCATGTGCTTCCATTAGTGCTCCAGAAATTAACTGGGGCCAGTAATTATACACAGTGTTTTTTTCCATCTAATTCTTTATTTAACCTTCACCTGGTACACGTCTTTTCATGTCATTATATGTGTGTGAAAAGGACACACAAAGGACAGGTTTTTAAAATACACGTTTAGCTATTGTAAGCCATCTTGTGTGAAACAATTCTGGGTATGTCACATCTAAAGCTTGATCCGTTCACGCTAATAATGAACGGGATTTCAAATGAATCAATAAACTGTCTGCGCCACCTAGAACAAATTAAAAGTTGCAAAAGTGTTTTTTAATAACAAAATTACACCTTAAACTAAATGACTGACAGTCCATTCATTCAGAATTAATGAAATGCAAATTGTATTACAGTTGTCTTAGTTTCTCTAAGTATGGATATCAAAACACTTTCCATTCGCAACAGGCAAACAATGTTTTTTGTGGCAGGAATAACTATCGTGATTACATTTTTATGGACCTCAATATTGAACACGCATCACGCACAAAGATTTATTCATTTAAAAGTGTGGAGGCATGTCAGACACATACTGTACGTCTGGGACAGGTTATACCTGTCACACAACAAATGCCGGTCTGCTTGTGATGCGGACACCGATCCCTAACTGACTGAATAATACACACACTTAGAAAAGGGTCAGAGCAGAGCTTGGAGAAACTGATGTTTTATTTGATATTTGAATTGTTTATTGGACCAACTTGTAACTTGAGATTCAATGCCCTCCAACTTGTTATGCCTAATCTCTCTCTTTTTTATTATGAGTATTGAATGACAATGATCATAATGTTGAGCACAGTCCTTTAGAAATAGATCTTTGATACAAGCAGATCATTTGATAGAGTAACGGTTCAGTTATTGAATGTTGGCCCTCAAAAATGAGTGGGGGGAAAAATAAGCAATTTAACATAACATAAAGGAGCAATCAATATTCGATTTTAACTATAGGGCTGTCAAACGATTAATCACATCCAAAATAAAAGTTTGTGTTTACATAATATATGTGTGTGTACTGTGTATAATTATTTTAAAATACATTAATACCCACACATGCATGTGTATTTAAGAAATATTTGCATGTATATACTGTATATAGACTGAATGTAGCCTATATATAATGTATATTTTATATAAATATAAACATTTTATATATAAATAAGATATTTTTCTTAAATATATACATGTGTGCATTTATATACAAAATAATTATACACAGTACACACACATATATTATGTAAACACAAACTTTTATTTTGGATGCGATTAATCGTTTGACAGCCCTAATTTTAACCTTTTTTTTTAAAAAAAATTTTTTTAATGAAATCTTTTTTTATTGAAAATTTACCTGCATTAATGTAGTTTTTCAGTAGCAAAGCTATTTTATTAATACAAGTCGCAGGGCAGTGTTGACAACTAGTTTCTGTGCTCCTCTGTCTTGAATGTTTCTGTGTGTGCGCTGCACGATCTCTGTGTGGAGGGACTGTGTGATGTGCTTCAATGAAGGTGCATTAATTTAATATGGTGATTAAACTGACTGGAACTACTTGTGCATTCAACATTTTAATGCACACCTTCCAGCCAAATATGTAGTGTAGCCTTTTCTGTGATTGAATAGTTTGTTTTGTTTCAGTTATTTACCAAATTTAATAAATTACTTCAATATTTAAAGGTGTCAACTGTATTGATCTTACACTGCAAAGTGGCAACTTACAAAGGATTCAATTAATCAAAATAGTTTATTTAAAAATTATTGAATGAATGAAGCACACACACAAAAAAAAAAGTATGACAAAGCCCTAAAACAGTCAATTAACCTTCATAATTGCTTCTTAGACAATTAATTATCAGCCAAATTTCATAGTTGTGACAGCCCTAGTTGTAGGCTGTAAGGACCTTTGAATTAATTGAAATAATTTGGCGAAGTGATATGGAGCTGTAATGCGTTCAAGACCTGCCTGGAAATACTATAACTGCGTTTCTTGGAAAATAATTGCACACCTTAGAACATTTGTCAACCAATCAGAATCAAGCATTCAACAGCCCCGTAATGATAGGATGGTAGGAATAATTGACGACGGGCCTTCAAATTATTAGAAAAATAATGCGTTACACCTCGGATGTGCATTTTTATTATTTTTTTAAAATTCAAAGCCCCGGAGTCAATTATTCTGCGTATACTACGGTTACCACACCTCAAAACATTGTTCAGATGATGTATTTCAAGACATTTGTCAGAATTTTGTCCTTAAAACGCTCTTAGGACTAATTTCTTACGCATCTCATTCCAAGCCTCTGTTGTTAATTCCAAAACGTCATTCTAGAGCTAGTAACGGAGGCTTCAGCCACTGATAGCAGTCTAATGCAGTTATTAATGCAGTTTTAGAGAGAGCGGGAGAGAAAGAGAGAGATTGATTAAGCTTTTGTGAATTAACTGAGTCTGTGCGTCTCTCAACAGTGTTCGGCAGCAGCGTCCCTACTAATAGCGAATCTGTAACTTTATCTGCTTCAAGAACAGGGCCATTATTACCTAGTGAAATTCATGTAGCTTTTTATTTGTTAAACTATTTACTGATAAATTCATCAGAGCGGTGCTGACAACACGTTTTTAACCTTTTTTGTTTTTAGAACCACTGTGTTAGACGTTATTAGGCAGAGTAAGTACTTACTGTCTCTTTGCTAAATACTGGAATATACAGAATCTTCATGAACTCATAACATGTTCCAAAACACCACAAGAATCCTTTCATTACAAATACAATTGTTCCAATGAGTAGACTATCACGGTGCATGATAAATAGGTCACATTTGAAACAATGTCAAAATGGTTCTTTGTGCACAAAGTATCTCAACAATTAAAGGTATCTCAAAGAAAAAGTATCTCAAACAATTAATCATGAGAAAATCTGATTCCCTAATCCACTTTTCTGAAACTAGATCGGTCTGAAGTTCTTCTAGATCGCCTTGTTTTTTGCTTGGCAGGGGTTGACAGTGCTGTAGCGTCTCATTACCATGGTAATATAGGGTTTGAAGTAATTACCCACCGCAGATGAATAGGAGACATCTCGGAGCACACTTTGCAGTGGCCTCTTCCTGACAGGGTAGAATACTCGCCTCCTGTCCCTTTTGTCATCAGCAGCTAACTGGCTATGAACACCTTAATGTGCAGGCTACCGCAAATCCTGTTATTTAAGAGTACAGATCCATTCTTTCACTCTCATCAATTATCTCCCTTCACCAGTCGCTTCTGAGGAGCAGTCGGAGAGAGGTCTCTGGTTAACTCTCACTCCTCTGCCATTTACCTCATCCTTGTTTTTTAAGCAACGGGAAAAAATTGTGCAAATGCGACTGAAAATCATTGTTTATGGTCCTCTCTCTCTTTTAGGATGATGCTTTAATTTATAGCTGTCATACTGTGATTTGAAAGAGGCAGAGCAAAACTTGGGATCACTGTCTTGTCTTTTATGTGTGCTGAAGTAAAATACATGTAAGAAATGACATTAGCATGACCCGCGGGATCGTGGGAAGTTTAATTGGGAGATATATGACATTGGTGTGGCGCTAATCAAAACGCTTAGATTGTTAATTACACTGAGATGGTTTAGCAGTTGTATAATCCCTGTTCATTGTTTCATGATAAGATATCAGTTTCACTTAATAGCTGTAGTTTTTATGTCATCCTCCATTGAATGTCTGGCAGTGGTGGAGTGACATGTTTAATCATTGGAATGCAAATGCGAACATGAATGTTCAAATAACTTTGATTTGATTTTTAGTTGCTGTTTTTTTATTTTTTTTATTAAAAGTAACAGTTCATCCAAAACTGAAAATTGCTATCATTTATTCATGCTTATGTCTTTCCCAAACCCATGGGACTTTCTTTCTGCTGTGGAACATGGGAAAAAGATTTTTTGAGCCCATAAAAATAACAAAAATAACACACAATAATTGTTTGTTGCCCTTTTTTTGATTGTACCTCTTAATAAAATGCCTCTACAAACAACATTTACTCAATCTAAACTGTAAAAAAATATCCTGTTAAATTTAAGGTAAAAAATGGCAGCTGTGGTTGCCAGAAATTCAGTGCAACTGAATATTTCATCAAGTGATATTAGTGGATATATATTGGTAACAGACAACAGTAAATAAACATTAAAAAACAGAAACCACAAAACATTCTAATGCACATTACTAATAACATAAATGATAATACATTTAATTATATTTAATTTATATATAATCATGTGTGTCACCCAGGTCCTTCTGGAAATGTTCTTTTACATTTGTTTGTTTTTTTGTAAATTAAAAGTTTTGACTTGCAAAAACAAAATTTTACTATTTTACTGTAAAATTAAATGTGATAAACCATTTAAGTATTTTAATTAGAATTTTTCACTGCATAAGGTAACTTGCAGTTTGACAATGAATATTTTACTGTTGCATTTTTTAAGTCTTAAAAAAAATATTACAGTGTGGTTGTACTTGTACAGATTTTCTTTTTAAAGAGAAAAATAAGTCTAAACAACGTGAATATCATCTGTTTTCCTCCATTTTGTTGGTTTTGCTAACAGTATAGTTTCAAACTAATAACAGTGTGGTTACTTCTCTCCTGAAAGTGCGAAACAAAAAAAACCTCAAATTGCCTTGGAACACATAGATTAGAGCTGAGAGTAAGAATCTTATTACGTGTGATTTGTGCCTGAAAGTTTCTTACATGCATAACCTCAATTTGCTTGTTCTGACCTCTTTTCTCCATACTGCCATATGTTTAATACTCACACTGTCTGTCTCTCTCTCTCTGTCTCTCTACCACCCTCTTCCTCTCTTAGTGCATAGCCACACAATTGAACTATCCAGAGAATGTGTTGACGGCTTTAATGACATCCAATTTTAGAGTCCTTCACATCCATTAGTGGCAATTACCTTACCTGAGTTTGCATTAGTGTTAATACCACATTCTTGCAGGCAGGAATAATGAAAATAATATGACAGTTATGATATGAAATGTTGGATCAATTTTCAACATCCTGAGGAAAATGGGCAGCTTCCATGTTTTACGCACCACCTTCCTTAACCTCAAATTACTCTGCCTTGGAGGTGCAAGAGGAGACGTGAGACTCAAAGAGAACACACTCTCCCATGGTACTTTTAACTGCGAGAATGTTTTGTAACTTTTAAGCATTTTTTTTTCTTGAGAATTATTATAATACCTTGTGATAATGTTGGCAAAGGATTGCTACAGGAAAGAAAGCTGTATGCAGCCATAAAGTATTGTTTTCCACAATTTGTTTTTTATTGTAAAGGATTTTTTTTATAATACCAGAGGAAAAGCTTATCACTTAATAAAATGTTGTGTTTTTAATTATTTTTATGGATCTTTTATATTGCAGAACCTCTAAAATCCCATTTCTGCCACATACATAAAAAAATGCTTTGGAAATGTGTAATTATGACATAAAGCAAAAATTACTACTTAAAAAGGTAAAAGTTATGAGAGAAGTCATGATTTTGACAAAAGATGAGAATATGGAATCATGACAAAAGTCTAAATTATAAGATAAAAAGTTATACAAAATTGGACTGTTTATGTCAATTTCAACTTTTTCATAATTTTGGCTTTTTTTTTTTGGTCATAATCATGATTTACCAAACAGGGTTTTTCCTAGGTCAAAAATGGTCTGTGGTGGTGGACGAACACGGCTATCCACACACACAGTAAAATACCATGTGAACTGTTAGCCCAGTAAAGTAACTGAGTGACTGATTTGAGAAGTTAGTAATAAAATTAACAACAAAGCAACGCATTACATAGAAAAAGTGGCTGGTCTATAATTTTGCATTTACACTCCTAGACTTAAAGGTACAATATGTAAGAATTTTGTAATAAAATATCCAAAAATCACTTGCACAGTGTGATATATTTCCTGCAGTTGTGTACTTACAATATCCCAAAAGTCTCCAAAGATTTTTTTATTTCAGAGAAATTCCAATTTTAAATAAGTGGCCGTCCCGGAAAAAAATGTTGCCTGTCAATGACGCAATATCCTCGGTTTCCGTTCATACTGCCATAGCCATGACGTAACCATGGCGACAGACGTGGACAACTGCGTAGTGCGTAACGTTTAGCGGCACGCAGTTCTTGTTTCTTTTAAACATAGACCAGCAAGCAGACTTTGGGACAAACAAGGAGAACTAAAATGAGGATCAATATCAGTGTGGCGTTTTTGAGATGCCGAGAGCTCCACGTCCGCGACTAACTTGGACTTGACAGAGCTTCAGTCATGACTTGACAGCTTTATTAGACAGGTGAGCAAATGTACATAAAACAAATCAATGTTATATTAACGTTAGCTCAACATGATGAAATGTTAGAATATGGTCAGTATGTTATTCTAATGTTGATCTAGCTTACTGCTAGTTTCGTATAGCAAACTAACTAACACGTAGTATAACATTATAACTTTCAACACACATTTAAATGCCGTTTAGTGTGATAGTGTAACGTTAGACCAAGTGAAGCAGCGCTGCGTTACCTCACAAGTTTAATTCGTCTAATAAACTGACCCGTGTGAGTAATCCAGCACTTGCGGGTATTCGGTAGAATTAAATGTCCTTATTCCTTTATATCCGCGGGACTCGCGTGTGATATCTGTCTCTTTAACAATCGCGACCTGCTTCATACCACTGTAATGTTAAAAAACATGAATGTTTGCACTCATCCATAAACATTATTAGATCCATCAGCTTGACAGCAAGTCCCATCATTCAGCTCATCACTGCGTCATCAACCTACGCCTTTGTTATTGTTGGAAACTGCGCCCTCTTGTGGTGAAAAAAACCTACATATTGTGCCTTTAATGCACCAATCATTTGACATGCAGTATCAGATTGTTTTGTTCAGTCTATTTATGGTTCTCCCTATCAATCGGATTCAATCCTCTGGTGAAAATCAAGTTTTTAATGTTGTTTATATGTCTGTGGTGTTTTTAATGTGCTTTAAGACAAACCATGTGTAAATTCATAAGTCGACACCATTGCTGAGTATTTTCTCCTTAAAACTGCAGTGAAAAAAGTCTCAAACGCGGTTTGAAAACGCTGGTGTTTCTGACGTCACAAACTACCTGAGTTGTTCAAAGCGTTTCTGATGATTGTTAGAAGGCAGCTGTCTGACTGTGAGATGCGAATGGGAACATGGTTTGTGTAATGTTAGCAACACATTATTAGCTGTTTGATAGTCAAGCAAAAGGCTAATCTTTTTAATTACCGTTATGTTTCCGACGTTGTAAACAGCGACGCCATTGTGCAGCGTTTAAGTTGGCCGAGTGAATCTGTGAGCTGGCATGAGTGGAGGCGGGGCTAAGTAGCATATTCATGAATTGCATATACTAAATGAAGCAAGGGTGCTTTCAAGCTATTTTAAGACATGAAGAATTTTTTTACATGAAAAAACTTTTAAATATGTAATTTTGGTGATCAAAGATTAGTTTTAAGGGATACAATTATTGACTACAGGGGGTACTTTAAATACGGTTTTCAATCCAGAAACTTTGCAATGGGTAGTTGGCAGCATGAAAAATATATAGGCTACCTATATACAGAAAGCGAGCAAGATCACTGCCATTATAATCACTGAAGCTGTCAATTACAGCGCGAGGTACCCAAAGCTGCATTATTGTGAAAACTCCCGTTATAATCAATGAAGCTGTCTAAGCTGTGCAATAAATCTGTTATTGACAACGTGTTTATACTTTGTCGGTTATAATTAAAGGATTTGTGATGAGAGCATGCAGAACTCCCGCTGAACAAAATCTCTGCGGTATTGAGCGAATTCTGACTAACTTAAACGCATCTGATTGGCCATTGCGTTCACGCACCAAACAGATATGTCTGTGATTGGCTACAGCTCAACGCTGAAGAAGAAACATTTGATACACTTCACAGAACGCTTAAACACTCACGGGAGAGTTTTAAAGTGGTACTGCAGAACTGTAGATTATCGTCACGTTAAATGATCAAATACATCTTTGGCGGGACAAAGAATCATTTTGGCAGCCGCAATATTTTCATAGCAAAAATTTTTTTTCATGTGGCGGAAATGTAGCCTGACTACGTCAGACTTCCTACTTCCGCTAATTTCATTTCGCTCCTGTAGTCAGTCTGAGATAGCAGCCTATCTTTCTGTTTTCCACCGGCCTGAAAACAGCCTGGCCAATCAACGAACAGAGGGCGGGCTGAAAGCCGTGACGTAGTCAGTAAGCGCCGTGTTTAAGATTAGGTCAGGGAAATCGAAAACGACCGCTGATATGGAGACGCGGATGCAATTCGCTCTGTTGTGGAGAATATTCCCGGCATTAGCAAACTGAAGCCCGAACACGAAGAGTGTGTATTAAACATTTTGAATGGAGGTGATGTTGTGGCCCTACTCCCTTTGGGAAAAGTTTAATTATCAACTATTACCGATCGTCAGCGAGAAACTGGGGAGCCTTTTGACAGGTCAGTGTCTCTTTTCTTTTCCAGGTCTTAAATACCGTAAAACTTCAAATAATAGCCCGGGCTTTTATTTGCCCAAATCGTCGAACTGCACCGGCTTGTACTTGAGATAGGCGTCTAACTTATATGAGACAGGCCTTTATAGTTGAGATGTTGTTCATTGAGATGTTGTTCCTAGAGTCTATAATCTCTAAAAATCTCCAAATGCTCCACGTGAAACCGCGGTCTTTCCGACCTCTTACTATCTTGTCGATTGATTTTTATGAATATGCGCGAGGGAGAGAGAGCAAGACAGCGCTCGTGTTGTTTGTAGACGTGGGAGTGCGCGCGCGCGGCCGGGGCTCTCTCTCTCTCTCTCTCTCTCTCTCTCTCATCTCTCTCTCTCTCTCTTCTCATCTCTCTCTCTCTCCTCTCTCTCTCCTCTCTCCTCTCTCTCTCTCTCTCTCTGCTCGGTTGTTCTCTCTCTCTCTCTCTCTCTCTCTCTCTCTCTCTCCTCTCTCTCTCTCTCTCTCTCTCTCTCTCTCTCTCTCTCTCTCTCTCTCTCTCTCTCTCTCTCTCCTCTTCTCTCTCTCTCTCTCTCTCCTCTCTCTCTCTCTCTCTCTCTGCTCGTTTGTGCCCTGTCAAGCGCAGCAGTCATTCTATTACATCTCTCACAGATCAAAAAAGTCGTTTACAGCCATGTTCACTCGGGTATTTCGCTCGCATCATCAAGTGTTTACAGTGGAAGTTCGATCATAGATTTGAGTTCGATGCATGATGTCTGTGGTTCGATGGCTGTGTCGGCGCATAACATACGTCATAAACAAACTTATCTGATTGGTTTACGGGTAACCATGATTTTAAAACTTTCAGTACGCGCCCCCACTCTCTATTATGCTATCCCAGACTCTTCTGTAAC